>NW_016690289.1:2358023-2492950 GCF_001604755.1 Lepidothrix coronata
TCCTTTTCCTTTTCCTTTTCCTTTTCCTTTTCCTTTTCCTTTTCCTTTTCCTTTTCCTCTTCTCTTCTCTTCTCTTCTCTTCTCTTCTCTTCTCTTCTCTTCTCTTCTCTTCTCTTCTCTTCTCTTCTCTTCTTTTTGTAATAAGAATTACATAATTCACAGGGATTCATTTGGTTTACTAGGCAGATAACACTGGAGGTTTAAAGATTTAAAGCTGAGGCATCATTTAGATTTCAAATGGGCAGCCTATTCTGAGAGCTCAGCGAGGGGTAATGCTACCATATAAAATGCAGTCACTAAAAGAATGTAATTTTAGCTTCAATTTTAGCTTTATTTAATGGATGTTTTCTAATGGTGTAAAGTATGTCCCTAATTTTCCTCTTTGCATATGAAGCTGAGATCCTTGTGTAAGGAATCCTGTAGAAAGCATTTTAATATTTTTTTCCCAGTAGCATTCTTTATTGTGGAGTCAATCAGCATTTAAAACAAGACTGTAAAACACACAATTTTTTCTCTTATATCTGTAGTGGCAAGATGTCAGTTAGGAATGCAGGTGCTCTTTAGAGAATTATCCATAAAAAGATCTATGGGCAAACATTAATAACAATGTCAGAAAAAGAGGGAAAGACAATGAAATCTGTGCTACAAAAACAGAAAAACTGTGGACAATAACATGACTTTAGTGTAAACAGAGACAAATGAAGTTCAGAGTAGAACCAGCAGAACAGTGGTCGCCAAAGAACTCTGAAAAGGCTGCAAGAGAAAGAGGATGCCCCAGTCAATGCAGTTCCCAATAGGGAGTCCTCCTGAGACGTGCAGCCCTTCAGAGCAAACTATTCTACTGCTCCTATCAAAGTTTGAAGTGCCTATACATCTGTAAATGTAAAACATGGGTATGTGCACATTATCAGTGTCCATGATTTTCCTTCCTCAACCAGGAGCCATCCAACAGGCATGTCTAAGCCCCTAAAGGATGTTGGTGGGCAGATTTTCCAAAGGTGGGTGTAATCTGCTGCTGTAAAATCCAATCTGGCAGATCACTGTCATTCCATGCAGCTGTCAATGGCAATGAATGGCAGAAGTTACCAGCAGCAATATTTTCTACCGACAGAAACAGACCGACAAACGAAAGGCAACACCTGGATTGACTGAAGATTTCAAGCACATCCGTTGGAGGCACCCTGATATTGGGAACTTATAAGAGTAAAGGCTTTTCCATCAGCTGCCCTGTCCTGGCTCCCAATACTGAGGAAATTACTTTCGTTCTGACTAGCAGGTGGGGTTTTCAGACATAGAATAAGACTGGCTGAAATGTAAAGCTGGTGGAGGTCATGTGAGGTAGCTCCTAACAGGGGGCCAATGCCTGGGGGCTGGGGGAATAGTTTACCAGCCTGTTTCAGGTTTAAAGAGCTGCCAAATGTCATGCAGAGAATGTGACAGCTTCCTTCCACCTCCCTATAACCCAGCCTGACCCCTCCTTCATCTGACTGTACAGTACCACTGTGTTGTATTTGCTTTGGTCAGCTGCCAGGGACCCCTGAGTCGTTGGCTCTGGAGAGTCCCTCAGCCTGAGAGCTCCCTCCCTCCCTGACACGTCAGCTTTTTCTTGTAGTTCCACTACAGCAATGCATAAATAACTGCGGTCCTGAAGGAGAAAGATGGGAACTGTTAGAAAATGATGAGAGAGAAGGGATCAAACACGGGAAGGAGGAGAGGAGCACAGGAGCAGTCAATGCTCTCAGGGTTGATGCATAAGGAGTGATGACAAATTGCAGCCCCTGGTCTGGGAGATGTCGAGTCAGCCACATACTTGAGATCTGTGAAGGAAAGGTGCCTCAACATCACAGTGGCCTCATATGGACTAAACTCTATTTGGGATGTGCCAGGTTTGGCCAAAGAGTCTCTGTCTGTTCTGAGCTGGAACAGGCTTGGTGTGTATGTGGTGCTTGGATCCTCTTAAAAAAGCAAAAGTAAGTAACAGCCACACTTTAAAGAATGAAGTCCAGGTCAGAATTGTGATTGCACGTGCAGGTTCTGCTCTGAGAGGAGGTGATGATAGAGATTACCAAGCCTCAGTCTGCAGAAGTTATGTTGATTGTCAGCTGTGGGCAAGCAAGAAAGGAATCACTCTCCACTTCAAACTAGGTAAGAGTGAAGACACCATGGGCTGGCTTTCTTCTTCACTCTTTCTCTCAAGAGCGTGATGTGCAACCAGGTGGTGTGCAAAAGGTAGGCCAGACTGATGAAGTATGTTACAATGATGTTGTACCTGACTGATGTTTTCAACGTTACTTTTGTATGTTACAGCTTGTGGTGACAAGAATTGGACTAATTGTATATCCTGTTTCCAGCAGCTCCCATGTTATTACTTAGATAGACATACATGTGTCAGATTAACAGGACAATTAATTTTTACTAACCAAAAGTATAAAAGCAGTTCACATGTAAAAGCTGTAAGGCTTCTCTGTAATGCCTTTACTGCTAAATAATAGGGTATGGTGAATAATGGGGTGGCATATCCTTAAGAAGAGATTATTTTTTTTCTCAGCCTGCATGAGTAGCATGCAGTCTCATTTGCAGAAAATTATTGTGTCTGCACACCTTTAGTGTCTCTGTCATTCTTGCTTTATTTTGGAAAGCAGCTAATCACAAACTCACAAAATTAAAATAAACTTAATAGGATCTCCTGCTGTTCTTTTGAAAAATTCAATAGACTTTCATTTGGGCACAGGCTTAATAATTGACCTTTGAAATCTCCCTCCTCCCCTCCCCCACCCCAAACACAAATCACCTCACAAATAATTATCCTATCTATATCATGAGTGAGAAAGATAAGAAATATTTCTTCCCCTATCCCAGTCTGTCTAATGGAACCTTCTAATTCCCAGCAATGCTGCTGGAGTGAGATAGCAGCATGTAAGCAACCAGGACAAACCCCTTCATTTGCAAATATCTGCACGGGGCAATAGGGTTGTGAGGGAGGTGGTTTTGCAACAGATACTTGCAAGAGAATATTACTGCTCCGATAGGTTAGGAGAAGATGAGTCATCAGTGTTGAATCACAACCGAAATAAGCAGGGTCAAGGACAACTAAGGGCAGGGTTATCAGTGTCAGATGCACAGAAATCCAAGGAAGTCCCCCACGGTTGTGATGGAGATAGGAGAGAACATGTTTCATTGCATACAATGAAGCAGGGAAGAGGGACCTGGAGACCACCCAGCTACCCACACTTTGAGTCTAGACTGAAAGTAGAAGTGAATGATATATGTGGCAACTAGGAGGGAGCCCAGTTACTTTATCAAACATGTCCTCATTACAGCAGTGTCAGCCAAACCCCCTACTAGGGATTTCTGGGCACAGCCTAAGCAGTAGCCTCACAAGTGAGAAGACAGAAGAACAGGTATCCAGGCAGGCCCATGAGAAGCTTAATCCAGATATGTATCAACAAAGAGTGGAGCAGTTACTTGCAGATCCTACAGCAATGGCACTACAATAGGTTTTCCCTAGGAGCTGTTGCAGCTGGGTGGAGGCAGAGCAGCTGCACATTTCTGAGGGAACAGAAAAAACTCAAAACATTTTGTAGGAAAATATCCCTTTTAAGAAATGATTTGACACAGAAGCTTTGAAGTAGAGCAACAATTCTGTGTTGACTTAGGCTGATTTTATTTCAATTTCTTTTTTCTCAAATTATTTCAGCTCTGATTTAATTTCTGACTTCTTTTCTCATGTAATTGCTCTTCAGCTAGCCAGTGGCATTTAAGCATGAATACAAATAGTTTTGTTTCAGCATGACTGGTCAATCTTTTTGGGGTTTGCCCTGTATTTCCATTCCAAGGAACATACAGTTTTCAGATTTGCTCATTTTACACAAGAGACCAGACTTAGACTAGACTCGGACTTTGAAATCAGCAACAGATGTCACTCTGAATCTGAATGTGTGGCAAAAGGAGCTGAGATTGCCAATTTCTGTGGCTGACTCCCAGACGTTGGTTGTGGATGTGAAATAGTGACTACTCAGTTGTTATATAATATAGACTCTATCCTCCTTTCCTGAAGGGATATAGAATGAAATTCAAGTATTAGGAGTTATCTGATTTTCTAGGCAAAAACTTAATACAGCATTTGTCTCACCTTACAAGTGCTGCTTAAGTGCTATATTAATTGGGAAGATCACAACATGAAGTTACTCAAAACCAATATTCTTCCATGTAAATGTCTTAGGAAATAAGAAGGAAAAAAATATAGCTGTAGGGTCCTGACCTTTCCTGTTATGTGTTTGTTGCTGAGTGCATCTTACAAACCATCTTTATGATCCACAGATAAGATGAGGTGGCATATCTCTTATGCTGCAGATAAGTAATATGCTTTTAACTGTGAAGATGCCTAGCTTAGTGCCAAGATATTGCCACTGTGTGGAAGAGCAACTGTAGACACTCAGCACTGAGGGACAAGAGTGGATTCATGGCAGGATTCACAGTCAGCATTCCTGGAATTTTTCTGTGTCATAGTCAATGGCTGATTGTAAAACTGAGTAAAGGGTAACACATCTCTAGTGTTAGGGACTGGCCCTATGACTATCTGTCACATCTGCTTCTAAAATATTGCTCTACTTCTGTTTAGGATAAAGTTCAGTGAAAGATGCTTTTATTTGCAATAATGCAAAGTCAAAAAAAAAGCACTTTATGTTTTTGAGAGGGGTTAATAAATGAAATGCACATTCCTTCCTTTCTCCACTTTGACATCTGTTTATCCTAAAAAAGAAAGAACAAAATAGAGAGAAAAATTAAAGATATGTAGAAAGTAGCACAGAGATGACTCATACAGTTTAAGATGATGGCAAGGAGCTTTCTGTTCACCACCCCCATTTGGTCTGGGAAATGTTTCAGGGGAGAAGGTACAATAGTGGAGTAAATGCATAGACTGGATTCTCAGGGGAAATGATGCAGGGATGCAGTAACGCAGCTGTAGTTCTCTGCTATATATGCTTGCATCCTAAACTGTACTAAGCAGTCAAGCACTGGTGGCCACTCTCAAATCTCCCACTCTTCATTAAAATCAATCCTTTCAGTAACACTGAAAAATGGTAATTAAATTAATGATTTCAGTTGAATTCAGTTGTACATTTATTATACATACACATATGAGTTTGCTGGTGATAGGGAACTGAGGGGAGTGGCTGATATATCTGAGGGCTGTGCTGCCATTCAGTGGGACCTTGATAAGCCGAAGAGCTAGGTGGAGAGAAATCTAATGATGTTTAACAAGGCCGAGTGTAGGGTCCTGCAACCAGGGAGGAACAATCCCCGCTAGCAGTACAGTTTGGGAGCTGACCTACTAGAGAGCAGCTCTGCAGAGAAGAACCTGGGAGTATTGGTGGATGACAACTTGACTATGAGCTGGCAGTGTGTCCTTGCAGCCAGAAGGACCAATGGTATCCTGGGGTGCATCGGGAAAAGTGTGACCAGCAGATGGAGGGAGGTGATCCTCCCCCTCTACTTGGCCCTAGCAAGACCATATCTGGAGTACTGCTGAAGCAAAGCTGTGCACACAGGTGTCTTGTCAAAATACCACACCAGGCTCTTGCCTGGGTGCAAATAGGAAAGGGCACCATGGGGTCTGTGGCAGCAGAGGGGCAGGTGGACATGCTGGCTGATGTGCAGGAGAATCTTCTGCAGCCCATCTGCCTGTCCTGGGGCCAGACACTTCCCTCTTCTCCCAAGCACAGCTCCAGCAAGCAGCCTTCAGGAGCCCATTGTTGGCTCACTGCTAGCTGTGAGCAGGCAGAGCGTTCTCTCCCAGCCCTGCCCATTCCTCCTAGGGGTGGAACTGCATGAAAGCTTAAACAAAACATTTTTAGGGCTCCTTTCCCCCCCCACGTCAATTATAGGGGAAATTAAACAGCTAGAGTATCTTGACTTCAAATATTCATGATTTGAAATTAAAATGAGTAGTTGAGGCATCACCAGTGTCTTTCAGGAGCCAGTCATCCTCATTCCCACCATGTTGTGCAGCTTTTGTGCCTCTGATTAAGGATAGCTACAAATCACTGCTCATTTGATCACAGCTTGAATCCTTGTCATGAAAACAAAAATAATCAATTAAAGCTGACTCTACTGCATGCTGCTCTTTCATTTTTAATGATAATTTCATTTGCTACCTACTTCTTTTATCTCATCAGAAGTACTCCATACTCTGTTTTATTGCAATCTTAGTGCACTTTATTCTGCTCACTATTCATATTTGAGCATGGAAGATGGAAAAATCTTCCAAAATTTTTTTTAATTACTAACTTGCTTAACCCTTCCCTGGTGTGATGCTCCAGGCTAGTGTTCATTGTAGACCTAAAGAGAAAAAAGACTGCAGTGTATTTTGACCAAGGCCAATGGGGGACTTTTGTTAATCACCAGTACTTCTTCAGGGTGCAGAAGTGAAGTTGAGGCTGGCATCAACATCTACTGCACAATCAATTCCCAAAACAGTATAAGAAATAGCTTCAAATGTAACTGTCTTTCACAAAAGAGGTCTCCATCCAGTTTTTTTATTCTCCTTTTTTCAAGAACGATGAATGCAGAAACTGGAAAATACTTGCCAAAACAAACTAAGCATATATTTGCCTTTCATAAAATGGGACATGGTTTGGATCTGAGTTAAGCAGAATTTCAAGTAAGTTTCTAATACTGGGGTCTGCCCAGGCCTGCCCCATAAGTCAGTGACCTAGTGAGGCTAGCTGGGACTTCTTAAGAGAAGACATGAAACCTGGGTCATGTTTAATCAAAGATTATGCAATGACAACATTAGAAATATGCCCTCCTTAGAAATATGCAGCCAACTAGGGATAAATTGGAGTCAGGCAAAACTTGCCAGGTTGAATTAAAATTAATTTTAGGGTTTATTCAAAATAGAAGGTAGAGAATAATTATTATGGCTGCTGAAAAAATAGTTAAAAGTACTTTAAGTGAAATTTCAGCTGTTTCTTTGCCAGCACTCTTCTCTCTCTGACGACCTTCCCCCCCAAAAAACCTCCAATAAACCAAAAAAAAAAAACCTAAACAAAAACAAGTACACCAAAAAACAATATCTCAAAATAGAAATATTTATATTGAAAAAAATTGTCTGACAAAGATGACTACTTGTTTGTTGAAATTTTGCACCTGAAGCTTTGTGTCTACAGTCTCCTCTGTTGAAGTAGTTGCACATAGTTAATTACTACATGTCCAGGGATATAGCATAGCCTTCTTTCTTCCCAAGGCATTATGGTGCAACTGCTGATGGAGACCTGAGACAGTTAAACTCTAATTCCCAAGAAATACTTGACAGCAATTCTGAAAGACATTTTTTGAATATTCAGGTATTCACATTTTCTGACAAAAGAAACATTTAATCTCTTCATGAAAAGTGGGCTGTTATGACAGCAGACCCCAACTTTCTGTTGAAAGCTGTTCTGGAGGAAAACTTCAAATACACTGCCAGGAAGAACTACACAAAATAGGAGAAAAAAAGAGTGTTAAGAACTGTAATCTGATATACAGCATGTCATAGAGTAAAATAATATAAAATTTTTCATTTAAATCCATTCAGGATTTAGGTATCTTAGTTACAGGTCTGAAAACACTCGCTGTAGGCTCCTAGCATAAATAGCAGTTGGTTTTGCCAAATTTTAGGCATGTTTTAGGCATTTGTGTTTTGGTCTAATTTAAAGTGCATCTATACCTAGAAATATTGGCCTTTATTTTTGTACTCTCTGCTACTGAAGATGAGCAGTATTTAATTTTAAGCCCCAAAGACAGCTCCCGTGTCAATAGATAAACTCTCAAAACCCTGTATCTATTTGAAGCAGAATTCTTAGTGTGGCAGTGCTTAGGGAAATTAGAGGGAAATGCTGCATGCTCTGTACTTTTGAAAACAGGTTTTGTTTAGATTCTTGAATATGTATTAAGATGCCTATTACAAGGTTCTCATCTTTTCAAACCTGATGTTTGGTTCATAAAAGAGAGTTTTGTACTTGGCTTGTTCTTTCTATATAACATATTCATTCAAATCATTAAACTTCCTTGGTTTCTCAAAAATAACTTTTATTGATGCAAGCACCATTTTGAAAAACATTTGCAACTATTAACACAGGCTGAAAATTAATGACACAACAGCAGCAACAAAAACCCTCCTGTGTCTGGAATTTTACCTGTAAATCAGACACAATTGGCCAGATTTCCTTGCAGAAGCCCAAATAAATCTATGGATGAAAAGCTTGTGTATAAGTCAGAGTCTTAGTTAATTATAAATGGTTGTACATTTTAAAAGCTGAATTGCATAACTGGCTGTCTCAGAGCAGGACACAAGCTTGACTAGACAGGGTCATTTCTCTCCTGGAGAGACCAGAATGTACATTGGTCTTACTTAGTTTTGGTGCTGTCTGCCAAAATAGGACTACATGAAAATGTATAGAATATTAATTCTACATTAAAATGCACAAAATAATATTAAAATATTAGCTTCTTGAATTCCCTTTCCAAAATGAAAAAAAAAATATTCCGTTGCTTCACCCTTTTCTGAACATCTGTGACAATTTTTCCAGTAGTTTGCTGATAGTAATAACAGCTTCTGGAAAATTCCGAAAGGTTGCTAATAAAAGCCAGATCAGCTCCCATCAATAAAATTTAAATTTCACATTTCGATGCAATGTAAGCTTATATGTTTTCTGTTGCAACCAGTAATTTTTTTTACTTAATGAATTATGCATTATTAAAGGAAGAAAGGAGGAAAACAACGTAGATACATGCTCAGCACCTGCTTTCAGAAAGGTGATTTCCTCTGTGTAGCAGCTTGCAGACCGTTCGTCTGCTTCTCTGCCCCACTGTCAGGAGTGCAGCATCACTTGCAGGCTTGGATCTTCACGTTCTGGAGCTGCAGGGCATCCAGGTGGTCCCACATTCCTTCCCATTGGCCACTAGCAAGGTCGTTGCGTTTCTCTCCTGGCTCTTTTGGCTGCTCACTCTCTGGTGGTTCTGTTGCTGCAGCTCTGCAACAAGCACAGAGATGATGTTAAGGACTGGCATCGCCCTGTTTTAGGTTCAGCAGATATGTAGAGCAGATCCCCTTGCAAACCTGTCAGCAGAATCCCAGACAAATTCTCCTTTCCTTATTCCTTTTTCATACGAGAATCCATGTGGGAAGGTGCTGTCAGACATCCGTGTGACTGCTGTTCCTGCCACATGTGTGCACAGCTGGCAAGGCCAGGCCTTGATGTGCTGCTGCAAATAACAAGTGATTCCCTCATTAGGACAGGCCTCCCATTTTGAAAGAAATGTTTCTGTAACATAATAAAAGAAGGTAAGAGTCAGGCCTAGCCCTTAGTCCCTTTCAGTTCTTCTTTTTTGTTTTCCATCACATGTCAACAAAGTAATTCACTCTTTTTTTCAGTTTCCTCTTCTGAGAAGTCTTTGAATAGATGGAAGGAAAAGATCTTTCAGGTCTCCATTACCCTGTTTACAATTAATGGCTTATGCTTAAATAATAGATCAATTCCACCAGCTATTAAAGAAGTCAAAAGACACAGCACTTTTTACTTTCAATCACAGACTTAATACTGGGCAAAGACACAGATGGGGAATGACTAGCCTTTGATTCTGTGGATAATGAGGGGAGGGCAGTTCTCCTAGGGGAAACACAAATAATGAAGGAAAGTAGTTCTTCTCAAAGGGAAAATGTTTCCACATGGAATATATTTGAAGGCCACATTAATTTTGCCCATTTATTGCTTTTTTCCCAGTAGTTTACAAGTATCTGAGATTACTCTTCATGCACTGGACAACAAAATTGATTTTGTTATGGTAGGAAATAAAGTGAGAACAAAAGGGAAGCATCACTTTTTGATCTCTCTTGCACTCAAAAAATTTCATCTTTCTCTAAGCAACATGAAGACTTTCTACAGCTTCTGTGAACACTAGCACACCTGATGGGAACCTGTCGATACATTGCTCTTGATAAAGTGCAACACTTATAAAGCAATGTAGCAGAATTTATATTGTAAATTTCTGCCTTTTGAAGGCAACTGGACATGACTCTCAGTCTAACTGTGAAAATGTACTCCTTTTCCTACCCCCTCAGACAGAAAGAAATTGTTGACAGCTGCTGAGAGGTGCACTGTGGAAGGAGAAACTGGAGTAAAGGAAAGAAAAAGGAAAGAATGAATGCAAATGATTTAGTTAAGAAATACATCCAGGCTTTTTAACTGAATAAGTCCTGCTTCTGGAAGTTATGAGGAGAAAGAATAGGAAAACAACAGCCTACTTTAGGACTGAAGGAGATCTTAAGGGGCCTTTTACCTAATTGAAGCAGTATTCAACTTCTCTGAGAGGATAAATGATGAGGATATCAATGAACAGCACAGAGAGTGAAGCAGCTCTGACAGCATGACATTGACAGTGTACCCTGATAAAAGTAGAAAATTGTTTTCTTTTTATTTGCCAAAGCTAGGCACTTCATCTCCATATAACCACTTTAATATTTCAACTGTCTGAGACGTCACTTGCAGAATGGGCCTCTGTCTGTAAAGAACTGCAGCTGAGCAGTTTTAGGAAGTTTCTCTTTACCAGCCATACTTGTAGGCAAGTGGTAGTGATTGGCCTGGAAACTATATTTGCCTTATTTCTCAATCTTTCAATCTGAATAAAAACAAATCTGTTTTCTTTCCTTCATGCTGGTCTACATCTATCTTTTTCACACCCACACAAGACAGCAGAATGAATAAAATACTTTTGATAAAATAACATCATAATTAAATAAAATAGCTAAAACCAGAATCAGCATGCTCTACAAAAAGCTTTAAGAGAAAAAGCAAGTAACAGTTTAAAACAATCAAATTCTTGTATTTCTGGAAAGACAAACACAGTCTGAGACAAAAAAAAAAGGAACAGGTGACATATATTTTTCTCATGCTAACACAGTTTTCTTGAGTCAAACAGGGTGAGAGATTATATATCCAATAATATGCAAAGAAAATTTGGAAATTGTCCTATACACCTTTTTGTATGTGTGTGTGTCATCTTGATAAAGTAAGAAAGTATAAAAGCAATGATAAACTCATGGAGGTTTAAGGTTGACACAATTTCATTATGTAAATGAGGTATAGGAAGGTAATAACAAACATGCTACTGTTTCTTTCCTCTTTCTCTCACTCCTCCATTTCTTTGTCCCCCTGCTTTCTTCTGCCTACTAGAATCTACCTTTTAGCTGCCTGAATCCCATCCCTGATTCCCTGTTTGTATATCTGGCTGTTTTTCTCTTTCCATCAATTCTCCTCCCACTTATTTACTGAGATTTTGTCAATTCTTTTCAACCAACTTCCTTCTCCTCAGACTGCATTACTACTGAAATGAAAGTCTAACATGAGAAAAAAAAATAAAAATGCCCTGTGCCCTAAAAGATTCTGTAAGCTACTAAAGCTAAGTTCGAAAGAGTTTCATTGCAGTTATTCATGTAGCATATACCTTTGAGCCAGCTTAGCTGCTCAGGATTATCTCTAGCCTCGTCACTTTAATCCTTGTTATTTTTCTCCCCCTCAAAACCTTTCTGTGCCTTTTGCATGTTATTACACATTGTTTTCTTCCTTTGGAATGCTTTTAATTAACTGGGCTGTCATAAGATTTCCTCCTTGAAGCTGATGCCAGAAGGCATGTGCATTACTGGGGGGAATGAAGCGCATAGGCACGTAACACAAAGAAATGGTATAATCAGATTATTGTTTTATTTTCTCATCAGAATTCTAACCAACATAGGGTGCTACTCCAAATACAGAGAGACCTATGTGAGAGAACCATGCATGTGGTGAGAGAAGATGATGTTTTTTACAAGCTTCATCCTAGTCAAAAGGGCACAATATCATCACTGGAAACCTGTGAGTGAGATCTGTGGATCATCTTAACTGAGCTTAAGATGTATGCAATTGAAATTGCATCAATATGTGGTTTGTTCATGACATCTATATTCCCAGAAAGACTACCTAAGAGTTATTTTAGGAATTACTTTAAGGGATAATGAAGCTTTTTATCTTATTAGATATTTAGTGTGACCCAGTTATTAAGAGAAAACTTACGTTGTGCTCAGAGAAAAACGTGCTCATATACATATAAATTTAAAAATAAAAAAATCTGTATTCCTTTGGAAACTGTCATTTAGACCATGTCTTAAAAGAATTCAAATCAACATGCTAGTGAACATTTTTCTTTAAAGAAATCCTGATGATTCTAGCTGCATATCATGCTCACTTTAAATTTTTATCCTTCTGTTTTCTATTAATCTAGTTAATTTGTTGTTCTGGAGTCAGGCAGAAACAATTTCATATGATAGAACAATGCTCAGTACTTCATTTTTCCAGCACAGGAGCTAATATCACTAATCATCTATGTACTTTTATTTGCAACAGTCAGTAGAATTCTTGAGTGATTTCAGACAACATGGAAAAATAACACTAGTGTTGACTGGTTTTCTGATGTTCATTGGTTTGTAAACAAATTCCTTTATCAGTACGCAAGGATTAAATGGAAATGAAAGAAATTACTCACAAGGTAATGCCCTATCTGAGTAGCATTCTGTACCCTTTCAGGAAGAGCAGCAGAATATGTCCCTAAACTTATCTGCAATATTTTGCTTCTTTTTTTTTGCAGCCTGTTGTCTTGATAGATTTTTCATATTTCATCCTCATTTGCTAAGTGTGTGTCCATGTTCCAAGGCTTTACTTATAGTTTATATAACAATATGTACTTCATTATGGTTTTTCTTTCATTAATTTTTTATTTCCTTTCATAGTTAGCATACACAGCTGTGTTGTGACTTCACAGTGAAGAAAACAATTTTGTTTTAGTTTGTATGCCTTCTTTTAGTTTAAAGACCTTTGTTCTTTTCTTCATAATAAATTTTAAGCATATGGGTTTTACTATAAAAAATTGAAACTGAAGTGAAACAATGAGATAACCAATATTTTAACAATGTGTGAACAGGGAAATTTATGAATAGGAAGAAAATGTTCAGAAGAAAAGGCCCTGGAAATTTTGATTTTTTTTTTCTTTTTTAAGTAGAAATATTCTATCCCATACCTACTCGAAACAGCATTTATTTTGAACACTTAAATAACTTTTGGAGAAAATGCAATGAAGTTCATTGTTTAATTACAAATCACTTAACACACCTTTAAAAATTTATTATCTGTGTCAGAATTTTTTGCTCAGAAGCATCATAATAGAATAGTAAAGACACTTATAACCAATATCATTAACATATGCTAAATTTTGTAAATAAGATAAATTTATAGAGAGATTTGTAGGTGCTACCACATTAAAAAAAGCAATAGGTCTTAAGCTTTTCTCATTTGTGGCCTCCTTAAAGATTTTCCATAACATTTTGGAAAAAAATTTAGGCTTATTTGTGACATGACATATTTGAGGCTACTGGCAACAGACTGGTGGGGTTTGTGCTGAGGAGGATATTTGTTTATCTTTTGCAGAATCTTTACAAGAAAGGTCACAAACTCCAGCGGTCCACAGACCACACCTTGAGAACCATGGATATCTGGCTATAAGCAGAGCCAGACCAAACCTCAGGTGTATTTTAAACAAGCTTTTTATACCATCATCATTAAGACGTTCAGTTACCTCTACAGCCCATTTGTGATGAAGCTCTCTCAGCGACAATCCATAGTCAGATGATAAGGGTTGGCCACATGCACTCAGAGTTCTGGGAAATTACTTGCTTCAGCAATCCCAGCTATTTGAAGAGTGTGTTTGACTGTTTGCCACTCCTTCCACAGCTCTCCAAGCCAGAAAGATAAACCAAAGTGCAGGGCTGAGCTTGGCTGCTCTGTGCTGCTCTGGCAAGGTTTGCAGATGACTTCTGTGCCTGTCCCTGTCCCAGCAATGCGAAGCCAGGATGCTAGTGCCATCCCATATGGAGGAGGCACACATAGCAGGAAAGGAAAGAGAAAAGTGAAATCAGCTGCTTCAGGGTGCAGAAATGCCTCTCCCAGGACTTGGATACCTGCTCCCTCTCAGTTCTGCCAAAGTTATCACATTCTTGCAGGCTCTGCAGTGCTCTGCTGTTGTGGAAAATCTATCCTTGGGTATTTGAACCACCAAAGTGATTTAAACTAAATGTGGTAGCCTTATCATCATTCTTCTATTGTCAGACTCAGAAATACCCTGCAGTAGTATTTGGATTTTTTTTTTAGTATTAAGGAATAACATACTTTGTGTTTTTCCTGTGATGAAGAAATACTATGAAAAAACAGCCAGATAAAATGGAGTAAACATTTATGTGAGCAACTGGAAGGATATAGATGCCAGCAATTTCTTTAAATCAGCACTTTAAATCCAGGGAAATCTGAATTTAAGTTTTACTGAAAGCAAATCTTCTTATGTTAAGATGAATAGCCTACACACAACCTTTCTTCTGGCTTATACTACCATCACGAGTGGGGGGGGTGGGGGAGGAAAAATGCAAATGCCAATCTTGAGACTTTAAAAGTCTAATTTAAGACCATGAGCAATGCTTTAATCACAGTTATACATGGATCATAATCTATAAAATTATTATAGGGTGAGTGCATCACTGCTCCAAACTGCAGTCAAAGAATGATTACAGGATTCTGTCAAACTAGAGGGCATATCAAGGAGGGGCCCACGAGTCTCTCTTCTTGACTCAGTAATAGGCAATACCAGCATTAACAGTTTGGATGATGGACAATAATCTTCTTCCAAAATCCACAGATGACACCAAAGGGGAAAGCAACTGAAAATACTTTTAAAAAAGTGTCCAATTCAAAGTGATCTTGATAACTTGGAGAAATAGCCCCAAACCACTGAGGTAATATTCAGTAAAGCTGAGTACAAAGTGCTGCATTTAAGGAGAATGACAGAAGTAAAAAATTGAGGAAAAACTGGTTAGGCTGCAGGCAATGTGGAAGGGGTGAGTGTCTGTTGTGGACTAGAGACTAAATACTAGTTGAATAATGCAACACATATGCAGAAATTGGAAAGTCAGTTTATATTCTCAGCATTAGTGATTTCTCAGATGGGGTACTGATGTCCACTGTGAAGAGAAAAGCCAACCAAACTGAAAAAGAATAAGGTGTTTAAAAAAAAGAAAAAGAACAAAACCAAAGAACAAAGAGAAAAGACGATAAATTATCTGATTTTTATCTGTTTTAAAGCATCAAGAATAAAACATGACCTATATGAAAACTTGAAGGAAACAGTTTTATTAAGTGTTAAAATAAAAGGAAAAAAAGTTATTATTGGGAGCATGTTTTACAATATTCAAGTATATAAAAGACTCCTATAAAGAGGATAGGTTCAGCTCTACTTTATGTCCATACAGGGTAAGTCGAGGCAGTAGGGCTTAACCAACCCTGGAAAAGCTAAAGACAGGCTAGTAGAAAAAGTATTTAGGCTATCTCTCTGGTTGGCAAGAAATGCTGAGAGATCTGTGTTTAAGGTGGTGCAAAAGGAAACTAGAGGTACATCAGAAAGGATCTGCAAATTATCTTTGAACCTGTATCAAGCAGAATAACGTACTGGATGATATCTTGATATTCCAGAGTTCCTCTTGGGGTGTCCTGTGCAAGGCTAGGAGTTGGACTCGATGATCCTGATGGGTTCCTTTCAACTCAGCATATTCTATGATTCTAGGATTCTATATTGCATGTCCCAGAGGTGATATCTAGACACTTCTTTACCATGTGGCTCTCTACATTATGAGAGTAATTTTCTCCACAGCTGCCTAGAAACAGCGGATGTCTGGAAAAATTAAAAAAAAAAATTGTATGCTTTTTGATATAATCCGAGACTAAAAGCACTAAGTATTAGAAAAGTAATACATTTTTAAAGGTGCCAATATTGGAAATCTCATCTCCTGGATTATTTAGATTACTTTCAGCTCACTGGAGGAAATGATATATTCAGGATTTTTTTTTCCCTAATGAATCCAGAAAGATTCGAACCCAAGGGTCTCCAGGCCTGAGTGTACCTTAGAGGAATCACGAAGTCTGCATATCTATACCACATTTGTAGCTTGAATGCCATTCCATTAAACTCTTGGCAGGCTAGCTCCCCTTCTGGTACACATAAATCTTGTTTTTTGGTATATGAGGATTGGGCCCAGGGACGAATTTTTCTTCTTGACAGTTTATCTGAGGTTGTGATAGAGGAGATGTATGAAGGCAGGAACCACATGGCCAAATCAAAGGGTAGATGCAGGTCCTAGCTTCTTTCCCTTATGTGTCCTAGCACTCACTTGTAGCAATGCTTTGGCAGAGACTTGCATTAAAAGAATGTGATCTTTGAGGAAGTTTGTGCTTGCATATGAATATAAGCTATTTTAATGATTATGGATTGACTGCTCCTAAATAGAGTACCATAAAGTTATGTGGCCTAACTGTTTTTCAGGGAGACTGGTAACTAAATGTTTGTGTCTAGGATATCAAAACCAACACTTTTTCTTCTAGAGATCAGCATCAACACAGCTGATCACAGACCACTGGTGGTTCATGTCTGTGGTAATCAATACTACAGGCAATTTTTCATTACTATCAAAGTTTGAATAACTTGAGCATAACAAGATTAAATAGTAGTTTCTGAGCAATTTGATGATGAAAGAAAACCCATTATTGAAAAAGTTTGCCCATGTGGAAGCATGTATCACCATCTGTTTCCCGTCATTTGCATTCAAAGGGCCTGCAGCTCTGCTGTTTAGATTACTCAGGGTATTGGCTAAATGGATGGAATGGGACATGTTATTTGCATATTGATTTGTTTTGTATGGAAATTATTTTGATGAGTTTTTACCTTATTAGATTGTGCCTTGTTATAGTGTGTATATGAATACAACAATCTCAGATTGGGGAACAATTTTGAAAAATGGAAAGGCAAACACAAATAAATATTATTTAATTAATATGCATTGCATATTTAATTCATAAACTCTCATGAATTCAGATACTGCAAGTTACAAAAGCACAACATTTGAGAACTTGCAGGTAGCAGGTGTGAGCAGGTACGCTGGTAGTCATCAGCTACCCTTAGCTCAGCTCCAAGACACCAGCTGAGTTCTTTTGGGCCTGCTAGCAGTGCTCTTTTTAGGCTGGGTGCTTAATTCTCATTCAGCATGCTCTGTATTCTTGCTTAAGGAAATTTTAAACTTTTACTTAAAGAAGTAACCCTCATGCAGGGTCGTACATAAGTGACACCAAAAGTCTATGAAGGGCAGTGTATTGGTTGTAATAACAGGGGATCAGATTTGATTAACAAGCTGTTCTCCTGATTTCTTGTATGTGAATAAACTACTCAGTAGCAGCTTAATCTTAAAAGTAATTACCTTACGTATATTAATACATATCACACTGTTGGCATTCCAGAGGTAAATGCATTAGTCCCTGGAGCCTGCCCTGTTTAGCTACATATGTCTTTCCACATAAAACCAATGGGTGCTTGTTTCAGTGAACGTTGACTCAAACATCCTGGGGATTTAAAGACCATATCCACAACTCTTTGTGTCCTTAGACACAGTTGTCAGGGGGACCATCTAATGGTGTCATGTCCAAGGCACAACCATTCTGACTAATTAGATATTAGCCTGGCGGAAATCTCTCCTCAATGAAGTTTCAGTACAGCTTGTCTTACTTTCAAGAAGTAAGTCTGATACAATTTCACAAGCAGCGTCCATTGCCTTGTTTGTAAGGCATTGTAAGAGCTTTGTTATCTTATAATGCTTCTATCAGTCATCAAAAGGTAGCCAACCAATTGCATTTAACTGTTTTACAGAGGTGCATCTCAGAAAAGCATCAGAAGATGAAAACATTGTAGAAAAAAAGAATATTAATATTAAATAGATCCTTCTATTCTCCAGACTTTAAAATGATTTTGTCATCAATGTGAATCCTCAGCCTTTGTTAGTAGAACCTCTGCATTTCTATTGTTCTATTTTTTTAACATGTTAACTAATCTTGTAACTGCTCTAGAGTTCAGAAATATTTATTTTGTATAACTTGCAGAGTGACTCTCAAGATCATAAAACTGCAAAGCTCAGAAATTTGCCAGATGGTCCAAACAGAGCAAATGCATTACTCCTGCACTTTTAGTAATTACCATTGAAATAGTGGGATTTGGAATGGATCTGAAATTACTTCTTTGGTTCCAGATCTCATAAAGAAAAAAAAAAGATTCAGTATTAATAAATCAGTATTTCAAGTATTGTACTCCATAGCAACATACACTTTTAACATTGAGGATTTTTTGAGAGAAGATGATAAAGCTTTAAATCCTATTTTACAAACTGGCCTGATCAAAATCCCAGAACCCGTGCCTGTAACCTGGTAGAAATCCATCTCAGAACCTCACAGTCTGCCCCTCCAGACATTTATGGAAGTGTGCTTACATCTTCTAGGAGGCACTCAGGTACTTACTCCTGATGACAGGGGAACAAGAGGGGAGGAAACGCAGGAAAATCAGCAGGTTTCTCTACCCAAAAGTTTTGGTATTTGTGGTCTTTACATATGAACACACATGCAGGGGCCATTTTGGAAAGTGTTCAGGAATGGCATAATAACTTTTGGTGTCTACTCTATGAGTCTTTGAAGTCAATGGGAGCTTTTCCAGTGATTTCCAAGGCTTTAAATTAAAGCTTTAAGTTAGTCCAGTAATGGAAGTTAGCTGCATCTTTAAAAGTTCAGAGATTTCTGCCAGTCCATCAGATGAGTTCTGATGGTCCAGATGTTAATGCTTCTCACCTGCTTTTAAAACATTGTTTGGGAATTTATATAATATCACCTCAGAAAAAAGAAGAGAAATTTACAGTGACCCAAAGTACAGAAATGGCTAATGTAAAGCACTAGTTTTTGCTCTCTTTACCTCAAAATGGCATTTCAGAATGTATTTTTAGTTTAAAATAAAGTATCCTGTACTGGAAAGCAGTCTGATATGGTAGCCTGAAGCTATCAGAAAAAGACTGAAATTTAATTGTATCTTCAGCTCTGCCATGTCACTTCAAGGACATACCTGCACGATCAAAAACTAATGAAATGAAAAATTGCCAAAAGCTTTTAATGAATCAATGAATGAAGAGTCCAGCTCTTCAATTCAGCATTTCTAAATAATTGTACAATGATAGTGATCAATAATACAGGTAATTCAGTGTACAGGACAATCTGACTTTTGAAAGTTATGTTGGAATGTGCAAAAAAAATTAAAACTAATGACTACTGTGAAGTTCTGTAAATTACCTAGCACTTAGCTGCATGTAACCTCAATGTATGCTTAATCTTTTAGAAAATAATTGAACCAGGCTCTCCCTAAACTTCACCTATCACAGCCACACCTGTACACTATAGCTTGCACTGGAGGCAACCTACTATGTATTTCCTCTTTTAATATAAAGCTTCCTCTTTTAATATAAAAATCAGAAAAAACCTTGGAATTTTTTTTATGGTAATATCAGCTATGGGGTATGTGTACATGCTCCTGTTCCTCAGGTAATTTTTGTTTTCTGGCTATTATGGGGCAGTTTCATTGATCATGTGCCTGACTCGTAACGGTACATTCGTATCAGTAGAAATATTTGGCAACCTACTTGAATCTCTCCCTTGGTCATCTAATACATAGGAGCTTGAAGGCATTATACGAGTATATACAAGACATACGAGTAACAGAAATAGTCCTCAGACTTTTGCTTTCAAAAAGTAACCTCTAATGCAGTTGATAAAACTGCATCTTACAGGCCTAAGGGCTCAAAATGTCAGTAAATAGAGATAGTGACAGCTTCTCACTGGTTTGAGCACTATGCAATTTTGCTTACATATGTACTACAAGTGTAGTACTGATACATTGAAATAAACAACATTATACTTCACATGGAAGTATGTAAGGACCATCAGCAAATGAGGCTTGATGCATTTGTTGGTATATGGCGGGAAGATCATAGGATAAGCAAAAGCATTAGCTGCAGTACACTCATGGCTCAGATCACAGAGGAACTATGATCTATGACACACTCCTTGGGAGCCACCAGGCCACTCAGTGCACAATGTAGGCATTCAACTTGTGTTAAGTGCAAAGTTGCTCAGGGATGAAAGTACCACACCAGAACTTGACCTGGTGCCCAGTTACAGTCCTAGTCCATCCTGCTTTCTAAATGAGTGCCCTATTTATCTGGGTGCTTGGAGGGTGGTGGTGTTAATTCTCTTTTAACCTGTGTTCTGAAGGAGGGAAATGAGCCAGAGTGGCTATTTGAAAAAAATATCTGTCTACATAAAGATTCTGATATGAGCAGTGCAAACATGTAAATTTGAAAAATATATATCACTCTGTATTGTTGTTCGTGATACAGTGGGCTCATGGCTAAATGGTTTAGTACTGCTATTCATCCAGAGGCATACAAATTCCCCCTCCCTTTTTGTTGTAAGAGGTGGTGGTGTCCTCCCTCATTGCTAAAAAGCAGTATCATTAATTGAGGCAGTAGGGCTTCCTCCTTCTCTTCCTTTCCCCCCCTGCTGTCTTCAATGAATACTTGTAGGACTTGAGGTGCTTTGTTTGAGTGTTGAATCTGTAGGGTCTATTTCTTTGAGACCTTTAAGAGAAAGAGAAAAGTACAGTTAGCACATCTACTTTGTGCTCCTTTGTGGTAATACTAACTATTGTCTCAATATCCTTCACTCACTAAAATCTAGTAGCTGCAAAAAGCTAATTTTGCCTTTCTTGCTGGAAATTGCTGCCAACATCTTATTTTTTTTCTTAACATGATCATACTTGTTGCTTTACAGCCAAGTAATATGTCTCTACTGAGCTGTACACATAGATGCATGGGCATATTTTAACTTCTTATTAATACCATAAGAGTAGGTTTCTGAGTTCATACAATCTGATGAGAGTCACAGATCAAGCTCCTACTAGCTTCCCATCAGGAGCTATAGACCAGGAGTTGCAAGAAGCAGCAGAAAGTGCAAGACTATTAATCATAGGGAGCAGGCAGACAGGTAGATATGCAACGTCTTCATTCTCACACCTGTATCCTGCAGTCAACAAAAATCATTTGGTTGAATTATGTAGTGATATCAAGACACCTGTCTTCTCTGTTTTGACATGGTTTCTGTAGGCTACATTGCAGTGTGTAGATTTCTGTTGGGAGATGCTATGGAAAAACAAAGAACTATATTGAAATTAAAGCAAAAGCAAGAGCCATCAGTACTTTAGGTTTCCCCTTCTTGCAAGACTGATTTTCATCCTCCTGACAGAAGGCCACCATACTTAGTGTCCCAAGGCTTATTTGTCTCTTAGTCCTTATTTTCCTACTCTTATAAGACTGGTAACATAGAATTAATCTTTGGGAAAACTAGACTCTTTAAATGCTGTTGCAAATATATTCAGGATTATGGCTAGAGATAAGGATAAGAAATCTATTAGTTTCTCACTCTGAGCTTAGATACTGCTGACACAGTAGATTCCAGCTCTTTCAAGACAGAAAATGAAGTTTATTAGTGTGTGTGATAGAGACAATATCGAATTGACTGAAATAATCTGGCAAATCTCAACAAAGAGCCATATTCTTACAGCATCACTGTGGAGAGCAGAGCTTTTATGGGACAAATTCCACAGAAGACTTCAGGTATGAAGATATAGAAACTATTGGACACCTAAAGAATACCAAAATTTTATATAAGAGAGCATCAATGTTTATCATCCATAATCTCTCTAGTAAGATGAGAAATATTTAACCATGTTTTGAGATTTTTTCCCATCTGTTTTATTTTCCTATTCATCTTCTCAAATTGCTTGTTAGGCAGCTTTCACATGCATATTTGAGCTATGATTGTGTGCTCTCAGTCACAGAAAGTTTTGTATAGTAACTGGAAATTTTTTTTAAAATCTTGGAGCTTGTATTTGGAATTTGTGGCTGAGCACTTGAATTCATCCTGACTAATGTCAGCCACTACTCTAGACACAGGACTCTTTAGAGCATTGCTTATCCCACCTGAGGTCTTCGCCTTTCACCAACTATGCCAAAGTTGACCTGGGAAATGTCCAAGCATACAAGTTAGACTGGTGTTATAAATCTGGAACCTGGTGATATTTTGGATCATCATTATCAAAGATTTTTGCTGAAGCACATTCTGTTCGCTTGAAGAAACTCTGTGTCATTGGTTCTATTAAATAATTGAATTTCTAAAGGCTTAAAAGTCCCTGCTAAGGAAAGCTTCATACAAAGCAAAATTTTGTCTTAGTACCTGACCTTGTTTTAAAATTGCAAAAGACCATGGCAATGCATGATAGTTTAAGTACAGGAAGGACCTGACAAAAAAAAGACAGAATACTGATCATTGAGAAATTTAATTATTCTGACATTTCCTCTGAAAGCACTAATGGGATTAGTAATGTAGAATATATATTTTTCCATAGCTGATAAAACAAAGCAATTAGGTAAAATAGAATCATCAAGGGGGGGGTGTTAGGGGACCTTTTTATTACAAGAATGAAGAGTGAAATGCTCACGTCTCTCTAATAGTAGTGGCAGATACTACGTCTATTATTTCTCTTGCACATTATTGCAGAATAATGTACCCCAAGGTGTTTTGTTCTGCCTGATTTTCATTTAAGTGGTTCTTGCAAATTATGGTATAGCTTCAAAATGACCTTAGTAAATCCTTTGAGAATAACTATTTTAGCACAGTGCAAAAAAGACCTCCTCTAATGTCCTATGCTTCATGTTTGATTAAAAGAATGCATCCTCATCAATTTAAATAATGTGACTTGTATAAAATGAGAGAGATCAGTGACTTAAGTGATTTTTTTCTGGCCCAAATATTTTTCATAGAAAGCTAAGTTTTCACAGAACCAGAATCATCATATGTTAGTCTCATAAATCTCCTTTGAATAATTTTCTGATGTTTATTCACATGACTACAGGGATCTTAGAGTACCTGCTAGGATTATTTTTTCCATCTATGTGGCATTGTAAAATTATTTCCACGGTGTAAATATCAATATTTTATTATACCTTATCTATCAAAAAGCCATCACTTTGACCTCTACAGACTACTTTAAATGTAATCATGTTGGATAGTGACACTGACCCCAGTTTATTCTGCATATGAGTGGGTGTCACCTTGCATAGGCAGTTTAAAGAGTTACTTTATTCGGCGTTCATTATCCTGTCATTGGTTATTCTAAATGCTTGTGCTTTATGCTATTATTCTTAGATCATCAAATACTTCCTAGTTGTTGTGCAGACTGTCCTGCCCCAAGTTTTTTTCATAAATCGGCCTCTCAAAGCTTGCTAACCCCTTTAATTATTTCTTTCCACGCTCCCAACATCAAGAGTACATTTCTGGAAACAATACACTCTGAGTTATGCACATCACCCCAGTGCAGGAGCATGTTAAGTCAAGTCTTGGTTCTGCAACTCTGCTTAGACAAGCTCAAATCAGCCTGTATATATTTGGCCAAGTTTGTAAGGCATCACGTTAACCTTTGTGGTATTTCTTTGTTATAATATACTTGAAAAGACAATTTTTTTAACTGCATTATATTAATTTCCATACTTCGGACAATATTGCATTTTCACAGGAAGCCTGCTGAGTATGCTGTGAATTGGAATCCTGAAGTCAGCAAATGAGGAGGAAAGAGGTGTGCCTCTGCAAGTATTTAGTAGAGTCGTGACTTTAGACCCCTCTCTGACTGTCAATAAGACAAAGAACTGTTTGTTGCAGCAGCTGGTATTTTTTGCAAGGAATGTGTTCAGCTTTCAGTTCTGCTCATCTCTCCAAAACGATCAATGCTGTACTGAGAACGACTTGTCTCCTAGGCAGCAGTGAGTGTAGCAGTGAAAAGTATATGGGAAAAGAGGAGAGAGGGAGAACCACAATGTAGGGGAGCACTGGTGGTCTAAATCCCACTCTGGTTTACAGGAGAGATACAGAATCTTTGGTGGGAGAGGTGGAGGTGAGAGTGGGGTGTAAATAATCAAAATTCTTGAAAGAGATAAAATAGGAAAAGGCAGAAAAGATGTCAGGTTTTACAACATGGTTAGGAAAAAGAAAATGAAAAAATGGTAGTGTGATATAGGCAGCTAAAAAAATAGAGGAACACCTGAGTGGTGAGTGAGTGAGAGGTGGGAATAGTGCAAACAGCCTCTGCTTGGAGAAGCACAGAGAGGACATGCAGGTGGTAACAAAAAATTCCAGATACATCCTCAGAGACAGAGGCAGCTGGAGACAATGTACAGCACTCAAAGAGGAAAGTAAGTTTGGGAAGAAGTTAGTGTGATGAAGAACAGAGGGATATAAGGAGTCCTTGAAGCCAGTAATTCTCTCAACCACTAGAAGCCAAGTATGTAGTCTTTTTACTCTGTGTCACTAACTTCATATGCATCTCAGTCATGACAGAGCATTCTGATTCTGCTCTAGGAAAGAGTCTAAGAGATAGTTTAGCTAAGAAAGGAAATATTCACTATTTTCTAGGTCTTTACTGAATTATCTGTCATCTACATACCCATTCTTTTGAGGAATTTGATTCCTAAATCATGGAAGCGAATTGATAAACTTTTTGGTGTAGAACCACTGAGTTGAACTGTGATTCATTTATTTCTCACAAAAGCCAAATAAAGGCTGATAATTGACCCAGTACTTTCTATTGAATTTGAATTAATTCACACTGGAAATCAGTTACCAAAATTCCCAAAGGTACTTTTACTTTGTAGGAAAATAAAAATGAAAAGATTTGTGAGGGTGCTCAAAGGACGATGTTGTAATTGACATTTATGAAAAGTATAAGTTTCTCCACTTTGTACTTCTCCATCTGAGCATCTGGAGAAAATAATGAGAACAAGTATTTCAGTCCTTTTGCACTGAATTATGAAAAAATTTGTTTTGAGCTTTCTAGATTATGGAAATCCTGTGGAACCCTGACAGTGCAGGAGATATGCAAATTTCTGTTTCAGCTGTCAGCTCTGTTGTTTTGAGCTTGGCCTCAGTTGAATTAACAGCAGTCACAGATCATCCAAGAGCCGACCAACCTTTTGATGCAGCAGTTTCAAAAGGTTGAAGGTGATGATATTGGTCTCTGTGTTTACTGACAAACCCTTTGTTCTCCTGCCACTCTAGTCTTTCTGGAATTCTTAATCCAACCTCAAGCATCATCATGTCATAACAGATATATCTTGAAAGGTGACCACAATGGCTTCTCCTGCACGATACAACCCTCTTGCCAACATGAGACAGTGTTTCTCTTACTCTCCTCCCCTCCTCTGATCCATGAGCTCACACTGAGCTTATGCCAGAGGATTTGCTGTGACATTTTGGTGGAGTGATAGAGGAGGAAGCTACAAGAAACCTGGAGAAGAGATGCTGGCCTTCTCATTTCTCAAGTGCAGAGGAAATCTTAGTTTGTGTGTTCCTCCTGCTGGTTGTGCTGATTCTGCAATAAACAAGAAAGCATTCAGCTTGATTACTTAAAGTCAAAGTCTTCCCATCTCAACAGATACAGTTCCACAAATACAACTTGACCACTACTGTAACAAAGAAATATTTTACTTGAGGGAAATAGCTCATGTTCATCTTACTGTAAGCCTCTTTGAAACATTAAAATGTTCACTCTGCCATGACAGTTTTCAGTTGAAGCATTTTGAATGGTGGGAAAATATTTCTTTTAGTTGAGTTTTAGTTCAAGAAAGCATCCAACTGAACTCGAAAACTAAAATTTAGAGTCGGATTGAGAAAAAATACCAGACTTTTTTTCATTAGTAGGAGTTGTGTGCAGCACCTGTCTTTCCCTCTGTGGTATGCTACACATCTCTCCAGATTTCTCTCTTCTTTTACTGAATAGATGAGTTTCAGCTAATTTCTCCCTGTAACAACTCACAAGTATTTCTATTTGGATCTTTTTTTATCTTCACACATTTTGGATATCTCTAGTTTCCTCTGTACTATTCCTCTGCTCTCAGAGGTATTTGCAGTTTCTGTCCATTTGTTTCAAGTGAATTTCATTAAGGTTTTTATTTGTTCTATTCCCTAAATCACTAAGGCTAACTTGCCATATTCCCAGTGCATGTTTCGCCTTGCATTACTTTCCTGCCTTGCAAGTCCCTTTACATAACAGGTTTTCAGTTATATGCCAGTGATCTTACGAAGACTGGTTATAAATTAATTTTCAGACATGTTTTAAATGATAAAAAAACCAAACAGTTTTCATAGACATTTCCAGCTTTGCTACTATTTCTCTTAAAAAAATAATTAACTTTGTCTGGAGACATTTCTTCTTTTTAAGGCTTCCTGCTTCTACCAGTGACTCATTCTTATATTTACCCTTTGGCCAGTCACTGGAGACCTTGAAAACAAAGACTATGATGTAAAACCAATTCTTGATTTCATTTTAAACAAACCAATATTCTCTCTCTGTATATGTATGGTTTTTTGCCTGAATCCATAATACCAGCTGTGCTGACGCTGCCCTCGTGCTCCTGCAGCTGATAATGACCAATAGCAGTTGCCTTGGTTAGAAAAGAAGAGCAAGGCCAATATGTAATGTTACTTTCCAATCACACCCTCTCAGCCTCCACCAAGCAACTTGTCAGGGACTTCCTGGGACAGAGCTGTCTTTGAATTTAGAAATCCCAGTAGGATTCTTCTGTCACAGCTTTGTCCAATTGCTTCTTCAACCCATGCATGCAAAAAATCCTGTAGCTAGGAGTTTGAAAACATTAAGTATGTATTAAATGAGTGATATTTCAGACCAAATATCTTGGATAGAAGTATACCCAGGTACTCAAAGTAAACTGACAAGTCTTTTCCTTCAGTTTCTTGGGTGTTTTCTCTCTATCTTGGTCTTTTCCCCTGTAAAATAACTTTGTTTTATAATTACTTCAAGGAGGTAAAAGCCCTGAGGAGAACCTAGTTGAGGAAAGCAATTCAGCCAGTTTATGAGGTTGAGACTGCCCAGAATTGAATAGGAGGTTAGAAAAATGTAACCCAGACAATTACCACTAGAGAATCTGTACGTTCACTCTGTAATGTAGTCAGACAAACATACTGTAGAAGAATAGATCAAGATATGAAACATGATTAAGCTGCAATGAGATATTTACATTAATTTTCACTAGAATATGTTTGATTTATTTCTCCTAAGTGGACATTTAATGGACACAGCACTGAATCAATGACAAGTCATAAATTATCCATCTCAGGAGGCACACCACACTGGCCCAGGTTTGGAGACAGCCTGCCAGCCACAGAGCTATCTCCTGTCTCCTCCTGGGTTTGGTGGAAGTAGTGTCTACTTAGAAACTTAAAAATATATTGCTGCCTTTCCCCGTGAATCAAAATAAGTCATGGAGATCAGCTGCTGCTTCCTCACTTTCCACCTGTTCCAGTATGCATGCATGTCCTGATCAAACTTCAAGTCTGGCCAACTCATGAAGGAGTTCTCCTTTATGCTCTCTAATCCCTGTGTGCTTGAACTACTACTGTGTTCACCAGGTTTTGGCATCACAGTCAATACTCCTATTAAAGTTTAAACCTCAGAGCACTGAACAGTCTCTCCTCATGTAACACTAGCTAGGACCTGTTCATATACTGAGTTTTTATCCTTTCTTCAAAGAATGATTAATCAGTTCACAGAAAACTATGCCTGTTTGAAGAAGGAAATCTTTGCCTTGTATTCATGCAAATTACAAAATATTTTTCTATTGCCAAACCTGAGATATTTTTGGATAGGTGGAATAAAGAAGGGAAGAATCATATGAGAAGTAAAAATTATATTTTAACATCTGTGGGGATTTTACCTCACAAAAAAAAAAAAAAAATCCAATCTCCAAGCTTCCCCCACCTCCCCACAATTTACCTCAACACCGAAGAGAAATTTTCAGGCAGGCACACCTCTGTATGGGGGAAGGGAAATATATACATTTATTCCTATACAAAATAAATACTGTACAAACTAAAAGCAGTTATATAAATACAATATTAACACACTTCTACCACCCTTTTGAGCCACAATCAGTTCAGGATAAGCCCTCAGGCTGATAGGGAAAGAGTCTTTCTCTCATTGGGGTATCAGGGAGAAGGGTTTTATCTGATCACCCACCAACCTCCAGCTCTTTGCTGAAGTCTTTTCTTCCTTGCAAAGTCCAAGAAGATAGCTCTGAGTCCTTTCTCCTTGGTTCCATGCCATCTCTGCTGTGTGACACTCTCTCTCTCTCTCTCTTGGCTAGAGCCGCGGGGGCACGGGGCCCCCGGGTGGGGGTCTGGTCCACCCCTCGACTACTCTCTCTCTCGCACGCTCTCACACACAACTCTGCCAACTCTGCCAACTCACTTTAGGCTAGCTGCTGACATCTAATTTTCACAGGAGCGAAATAAGAAGAGCTGTGATTGATTCCCCAGGGGGGACTTCCCTGGCACCAATCTGCTCTCAGCTCTAACTCAGGGCCCCCACGAACCTGGGGGGCAGGGAAGGGCAGCTCAAACCAAGACAACAGTTTAAAAAATAAATGAAACTTTATCTACAATATTTGAGTTCCTCCTAAAAATATGTCTGGATGTAATTTCTAATTTCACTGGTTACAGGGACTTCAATCTAATCCATTTACTGGCTTATAGAAGAAGAAGACAGTAGCCTTAGGGTAACTCAAAGGTGCTGAAAGAGACACCACAGAATCTTCCTTTCAAATATTAAGTATTCATGGTCCTCTTAGATTAGCAATAACGCAAATCTCCAGTGTTGCACCTTTCCTAGTTTTAATTATCCACCTGACTATGCAGATTTTCTGAAAGAGAGAATCAGTTTCCTTTTGTGTGAGTACAAATTCTTTTCTAGTAATGAATGATGTCATGCTGTTAGTATCGTAAGTCCTTTACATGCTCTTTTAAATCATTATACAGCACAAGAATCAAATCCTACACTGGGTTCTTTTGCTTGCACAACAAAACCAAAATTTTGATAACTATGTGTATTCATTATACTATCCAGACGTACAGTTCTGTAAGAGTAATAGATTAACCCAGAGGATGCAACTGAACCTAAACAATGAAAGGCACTGATACTTTCCCAAAGACAAAATTGCTGTAGTATTAAGGGGCTGGAAAGCACCCATTATTTTGGGGGTGTATATAAAAGATAGTATAAAAGTATAAAAGTATAAAAGCTAATAAAAACATTGATTTTATTACTGTTATGATGTTTCTAAGGATTTAGAAATAGTAAACATCTATTTAACATTTTTTTCCAGCAAAAGGTGAAGGCTAAGTTTCACAAATCAGTGACTAGACTTCCAAGGACAGTATATGAAGAACATGATCATAAGTTAACTGTAAAGTGAGTGAATGATAGAGATTAGAAACCATTTAAATTGATGGGCCACTTTATACAGAAAGTATATGGAGCAGCAAGAAATACTCAGAAATGCATGGGAAAAATAAGCAAATTTATTGCTTTGCAAACATTTATTCAGTTCATGGAAAACCATCAAGGATAAGAAGATGGCTAAAGTATAACATACCACCATTATTTCAGAAAACCTTGGGATACACCATAAAACTGCAAACAAGATGTATGAGAAGCTACACTTATTTTTGGAAAGGTCTGCCTTGGAAGCCATCGAACTATGGGTGGTGAACTGCAGCAATATATTAAAAATCACTTGGTGTTCATTCTGTAAATCAAGTGGAAACAGAAATATGTTCTCTGTGACACAGTACTTACACTAAAGAAAAGGAATCCACTAAACAGACTTGTGTATTCAACAAGATATGAAGAACAAGAATTAGTTATCTTTCAACGCAAGACAATTAAAGGAGCTGCAGTGTTCTGTTGGGTCCTGATGATTCCTTCTGATGTGAATATTACCTCCTTTCAGTCCTGCTGCATACATATAGAATGATAGCTTAGGAAAGGCTTGCAGAAATGAAGGGGTAGGAGGGGTGCAGGAAATGCCAATTTTCATTCCATGAGGAAGAGACTAAAGGAAGAGAAGTCACAGCTAAATAATTTAACTCTTTAATTTCCAGGTTCTATCTCCAGTATATCCATCAGCATCACACTGTTTGCAATCCACAGTTGCTAATGGCTTATGAACACAAATCTCCCACTTCAGTTAAATTTTGTATAATATATCAAGGTAGAAATACCTCTTTAGGAGCTATGAGAAGTAGGAACAGAGAGCACAATAAAAAAGTATTGTAAGTTTTGTTAGGAACACTGGATAGCTCTGAAATTACCTTCCAACTCAGGTGTTCATACATTTTGTTACATGTAAACTGAAATGCCCATAAAGGACAGGCAGGAAAAAAAACCTTGGGACATTTGGAACTGAGAACAGGGAAAAAAAACAGTGGGGTTTTTTTTCCCCTTATGAATAATCAATATGATGGCTTTACTTGTCATACTCCAGTCACTTCAATTTTTGGAGTAAGAGCTTGAAATATTGTTTGAGAAGAGCAACAGCTTTTCAGTGAGGGGTATACTAATTTTTTACCCACCAAATCTGACAGCTTGGAGGGAACTGTGAGAACTCAGGGAAGAACAAAATACTGAGCAAGGGTTGTGGAAAACACGGTGGCTGATCAATGTCTGCTGCTGGCAACATGGAACAAGCCTATGACAGAGACCCTGGATATGGGTGAAATGCAAAAGGCTAGGCCATCTGGAGTCAGGATGGGAAGTCAGGGGAGTGCATGTGGGCACTGAACTGGAATGAGGTCCCAAGGACTTGAGTCTGGAGCATTCCTCATTTTATATTTTTATATCTGATTGAGCCTACTTCAGTTGGCACTCATCCCCACCAAAATTCACCTTCCTTTAAGACCTAGACAATGGGTTCTAAAGACCCAACTTTTTAATGAGTTTTCCATAACTTTTTAATGAGTTTTCCATTTACTTTTCAGTGGTTTTATCTAAACCATGTTTCCTTGGCTCATTGACGATAACATCCCTGCACATGAACAACATGAAAAGATTTCGAGCTTTGTGATTACTTTTTCTCTTTTGTATGGATTCCAGTCTCTCTTTGCACAACAAATTCTACTTTTGGGATGAATTAGGAGTATGTGATGAAATAGGCCTATTTTTTGAAGGATCCATGCTTCATTTGTAGCAAAAACCAAAAGGTGTGTAAAGAATGAAAAAGGAACTGGGGGAAAAGAATGAATAATGGTCTCCTGGCTGAGGATGTTGAAATCCATCCAGGAGATTGGATTCCATATGTACATCTGCTAAAAATTTCTCAGTGTGATCCCGGGCAGGTCATTCACCCAAACTTCTCACAGGTGTTCTGTGGTTATGTTTTTTATCCACCGTTAGGCATCAGTACAGTTGGGCTCATGCTGGTTATTTGCAGAAGAGCCAAGTAGTCACAAGTCAGACCACAGGAAGTTCTATTATTTAAAAGATTTAAAGATTTTGAAATACAGATTTGTACCAAATCATTCCTTAAATGAGATAATTTCTGATGGGTCAATTTTCATTAAACAAGTGATTTCACGATGTTTAAACAGAGTAGTTAATTTTGAGTTTGTACTATCACACAAGAAGTCTATCTACTTTTTAAACTTTTGAAGCACCATAAAAAAGTCAAATTTCAATTTATGCATTTGATATTCCCAAAATTCAGTGCTCCTGTCAAGATAAAATTTCAGTATGTACTGAAATAAAACTATGTTTGCAAAAAGTCTGTTTTCAAGAGAAGTGTCTGTTCTAGGAGATAGAATTTCATTTGTTTCCATCACGGGTACTCTTCAAAATGACAAGTCAGTGGTGTGGGGTCTTGAACACACGCTGATTTATAATGTTGATGTTCTGAAAACATCATAGGCTTCAGAATTCTCAAACATTAAATTAGTAGTTATTTTTTATCTTAGTGGATCTACACCTTGGCTCTCCAGCCAAAATGTGAGGATAATAAACTGTCAGGATTGTGTGAATATTCAGAGATAACAGTAATAATTGTAATGGAAGAGCCTATGAAGAAGCTAATATTTCTGACTTTTAGCAGGATTTGAATGCTGTGCAGTAAATAAGACCTGGGACCATACTCTGCAAAATTAAAAGAGCCACGTAGCTCATCACTAATCAGGCATCAGCTATTCTGTTCCCTGGTTCAGCTGAAATGGCAGACAAAGCAGTATATCATCATGCACTAAAAGAGTATGATAAACATTAACTCCAAGGAACTGAGTTGAGGTGTTTCAAGGAACCACATTCTGGTTCCTGGTCTGTGAGAATTTACCAACTCGGAGAGGTTGCAAATTATAAACCTTAATATTGTTATAAGGGCAGTAATTACACAAATGATTTCAACTGCAATTATTTCAATTGCTAAAGACTCTCCTATGTTTTTAGAAAATTTGAAGGAATAGATATATATAAATTAAATTGGGAGAAAAATAAAACCTGTTTAAAATATGTACTCTCTTGATGTTTCCAGTTCTGTCAGATTTCATGAAAAAGCTTTTCTGTCTGCAAATCCTTATTTTTTAATTCTAGGTCCAGCTGTAGTCTCTGGAATGCAGTTACAAAATTTCTGATATGCTATAATAGTCCAAATATTTTATATCATATTGGAAAGAAAGTACTGAATGCTGTCTGTTACAAATCCTCAAAAAGAATATTTTACCAGGCTTTTAAGTTATAAACTGTGGGTATGACTACTGAAGAACTATTGAGAACACACAAGAACTATTAAATTAACTGAAAGATACTCTTGTGGAAAGCCTATCTACTTTCTTAATGAACAAAAAAGGAAATAATTTTCAGAGAATCTCAAAGGGATCAGCACTGAGATTTTCAGTGCCATTCAAACCTGAGAGAGAGAGTTCTTGCTTTTCCGCTTTCTGTAACAACAGAAAAATTCACATTGAGTCTCACCTAAGAGTTAAAAATACTCTCAATAGATAATGATTATTTTTACAAACACACTGAAGATTTAAGGAAATATTTAGAAGATATATCTGTCTTTCAAAATTTTTTTAGAACTATAAAGCTGCTATTTTTTTATTGTTACTATTATTATTATTAATATAATTTTAACATTCTCAAATTTTTTTAAATGAAAACTTGCTTGAATAGACAATATTTATATTCACCTGAGGATTAGCTGGTTATAAGGAATTATTTATGCAACAGACCTTCAGAAATAAGATAGACCATACTCTCTTCTTCTGAATTTTTAAGAACTGTCTGTATGCCTGTGGGGACAGTTTATGTCAAAGAATTTCTTTAAAAATTTTTAAAAATTCAAACACTTAATTGGTAATGACTTATTTATAAAAGCATGCATGTTTGGACTAACTTGAAACAAAATCTGAACTTCTGTTAAAAGCTGATTGAACTAAATAAATATCTGAGAAAAAGTAGTGAATACAGGAAAGACCTGAAAGTGAAAGTATCTTTCCAGAGTTCCTGACATGGAGCACGTGTCCCCCTTCATACACATAAGCTGAAGAAGCTGCCAACACTGTCAGTGTAGCAGCTACACCAACAAAGGATAGCAGCAGCTAGAACACAGACTTGGGGTGGGTCCTGGAGAGGTGTTCTCTCTCTTCTGAAACTATGGAAAGAGGAAAGGTAAATTATCTTTGAATGAAGCAAGCAAAACAAAACACAGTTCTTATGCTTCACCTTCAGTTCTTTTGCTATCTCAGCACACTCCTCTGCCTTTTTTTCAAGTAAACAAACAAGACCAAGAAGGGAGCTGCCTGGCAGCATCGTGAAATATTACCTGCTGTTTCACAGTATCACCTTAATACCATCACCAAAGTAAAAAAAGCCAGAGAAAAATATGAAAACCCACTGATCACATCTATCTGTTTCTTCTAATGATCTCAGGAAATACTAAAATGTCATTTTGTTTTAAATACCAGCAGACTTTCCTGTTGAACCACAACATAATGCAAATCATAACCTTTAGTAGAGGTTACAGTAGATGCAGTTTGCTGACTTAAGGCATTCACTCAGGCAACTGATGAACTAAATTTAAATACTCCTTTTGACTTTATCTGACTTTTTTTATGATTCTTTCATTTGAGTTTTATACATAAGAGAGAGGAACTGACTGACACTAAACAGACTTCTCTTGACTGACTGCAAACTATGCTGTTACACCACAAAACAGAAGCCAGGTCATAATTTGAGTGAAATGTACTTCACTGACTTAGATGTATAAGACTTCTCCCTCTCAGAGGTCACATCAGTCTTCAAATTGTGACTTTTATCGTATCAGGGAAGTCAGTGGCAAATGCTTTGTCTCTTTTCTAATGATAAAAGAACTGCAGTTGGTACATCTTACTGCTGTACTTCTTTTTCACTTACAGTATTCCTCCTAACATGGCAAAGAAGTTAATTAACTAAAACAATGAGTCACACTTCCTAGTGGCTTTTGAGGAAAGTAGTGTTTAAGATCCTGTCTTACACTTTCTGTTTCTCCAAACGGTTAGGTAAGTTCTTGGTATGGTTCTAAGTTAAAACTACCCTTTTTGTTCTGCCAGGGCTTTCTTAATGGAGTTTTGTCCATATGTAACACACATGGGGGCTAACAGAAGGACTCAGAACAGCCTGGCTTAGTTTTTACTTCATATGATTAACATCATAAACAGATTTAATGCTGCTAGGTTCTGTGGGAAAAATCCTATTGAGTTCTGACAAGTGTTTCACAGTTGTTTGTGCTGACATCCAGCACTAATTGGTTTTTGGCACTTTGGCAGACTTTTACGTTCAACCATCCACTCTGTAGATTTGTCTGGGAGAGTACTCCGGAGCGCCAGGCCATCTATGCACAGATAGCCCCCTAATTAGCTGCTCTGGAGGTACTTTCCCACATGTACCAGCTGAGCGTGATGTTGTCTGTGTAAGCAGGAAGCATCAGGCTGATTTAAAGTGCTTTTTTAATATAGAGAGTACCTCAGAACTCACTTCACAGCTGGACTTCAGCCAATGAAACGTTCAAAAGGCTCTGTTTATTTCTAAGAGAAAAATCTAGCTGGAATTTTCTTGGTGCTTTAAAGGCAGGACTTTCAAGGTTGAGCTAGGATCACCTAAACCTCCCAGGTGAGTGTTATCCTACACTTTTACTCAATGCTACAGGAAGACTGACAATGCCAGTTAAAGGACAAGACAATGGAGTGGCAACATATATATGAGAGGTGTTACTCCTGAGGAATACAAGAGGCATTTAACATCTAAGTAGTCAGTATAAGAGTACTAATTTGAAGACTCATTTGCCTAGGTCTAGAGCTGGAAAGAGCTTATGAGTACCACAGGACACCTACAAGAAGTTCCTCCATTCATTTGCCTTTTAGCCTGTCATATTACATGCTATATGCCGGCATCCTAGGAAGACTAGTCTCCAAAGGTGTTTTATATGAGCCACTATAAAGACTGATTTCTCAACTCTTCCCACTCTGTGTCAATGCCAAGACAAAAAGACTGCTAATTCAAGCTAATGAACAGTCAAACACATGACTTTGCAGCACCTGGACATGAGAGGTTGTACAGAGAACAAGTAGAGGATGAGATTAAATCTGGGATTAAATCTGTGCCTTCTGACTGACATGCAATATCAAGGGAGATAGTAGAAGTAGGAAGAAAAGCTAAGAGTAGATGAGGGGGCTTATGTTCTTGTGCCGCCAGACTGACTACTGAAAAATAAAGTTGAGCCTTTCTGCAGTTAGGCTAATGGTGGTTGCTCAAGGTGTTGTGGATCAGCTGTGCACCACTGCAGATAGTTGTACTTGGCTTGAGGGCAAATTGGGGTACAGATGGAAGGAAAACCTTTGTATGCAGAATGTTCTACTTTTAACTAAGCCAGCTTCAACTGCTTTTTACTGGGGAAGAGACAGTATTTACGTGGTAGCCAAGAATGGAGGCCAGAAACTTCAGCATTGTCCTTCTGACTCTCCAGACTATCAATGACGTAATGGCACAAAGCTTCTCTTAGGAATTAGCTCGTTTACTGCCTGATCTCCTATTTCCGTCCTATGTACAGCATGAAGCATATGCTGTGGGAATAGAAACAAGAAACAAGTCTGTTTTCTTCATTTTAGATGCTATTTCCAGTTTTCTTCAGGGGAATGCAGCTGCAGATGTAGGTATATTCAATAAGAGAGCTGAAGAAATGGAAGTTTCCCATGTTGTAAGTGATGGAGAGCTCTTGTTTCCACCAGTCTCTGTAGATAATGAAGCAATAGCAGTGTGAGGAACCCAGAAAGAGTTTCTGCTTTGTTCTGTTTAGCTAGATGACTGTGTAAGCAAAACCAGACCACCACTACTACTCAGAAGAACTCACAAATGACAGACACTTAAGATGTAGAAACCACCAGGGAAATAAAACAATGAAATAAGTGACAAAGTAAATCAAATGATTGCTCAAGTTGTTTTAGGAAAAAAACATTGGGGAATGTCCCTTATTAATATTTGCTTTCTTTTAAGCAAGGTTGCTGGAGAGTCCTCAGCACATTAGCTAAACATGTTAGGAACAGGAACTGAACAGAATATTTTCGTTCCATAAATGTGCATCTACTTAAAACAAACTCATTAGAGCAAACATAAATCCTAATGAAAACAAAGTACAAGTACGGAAAATTCTAATTCAGACTCTAATTGTGTTGCATCTGCAACATCTGTAATGCAGCTACCACAGAAACTAATTTATTTCTGTTCTCTGAGCTGAATTTCTCTTTCACTCTCAACTTTATCTTAAAAAACATGGATGAGATTTTCTTATTCTGAATGCAGATATTGTCACTAAAGGATTTCCAAATTCTTTCGATTCACTAGGCACTGAAACAGCTGTTTTTAGAGCAGTCTGTTGTCATCATCCAAAGATCTCATGAGAAATGGAGGAAACTTTGGTTTATAATCACAGTGGGAAAAAAAGGCATAGTTGTATAGTGTGGAAGAAAATATTCTTTAATATAAACCATTGCTTCTCAGAAAAATATGACTTTGTTCAGAGTTAAGTGTTTCAAAGGAAAATCGAGAAACCTGGTATACTTACTTGTGGATGATACATTTTGCCTTTTCCTTTCCAAGGTTTGTGGAGGACAAATTCTCCTCTTTCCAAATGGGAAGGATAACGGTGTTCAACTAGGATCTGACACATATGGGACATGTTCTTTACTCTGCTGCAGATTTATTGCATGAGTTTACATATGGCATTCACTCTGAACTTGAAACTAATGTCAAAATGCTACATTGAGGGATCACTAACATTCAGAAGAGTTTTAAGCACTGTTAACTTTTGCCTGTGCATAGGTGATATTCTCAAGTGGTGATTGGCATGTTGAAAGCAGAACAAGACTTTCTGGGATGGCTATGTGCTTTTTTAATGTAATAAAACAATGCTTAGAGTATCATTCTGGGCTTAGATGATCACTGTGCCTTATTAAAAGTAAAAAAGTTGACCTATATCTCCCTATATTTAGAGACAAACAACAGACTCTTGAGCATGTTGCAGTGTGTTGCTCACAATCCGTTTTTGAAGCTGTTTTGTTTGTTCACTTTTTACTCAAAATAATTAAAATATTAATTATGTCTAAGAATGAAGAAAGAAATCAAGAAGCTGACTGTCTAAGCCAACTGGCAGGCAGTAGAATTGAAACAAAAGCCCCATTATATTCTGTACTTTCCATCTGGCTGGGTTGTACACCCTCACAGAATTACAGGACTGTTGAGGTTAGGAAGGAACTCTGGGGAAAATGAGCAAGACAGAGGTTCTTTGAAGCTATAGACTGTACTCTCAGGCTATACCTAAACTGCAGGAAATGCAAAGACATCTCAGCTCCCAGATCCTTTTTTTCAGTCTACCTGCCTCCTTCAATGTCAGGATGAGATTTAAGTATGTACTTTTTTTATCCTCATTTCCCCTACCCTGCTGTCATTTAGACGGGAAGAAACCCTCAGTATAATGCAGACTGACAGGACCCTGGGCCCTCACTTGTGAAGTGAGGTAAGTACAACATTACCAGACAGCAAAACTTACTGAGTTTTTCAAGGATTTAAGCCTTATGAAGGTGTCAGAGAAGCAATAATTTCTGCTCAATTCACTTCTTTCACTTCACAGTAAGTAGTGGAGAACAAACTTAATTTAGTCTTTGAGCCTCCCCCATTTCATGACATGGAGGTCTTTTTGTAGGTCTGGCTCTTATTTGTTCTGCTTTCCAACTCATTTCCAAACCTTGGTGCCACTCTACGCAAATTCATCACAAAATGAGGCAGGGCTGTAAGAGGGCCATTAGCCTCCATCTTCTTCTTGAGAAGGATGTCCTGTGAGTCTGTGATCTGCAGCATAGGCACAGCCCTTCCAAGTGCAAGGAGAATTGCCATGGCTTCTCCTTTCCAACATGACTGGAACAGAAACAAGACCAAGCTTCCTCCTTCCAAAGATAACCTCTTTTCTTCCAAATACAGACTGATGATGGTCTCATATATGATACATTGTAAATCTACACATCACTGGCCAGAATGAAGTCCCAGAGGGGAATCCATTTTGTGGGAAAAGACTGAGAGAGCTGTGCTCTTTCTCAAGGGAGAGGAAAACATTTCATGCTGAGCTAAAAGCTTGCATTTGTTATTTTTAGTCAAACTAATAAATCCTCCATGTTGGCAAAGATAAAAGCAAGGACATGAGAAAAGAAATACATGAACAAAAAAACATGTCACGTTGAGGGAACAAATAATTATTATAGGTTATATCAGAAGAAGCTCTTAGGAAATAATAGTACAAACAGTTTCCTACATTTTATGGGAATATTCTTTCGTTGATTTTATTCCAGTACTGAGCAAAACTTAAAATGAGCCAGTGAGAGAAGGCTAACATTCCTTCCAGTTCTACTAGACAGCATATTTTCAGTCTGCAGCTACAAGATCCAGACAGATAATGTGTTAATTAAAAGAAAAGAAAACAAAACAAAAAACCCAAACAAAACCACAAACAAAAACAAAAAACAAACAAACAAAACCACAAAAAAAACCAAACAAAAAACAAAATACAAGAGAAAAATAAGATCACCACTAAGATTTGCCATAGTCCAGTCAAACAGAGGTTGCCCAGATATTCAGTGAACTTTGGTGTCCAAAGAAATCATAAGGAAATGTTGCAGAGGAATAAGCATCTGCTGGGAAGACTGATGGGAAAACTTCTACCAAAGCATAATGTGGATGGAGAAATAGTGTTTGCTTGCTGAATGAATACAATGAGGGGGGAAAAGAAAGGTGGCAAGAAGATACCCTAATGAACTGTATAATTAGCAAATGGAAAGTAGCACAGCTGAATGACAAAAAGGAATAACTGATGGATTTGGATCAGGGAAAAAAAAACAAAGGAAAAGAAGAAACAGTGAATATATGACTACAAGAGGGAAAGGAACTTTGCATTGTAGTCACTGAGAAAACAAATGCTTTGTCAGGTATGTATGCCAGAAAAACCTAAAGGCTTGTCCAGTGAGGCAGCCCTAATGAGATCATCTGATGTATTTCTCAAATCACATTCAAGAAACATTAAAGTTTTACAGTCAGTGTCTGAAACAAAGTATATAAATGATTCATTCAGTCTAAATAAGTTCTTTAAAGTGGGCAATCTATAGTGCATAAGGACATCCCATGAGCGGAGAGGGTCAAATAAATATCTGATCCTCAGGGTAAAACACTTACAAGGAGACTTAAATCCTTTCTTTGATAAAAAAAATAATGTCTTTGGTGAGTAATAAAAAGTGTGACGTAAAACTTCATAATTATCATTTATGTTATAATAATAACACAACTATGGATGTTAGAAAGACATTTTTTGCTGTTTCACAGGGTAAAACATATGAAAATTGAAGGTTCAAAGATCGGAAGAATATGAAATTGGGTAAAAAAAAATCATCTAAAGACCCAAACATCAAAAGTGATATTTCCGAAGATTCCTTAAATGCCATTCAAGGTCCAGCAGCATTCAGTTTTCCACATTACAATCTACTTTACCTCAAGGGATAATCATGAGGACACTTCCCAAAGCTGAAAAGATTACAAATGCCTGGAAATACAGAAATAAATCTAATAATTAGGATGACACAACAAAAATAAATATTAGTTCTCCAAACAGGATGTATGACAATTACAAATGAAATTATTTCATCAATCAGATACTCCCTGTTCTACCACTTGCACAGAGGGTCCTAGTGAATGGAGTAAAATCAGACTGGCAACCTGTCAGTAGTGGAGTTCTATAGGACTCCATCTTAGGCCCTGTGCTCTTCAATATCTTCATAAATGACTTGGACGCAGGACTGGAAGGGATACCAAGCAAGTCTGAAGACGACACAAAACTGGGAGGAGCTGTTGTCTCCCTCGAAGGCAGGGAGGCCCTGCAGAGAGACCTGGACAAATCAGAGGACTGGGCAGTCAGCAACCATATGAAGCGCATCAAGGGAAAGTGCTGGATTCTGCACCTGGGACAGGGTAACCCTGCATGTAAGCACAAGCTGGGCAGTGAGATGCTGGAAAGCAGTGCTGTGGATAATAGCCAAAAAGATATTAAGCTATTAGAGACTGTCCAAAGGAGAGCAATGAAGATGGTGAAGGGCCTTGAGGGGAAGCCGCATGAGGAGCAGCTGATCAGTTGGTCTGTTCAGTCTGGAGAAGAGGAAACTGAGGGGAGACCTCATGGAAGTCTACAACTTCCTCACGAGAGGAAGAAGAGGGGCAGGCACTGATCTCTTCTCTGTGACGACCAGTGACAGGACCCAAGGGAATGGCCTGAAGTTGTGTCAGGGGAGCTTTAGGTTGGAGGTTCTTCACTCAGAGGGTGGTTGGGCACTGGAACAGCTTCCTAGGGAAATGGTCACAGCACCAAGCCTGACAGGGTTCAAGAAGTGTTTGGAGGATACACTCAGGCACACAGGGTGACCTCTGTGCAGGGCAAGGCATTGGACTCAATGATCCTTGTGGATCCCTTCCAACTCGGCATATTCTGTGATTCTGATTGCAAATGTATGACATATGATGACTCAGTGCTTGTAAACTTATCCCATGAAAAATTCACACACTAATTTAGTCATTACATTTGTGAAAGAACTGACTCTGCAGTCTAGATTATGAATGTCCTTTTTATTACCAGGTAACAGAAAAGAAGTTAAAATGATAATAGGTAGGAAAACTTATTGTAAAATCCAACATAAATGCACTCTAGTGAGTAGAATATGTCAGGTCAAGGAAGCATATATGACGGGAAGAACAGGGATTTCTTCATGGCTTTTCATGAGGTGTACCATTTCATTTTTCTGATTTGCAAAGAGCTGAGCAGAAACATGCAAAGTTGTGAGCACTGCTTATTATTTTGATTTGATTGGTAAAATATCATAATTTACAATGACTTCTTGCATCCCATCTCTCCCCCAAGCATTAATTTCATTTAATCTTGTTGAAAGTTGAGTAGAATTTTACCCTACTTCACTCTAAAGGAGAACAAGATATGACCCAGGTTGGAGATACCATAAACTAGAGAGCAAACTGTTGTGTAGGCAATTAATATTTGTCAAAGATGGAATATTCATTACTTGGATTTCATTTGTTTTCTTATTCCAGCATTTCAGAGGCCATGTAGTTAACCACCAGCAGAATGATGGATACATCTGCCATTCTCAGCATTTACATCCAGGCAATGATTGATTAGGTGTGAGAAAGGAAAGGAGAAGATAAGGCTCACACCCAGACAAATCCACTCAAATAATCATTTAGTAAGGAAGCAAGGAGTGGGTCTTTAGTTAAAATTCACAAAACTAAAAGGTCGTCAGTGTATATTTGAGTTAAAGAGCATAGTCTATACTTCTTTTAAAAAGTTCAAAATTAGAGGAAAGGCATCTTTATGCTGAGGTTGAAGGGGAGAATTTGTAGGTGAATTGCTTCTTTAAGACAATCAAATGCTAAAAAAGAAGAAAGAAGGAAAAGTTTCTGTGCCTTTTTATTTTATATGATAACACAATAAGAATTATTTGACTAATGCTATAAAGATATTCTCCAAAATGTTCTTATTTTTTCCCTTCTATTCCCACTGAACTCATCATGAGCAAGTGGAAAACTGGTAAATTTATGATATCGCCTGTAATGCAGCTGTTTCCTTGAGTGAAAAACAATTTTTAAACTAGCATCTAGTTTATAATATACTCGGGACCAGAAAAAATAACACTAACTCAAACTTTGTTTTCAATTTCTTAACTCTTTTGTGAGTTACAATTTAATTCTAATGCCTGGAATAGCAGCTGTGAGGAAAAAAAAAAAAAGTCTCTGTTAAAAGATCCAAACTGTCTGATCTGTTTAGGGAAGGCCTGAGATAACTCCTCAACCAGTTCTTAGTTAACCACAGAAACTTTTCTACCTGAGCTAGGAATTACTGAACTTGACACTAAAGATATATAAAATGTGTATTAAATTAATATAATCCTTTTACACACAGAAATTACATTTAGAATAATTAATAGTTTACTTTGGAAGGGTCCTCTGGAGGCCATGTGATCCAAACTCCATTCAAAGCATGGCTAGCTTTGAAAGTTGGTTCAAACTCAAATTTAGATCAAGTTGCTTCAAACCTTGGCTCTAAAGTTATTGATTCCTACTCTGGGTTACTCATTCCAGAAAGCACACCACCATCATTAATTCACTGGAGAAGTGTTAATACAGATTTCAAGTCTCTTAAGTATTGCTTGTAACACTATCCTTCAGATATAACAAAGTTACAGAAGACCACTATGGCACAAATCTTTCACAGAACACAACCACCAAAAGTCTGCTTGGGGTAATTCACTGTCATGCAAGATTTCAGTGGGAATTGCATCCATCTTGGTGGAGAACACATTAGAGCAATACCATGTAGTCTAGCTGCTCTGAGGGGGATCTGTGACCTAAATATCCCCTTGCTTTCCTCTACACTTCTGTGTACTGACATCACACCTAAACTAGCTGCATCCCTTATCACCTCCTGCAGCCCAGTTGCAGTCACTTTTTAGTGTGCTCCAGACCACACAGGGAGAGGAGATTGCAGTGCTCATAATACTTCATGTGTTCGTCCTCTAGAGATGCTGAAATACCCTTCTGGGTTGGAATGGCCAGTCTCTAGTCTAGAAGTAGCTTCTTTTATAACACTTATCAGAGATTTAATTTAGACAAAAAGCATTGGTTACCTTCTTGATCTTCTGTGCTTGTCTGTGGGGTAGATTTTGTGTCTTGGACATATTGGAAATTGCTAACTCTCCATATATGTAATTGCATTGCTCTAAAGTCCTTCTGTAATGTTTATTTCCTATGTTGTTTGAATGGCTTCTACCTCCTTATTAATTGAAATTACTCCTCTTACTTGAAATTACTGAGCCAGTATTTAGCTTCCTATATAAGTTTCAAGTAACAGCATAAAAAGGTCTTTCAAATGGTCCAAAAACCTATGTGCATATATATGTCTGTAAGCTACAGTGTAAACAACTTGTCTGCTATCACTTGGTATTCCTAAAAGCAGAGCTTAGTAGAGCAGAGTTTAGCAGCAGTGTTGTCTCAGCTAATCTAAAGAGATCCAACAAACCTTTGCTATAGCTGTGAGACAGTCCCTTGCTTTGTTCTTTACTGACTGTCCTTTCCGAAGTATTGCTTGTGTTTGTGATTCTAAATGCTATTGATTTTTATCTGATATCCAAAGAAGATACAAAGCTTGGGACCTCTTGTATTGTATCTCGAGGACTTGGCTGGTTATATTGTATGTCACATTGATTTGAAGGGAAAGAAGCTAACAGCAGCACTTGCTTTTAGATCAAGAGAAGTATGTATCTTGAACTGCTATTCCCTTTCATGGAAAAAAAAAGTCTGTGATCTGAAAAATAATATATTTATTTATTTTCCAGAGCAGTCTTGGTGAAAGCGCAGTCAAACTGTGAGATGATGGACAGTGATAGCTTATGCTCCAATCATCTCCAATAATTTACACTTAAGACTGCACTGGTGGAACACAGCAAGAGCTGATGGTTATACAGGGAGAGTATATTCTTAATGGGGGCCTCTGGTGGTCTAGTGGTTAGGGTGCAGGACTCTCACCGCTGCGACCCGGGTTCGATTCCCAGCCCCCCGGGGCAGATGGAGCTCGTTAGCCCTGTGTGGCAATCCATCTAAGAGAAGGTCACTCTAAACAAACCTACATTCTGAGACCCTCACTGCCACTGTCCAAGCGTGCTTGGCCCCGGCAGATGAACCTCAGGATTAAAGGGTGGGCTCAGTTCAGCGCACGCTGGGTCTCACCTAAAAAATCCACTGCGCAGGCTCGAAGGGTCAATGACCTTTCCCAAATCTTCGCTCGCGAAGACTGGCCATTATATTATTATATTATATTCTTAATGGACAAAACCTACTATGCTCTTAGTAAATACAATATTTTTTATATGCAAATTTCCACGCTACTTCAGCGAATTACTAGTGTGCTGAAAATGGATAAAATAATAATTAGAGAGAAATAAATGAGACTGAGACTTTTGTTAAAGTAGAATAACTATTTTTAGATTTTGCTCAAGTCTTATCTGACTTTAACACAGATGAACAAAGATATATAACTTTTCTTCTGCAATAATAAGCAGAGATGCTGACCACAAATGGTGCAAAGTATTTTGTAGTGGCAGTGCTACCTTCTTGTAGGGAATTACGAAGGCAAAGTGTGAATGAATGATGCAGCTGTAGTTTGCACTGATATCCAAAGGAGAGTGGTACAGAACCACCAGCAAGTATAGAAAAGTCATTAACAATGTCTGACTACAGTTGGATTATGAAAAAATAAGAAAGTCTCTAACGGACAACTGTTTCCAAAGTGCTGGTGCAAATTAGGTAATAGTTCGAAGGAACAGTCTAGACTGCATTACTGATGCCTGTTTTGCAAGAAATATCCTGCCTCACATTGTAAACAAGATTGTTTTCTGCAACTGGATTTAATGGGAACCATATTATAGGCACCATCAACATCTGAGCTGAAACTTCAACTCACTGCTGGGACAAGACCTTGTCCACTGCTCCCACAACTGAATCCTTAGAGCTTTGTCCTCAGGACACAAAGTATTGGGTGCTTCCAACCTACTGTCACCTCATGCTTGAGCCCAGCAGTCCCTGAAGCCAAGGCTGAAATCAAGGCTGTGCCCCAGCCACTCTGGGAAAGGCGCCAGCAGAGCAGCTCCACATGAGCCCCAGCTGACTGCACAACAATCACAAAATTTGCTAGTAGAGGAGAAGCCAAGGCAATTCAGGAAGCATTGTACCATTTCTGATGAATGTTATGTTGTCTGTAGGATAATGTGTGCATGAAGAGAGAAGGCATAAGGCTTCATGCAGCTCTGGAGGAGCTGGGAATATTCCAGCTGTTTGGACAGTACCTGAAAACACATTTGGTTTTGAACATTCAAATGTGTTTAATAGCACTTCTGAATATATTAATTAATTCTCACACAAATACTTATAAGAGAATAAATTAGCTAAATAAAATTATTTGTAAATATATTTCATAGTTTTCTTAGCTATATCATATCCATATTAATGTCCATAATTTTCACCTGCAATACAAGTTACTTTGGCTGTTTCTGTGTCAAAACATTTGTCTTTTTCTATCACATAGCTACACGAGCATTTTTGAAACTGCTGTCCCATTTATTCCTTGATGGTCTATAATACCCCTAATCAATATTGTATTGGAGTCCATTTGGCCAACAGCACTGTCATTTTTGCAGCAAATGGGAGTCGTTTACTGTCTCATACAAAAATAAAAAAGAGATTTATACTTTTTTATTTTTGCAATTAGCTCCATTTTTTCTTTGTGCAGAAAGAAAATAATAAAAGCAGATGTTGGGTTTTTGCCTTTTTTTTTTCCCTACGAGAATTCAACAGTATGTTTTCTGTAAAAATGTGGGATGGGAAGGGAGAAGCCAAAGGATCTCCTGAATGCTGGACACCTTCAAGAAATTTTTAACTGACCATCTTCTATAAGTGTAGGGTTCGTGTTTATATCTAGAATCACTGTGAGAGAGTCCTCTGCGCAGTTTTCATTTTACACAATTGAACATCATTCTGGGCTTGACATAAGTTTACCCGGATCTTAGCTTTAATATCAATTGATTTGCTATTGGCACACCAACTGGAGGGCAGGAAAGCATTTCCTATACCTTTTTTTACAGTCTTCCCACTTCTTATCTTATTTCATACTGAATGGAATCAACACAAAGTTTTTCTTTTTAAAAATAAAAAGCAATATATGCCAAAATAAACTTGTTTCCCAGAACCTTCTCATCTTCTGGACATAGGACTCCCATTCATGGTTTACCTCTGGACTGATTGTCAGACAGACAACAGGACATTCAGAAAGCAAGGTTTGCAGAAAGTTTCTGAACACTTTGTTTATTTAAAGATAGAAAGAGAAGGGAGGACATCTTAAACTGGAGTCTCTAGCTGTTCTTTCTTCTGCTTCTGCTTCTGTTTCTGTACCACTCTGAAATATTCCTTCAGGTTGAGAGCTCTGGAAGGGTTCAGAGTCCTAAATTCTGCAGAATAACAGAGCCTTGTCTATTTTGAGCCTGTTAATTTTGCAATTATACTAGAGTACTGTCTCACACAAAGCATGTTTTCTCTCTTCTGCTATCAAAATTCTCTGTGTTTATCTTTGTTTCTCTGTTTGTTTATCTTTGCAAACCTTTTTCTGCAGTTTGTGTGACTTAGGGATTTTTCCCCTACCCACACTCTTCATCCTCTGCAGAAAGGTTTCATTAAATGTCTTCCAGCTCAGTGAGTCACCTTTACCAACTTGTGTGTACACTGCAGATTAACTATGACCCATCTTCCCTAGTGCAGTGCAAATCTACAAGGTTTCTCCACCAGAAATCCTGTAATCTGCCCCCATACAGAGGGAAGCAATATCATACTATTAACTTTCTAACATCAGCTAGCTATTCTGAGTCATTACAATGCCACTCAGTATTTTATTAACTCTTCATTAAGTTATAGTTCTGTTTCAGACAAAGATCTCTAATCCATGTAAAAAGCTATTTCCTTTTTTCCTTTCTCTTACTTTCCCCACTTTGGTATGTTATATAATCTTCATCAAAATAAACCTCCACAGAAAACAAGACATTTAAAAGAGAATTTTACCTGTTGATGTAAAGTCTGTAGCCAAACCACATGGTAAACTAAGTCTTTACAGAGTTGAATACTGAAACTGAATTGTTGATTTTCTGCCTCTCCCTCCTTTCTTAGTTTTCTGAGAGATTTCTAGTCATCATGTAACAGTATCTCAAAGGACACATTCCACATCCTTCCTTATTATGTGCCTTTTAGCCTCATATACCTTCTAGATTTTTATCACCTCCCCTCTGCAAAAACAAATTCTGTTGAAAACAAAGCTTTATCTCTCCCTGTGATTTAAAAATTTCTGGTGAATTCAGTGTGCAGGATTGTAGGTGTTCTCTGACTTGATTAGTTTACACTGATTGTTTTGAAGCTTGCTCAGCAGCAGGAATGCAGTACTTCAGTGTACACTTATAAGGAAGGCAAAATTACTCTTCATGTCCAAAGAAAGGACTCTTCCATCAGCTGAAGTTGTTAGTGAAATCTGCTTATATTAGAATTAGGTAATGTGTTCTCTTCTTTTTTTTTTCCTTTTTTCTTTTTTTCTGGTGAGCCTACCAAGGAACACAAAAGAATTACAGGACAGCATGAAGACTTGCAGTTCATACCAAGACAGAACATCGTGAGAGGAACAGAGAGCTTGTATATGTTTCTTCCCTGCTATAATTTTTTTAAACTTTAATTCCATTTTTTGAGTGATGGATTTGATTCTACGGTTGCTCTTTCTCTTTGCCTTCAAACCCACATTTTGGTCTCTCTGTGCTGTGCAGCCTAGTAAGCAGGTACAAAACCCTGCAAATGATGTTTCTTCATTTATAAAGAAGGTTCTATTTGTCATATGACACACATTCATGAACTGCACATATTCTCATCTGGAAATCATTGCTACCAGTAAAAAAATTACCTCAAAATTACTTTACTTGGGAAAAACCCGGGGAATCTTAGAGCCCGGTAAGATCTGATTCTGTGGACAATGTCCTTTTATTCACAGAAATTTTAGTCTAAAAACATCCCAGTATCTTGAAAGTCTCATATATCTTTTGTAACACCTGCATCTTTCATGTGCTTTATACTTTCAAAGGCTCCTGCCTCATATTGGTAAAAGGAGTCATTTTCATAAACCTTTTGAAACCAGACTTGCCCTGAAAATCAAGGAGAACTAGGTAAGCAGAAGTCTTGGCATGCGTTTAATAGTTCTAAGATCAGAGGAAGCCTGGCCTTTACAAATCTCATTTCAGAAGGATTCATTTTTTTCCTTCCTGCTTCAGCAAATAGCTAATGTCAATCAGCCAAATGCACACCTAAATGTGCAGCTAAGCCATGAAAAATATGTCTGTCAAAAAGAAGACTGAATGTTATGATTCTGTCTGTTTGTCTTTCAATATAGTGTTGATATAGCAGTCTTTCTCCAAATTTTATCTAAAATGAAGCTTTTATAATTTCTTGTCTTTTTGGACAGCCAGTGCTATTTTTTCCATTGAACAGAAACAGAGTAAACCAAGACAGTACTAAAAGTTTCTAAGAGCTGGATGTCAGTTGTTTGAAAGAATTCTTGGAAATTTATTCAGGTTTTTTGAGGGGCATTTCATGAACTATAAATGTTATTGCTTCTGACTAAAAGAAGGAAAGGTGGGTTTAGTGAAGGAAAGAATGGGAAAGGGTACATATTAAAAACATTAGAAGTCATAGTAATGTCAAGTGAGGGAGTTTAATTTTCAGAGATGTAGTGAGAGAGATTCCAAGCAGAGCTTCATCTAATTTATTTTGAGAGAAACCCACAGAAAAATCCCTAGATGTTTTTGTAGCCAGTCATTTCCTGAAAGATTTTCATACTTACTACACATTTTCAAGAAAGGTTTTCTATCATTTATCCATAACTGTTGTTGTGCTTGCAGGCTATCTTTGTGCCCAAATGTTGTTTGTATGATCTTTAGAAGAACAAGAAAACATCATTCAGAGTTAAATTGCAGAAAATTGTTTTTCCATTAACCGATAAGGTTGAACTGACAATTTTGATGACTAAAGGATAAAAGTAGAAATGAAAACAAGTGCTTGATGCTATAGCAAAGAGCATCAGGAAGGAAAGTGTCATTCTTCATTTGTTGAAAATCACCCACTTCTAACCAGCCTGGATTTGTGAACATCAAGGATGTCAGTAGTCCAAGACTGAACACTTCTGTCCTTAATTGTCAGGCCTTTTTTGTTCTTGATAGCCTCAGGTTGGAGGAAAAGAATAACAAGGACTAATACAAGATACAAAAGCTTTTTGAAGCTGCTCAGAGATTTTTAGCTTTCAAAATAATCCTGCCAGAAGTGGATTAGTGTGCAGATAGTTGACCAATAGTTAAATGCATTCTAAAATTCTGTTGAGCCTTTAGTACTGCTTATACAGTGTGCATTATAGAAAGCATGTGACTTTGTTATAACTTCCCATAGCACCTACAGCTATTATCTCCCCCTTTCTAGTTCAGAGAGCCACTTCATTATTTAAAATTCTATCAAGCTTTTAACTTTTGGTGATAGAGTGCCACTCATTTGGTGCCTGGCCATATTTTTTCTAAGTTTGAATGAAAATATGACAGTTATATAAAATGACTAATAGCATAATATTTTACCACTACCATGCATCACAGGATTTTATTTTATGGCATTGTATTTCGTCAATTAAAGAAAGCCTTTGAAATTAATCACAGGCAGGGACTGAAGTTTGCATATTTGTATCCAACCTAAGGGAAATCAATTTCAAATTGCAAACATTAAGAGTATGGGGAAACATTGATATGCTTTCATAATTTAATTTTGTGATATATCTCAATGATATTTTGAGCTCTCTGTGTGTAAGCAAAACAATGAGTAGGATTTCACTGTTTAAATGTTACAGTTATACATTGAGTAATACATTGTTTTCCTCACTTTACCTTACAGCTGTCTGACAATTAGTAATTCTGTCCTGTCGTTTCAGGTTTTACCATTATATCCTCTCTCTTGTTACTGTCTTAACATTTTATGACTTCAGTTTCCTGCCATTAGTAACGAACAACTAAAAAAGCTCAATCTGAAAGTGTCAAATAATACAGCTTTATTACAAATGAGCAAATTGACTATCAGCACTTTATGTAAGACCTTTCTGTGGAATTTATCAAGACTATTCTTGTCCATCAGACACAGGAAAAAAAGAGTTCCTGTCTTCATTTCTATTCTGTAAGCACTGGAGTTTGGCATCAAAAAGAAAAACTTCTGATAGCATACTTAAATCAAAGGTAGCTTTCTAACCTGACCACTCATCTCTCCTTTTGTCTTGGCAGGCTAGGAATGGTGAGAAATTGCGTGACTTTCCTTCAAACTATTAACTAGCAATTCACCAGGTATCACATTTTATGATATCCAATGCAAGCTGTATTGCCAGGAAAGAAGACCTCTGAAGCACAGACCTCCAAGCAACCAACTCCAATGGTCCAAAAAGGAGAAAGAGAATCAAGTAGAAAGAGAATGTAGTTTGATATCTGAAATACTCACTGTGCATAAAAAGGTGCATAAATCTTGTCACGTTCACCGTGTTCCACTTGACTTCCAGCTTCCTGGTTTTTTTGTTATTAAAAAAAAAAAAAAAAAAAAAAAAAAAAAAAAAAAAAGAAAAAAGGAGAAAGCCAGTATTTCCAGATCATGAATATTTCTGAAGTATTTTCAATAAGTCAGACAGAAAAAGAAACATAAGGTTAAGAAGGTACTGGAAATGAGATGTGATTGGGGAGCATTGTTTTTCATAGGGAAGAGTGATAAGCTTTAGGGAAGGGAGAAAGTTTGCTAAGGTTTTGAAAGGTTTTTAGGTGGTCTACAGAATTAATTATCTGCTGATCACATAAGTATTGAGGTTGGAAGGGTCCTCTGGAGGTCAGCTCATCCAAACCCCTACTCAAGCAGGTCCGTCCAGACAGATGGCTTTTGAGTATCTCCAAAGGGGGAGATATTATGTGCTCCATTTCCCCTGGTCCTGTCACTGAGCACCACTGAAAAGAGTCTGGCTCTATCTTCTTTGCAACCTTCCTTCATGTATTAACATACGTTTAAAAGAATCCACTCTTGATGTCAGACAACACTCACTGGTTATCACTCGTCCCATTTTCCTATAAAGCAAGTAGCAAAGAAAGGAACCTCCGTTCTACATTCATTTAAGATGGTAAAGGAAAAGGTTTTCAGGAGAATACAGAAGCAAAGGATTTAGAGCACCTATTGTAAAAAGTTCAGTGCAAACACAAAGCAAATGTAGAAAGTCGAGCAAATGATAGATATTTGGAAAGAATTGTAGTTATCAGTGATTCATGGTAAGTAACTAGCAGTAGTCAGATGACAATCAGAAAATGGCAAGAACAGAATAATTATTAAAAACAAAGTAGGAGCCAAATGATAGTGTCTAATACTGTCAACCAATTGCTTAAAAAGACACACAGTTGAAGTTAAATAGACATTACTTAAGTGCAATGATATAAAGAAATGGTCTTTGGTGGCAAAGAAAAGTAGATGGAAAATGAGAGTAATAATGGTAAGTGATGAATCCTGGTTGTACTAAACTTGATCAGGCAAAGCAGCATAGCAGGGAGAGATGACTATGCAAGTTGAGTACACAGGATGAGTAAGGAAGTTATCAAATAAATGTGGATTGAAAAGCTGTGGATTTAAAAATCTGTTTTTTCTTCACTGCCTAGAGTTCTTCTAGTGGAGGTGTTGATCTACAATACCTTTAGGTCTGTACATATTTAATATTACTTTGTTGTAGATACCAGAAGACTACAGATTAGATTGAAAATTACTTCTCTGAAGTAAACAAAAATGGCAGTCCTAAAACCCTTAGTCTTAGTTGTAAATGAAAATATTTGCATTACTCAAGAACAATCATTACAGTGACAACAGTGCTGACACAGAGAAAGAAAAAGCAGTTTCTGGTGCTGAAGAAATAAATATGCAATGAATTAAAGCAAGATGAGACAAAAATGCAAAGGAAGACGGAGATCCAATTAAGCCTAATGTCACAAAGCCTATTCTCATAGAAACAGTTTTTACAATTCTCTGCCTTGGTTCAAATAATCCATTTAGATGTGAGCCATAGAAGGATCTTAGCCTGTTTCAATGATGTGTCTAATTCCAATGCATTTTCTACCTACAGGCAACAGTGGAAGCAAATCTCTCAGCTCTGAGAATACCTTGATTTCCACTGTGGGTTTGGTCTACACATAGGGATAGAGAAAAAGCTGTTTGAAGAAATAGAGTAATTCTAGCTAGTGGATTCTCAAACTCTTACTTTAAGTTGATGTCTTTCCTTCTTTAAATTTCCTGTGTCACAACCTTTTGTAAAACTCTTTCGGTTTTCTTTTCAATATTTAACTTAAGGATCAGTCCCTGAAGTTGATGAAATGGAAACAGAATGGCAATATGAAAACACCGAGAAAATGTTACTTGGACTAGGTGATATTTGCCACTTAATGAAATTAAACTTAGGTGTCTGGTGTTCGGTTACTTGGGAGAAGAAATTAAAGACTTTAGCCTGAACCTTGTTAATACTGCTCTAATAGTCTCTAAACAAGATCCTGTTTGAACTTCTCTCTGCTACTGTTGCATTTAGAGTTAGGGTGTAATACACTTCGGCTCTCCTATTCACTCTGATGTCATATAAATGTAAATGTGGGTTTGTACAACTGGTTCAATAAAATAGCTGTAAAAAGTGTTAAATTCTTTAAATCACAAAAATACAATATTTACCTTCTAAACAGAAGCAGGTAACCAAAGCACCATACACCAGCTTGTTTAAATTTTCTTATTAAATTTGGGAATCTTCTTCTGATCAGTGCAGTACTTGGCGCTTAAAAGAAGAAAGGATTATGCTGTACCTTTTTTGAAGATTTAAGTGTAGACTGGATGCTACAAAAACCGACAGTTCATAGTCTTGCAGTTCATGGAGACTATGTTCTGAACGACACAACATTTGGAACTTTGCAGATGACTCTATCTATTATAAAGAAATACAAATAATTATCTATCTGTATATCAAAGTGGTGTAAACAGAAAAAAGTATACCCATAATTCTGAAGTCAGCTGTGGTCACTAGCTGACAAGAGCAGCACAGCTTACCTGTGTAGGAAACAGACTTCAAACAGGGGCATGGGGGGACTGATTAATGTAAAACAGACTTTTATGGAATTTACAAACGGATATCAGGGAACTTTTTTTTAATTGTTCTTTCTCCTATAGAAGTTCAGAATAGTTTGTGTGTGTCTAATTAAATAACATGAGAATAAAAATATGCCACTGCACTCATTCTTCCCTATGGGAGAGAGATTGAGAAAACAAACATATGGCACACGTTAATTACATTCCTTCAGCTTTTATTTAGGAAGTGCTCTAATGAGATTAATATGACATAAAAACTTATGGAACAGAATTTGTTTTATAGAAGTATTAATATGCAGAAACCACAATTTATGCTTAAAATCTTTTTAAAAATCCATATAAGCTACAAGACACATGCTATTAAAAAAAGTGTAATTTCAAACCCACATGATGAGCTGAAGAGACTAAAATATGAAACAAATCTTGAGAGAAAACATGTTTTTCCATTCATTCTTAGCATATTCAATGTCTCCATGATGATCACTCAGCCTTCCTTCCCAGAAAGTTCTTTGTTTCCTGTTTAAACCACCAAAATATGAATAATGGAATGAAGAGAAAGTCCTTTAGAACACTGTTTTGAAAGCATACAGTAGATCATATTTTCTGTCAAACCAGAAATTTCAAGGAGCTTCAAGGATGCTGTCTCAAGTGGACCTAAAAACAGGTAGCATGGCCAGAGGACAAATTTGATATTTGGAATTCAGGGTTTGGCTAAATGCTGTCGGGACAGCCTTTTGGGCTCCTAAACCAGTGCCCAAGAGAAAAACCAGTATAGGTTGGAGTTCCTCCAGGGCTGATAGAAGCTGCAACTATTTGTAATAGCGTATTGGTGTAGAGTCAAATCCCCTGTATTATAGGTATGTGTTACAGACATTACAACCTTGATCTTTTAGCATCCCAGATTAGCTTAATACAAGTATCTAAGGGCAAACCAGAGTCCTAAGAAAAGTGAAGCATGAACTAGCAAGATTTTGATGAAATAAACCAACCAAACTTAATCCATATTTAATTCCCTGTCTCTGGTTACTGTGATTTTAAAAGTCCCCTTACAAAAACACTTTAAAATGTGCACTATTTAAGAAGGATAAAGCTAACAAGCAGATTTAAGTGGTAATTTTGTGCAAGTATCGTCATGCTGCCATGAATCGTTTTTAACTACCTGGTCCAGTTCTCTCCATGTAGCTCCCATAAATGAAAGAAGGATGTCTGGCAGAATTAGAATTTATGCATAGAGAGAATTCTTGGTCTGTATTTGTAATCTGCAAGTGGGCCAGCTTCCTTTCAGGAAAAAAAAAACAAACAAATAACAATCCCAACCTCCCCACCCCCCAAAAAAAAACCAAACAAAAAAATGAACCCCAACACCCAAACCACTAGGAAGCCAATAGGAAGTTGCTAAAAACTTAAAACAATGGAATGATTTTGAAATATGAGCTAGACAATTCTGAAAAAAAAACCCAAACAAAAAAAACCCAAAAATTTTTCTGACAAAGGACGTAACTTTCTTCTATGAACTCATTTATTAAGTATAATTCTCTACATGTGTTTTAGGCTCTGGCAAATAAATGGGCAAAGCATGAGGAACTCTCAGATGTGCTTTTCAGAGCAGCAGTCAGTCCAACTAAATACACTTAAAATATTCAAGGAAAAATAAAAATTCAGAAGGGCACAGGCATTGTGAACTGGGCAGAATTTAGGTCTAATATTTTTGTGTCTGCATCCTGGTGAGTGCACCAACATAACCAGTGTGCTCAGAAGCAAAACATGGATGTTGATGTCAAAAGCTGAGATGCTTAAGAAATTTAGATGCCTCAAGAGCTAGATGAGTCTAGCTACAAAAGGCTGTGAAGATTTATACCCTGAACATCTAAATTATTGTTAGGATATCAACTTAGGCATCTGAATTCCAGTCTTGATATGGACCTATGATCTTGGTACTACTAGGCCTATCAGAGTCTCTCCCAAATACAACAGTGCAAACAGGGTTACATGGAAGGCATGCTGAGATATGGTTCCAGTTATGCAGGAATTGTGAACTGAAGTTCCAGTCTGTCACAGAAGCAAGATACTGCTAATCAGCTGATTTATAGTATCTCACAGCTCTGAAAGTGTGGTGGTTTGAAACTCCCAAGAATCTAATTTTTAAGTTCAAGCCCCCCTCCCACAGTTTGCCCCTGTGAGAGGGTTTAGTGATGGTATGGACTTGATCCTTTTCACCTCATGTGGAGAGTTTTGAGACAAAACACAACCATTCGTTATTGGGGGGAAGGGGAAAATATTTACAAAGGTTTATTTACACCCACATATATATTTACATTAAATTAAATTTCTCCTTTTCTTCAATAAAAGTCCAAGAAGAAAAGAGAAAAGTCTTTCTATCACTTCTCAGGCCACAATTCCTTCATTTCAGTTTTTTGTGGCACTGGTTAGTGTCCTTCATTTTCCTGAGGCAGCAGATTTACGTATGGCAGTCAGGATTTTTATTCTTACTTTGTGGAAATTTCAACCCCCAGCCCAAGCCTTCAGGGGATTTCCTTGTAGATCTTCACTCCTCTTGGGTTAGAACACTGAAGGCAGCTTTCAGTTCAGTCTTATCAACGCTCTTTTGCTCCTGATAGATTGGTTGCAATAACCACAGACAAATTGGGGTTTTTACTGGCTCTCCTGTGAGTTCTAACTCCAACAGCAAGTCAGAAAAGGTTCCAACTCAGTGAGACTTATGATCTAGGAGTCCTTGTCTATAAAAGAAGTAAAGTACTGTTTGGCTGATCTCTTCCTGTCATAAAAAGTCCAGACTTTCAAGTCTTCCAATTACAGGAAGTTTGTGGGGAACACCTGAAGGCTTTCTAAATAAAACTGGCATTCTGATTGGGCCAAGGACTAAATAATTACATTTCAGGGACTAAAAAAATCTAAGAAATTGAAACTCACAATCCTTTCTGGTCACTAGGAAGTTTACTTTCTGTTCCTGAGAGGTTTGATTATCGATTTACAGCTCTCCACATCCTTGAACTGCAGACTCCCAACTTCTTACTCGCTATTTCCATCTGTAAGCTTCTCTCCCTTCAAAATGATTTTTCACACCTTGGGAAATAACCCCTACCATCTTCTGTCTCATCTAGTCATTCTCCTTAGAGTAATGCAACCCAGAGCCTAAGAGGAAGCTTCACTAAGAGATGCTGTCCCCGCTGTCAGCCAGTGGGTCAAAGTTGGGATAGAAACCAATAAAGAAGGTATGACACAATGGGCATAGATGGAAAGAATATTTGTGATTTATTTGAGAAGCCAAATATCATAATTCTCGAATTCTCTGATTAGCACACAGTGTTATGGTCTTAGAATGAAGTGTTCTAACAAAATTGGGGTTGGTACCATATCACTGCACAGTTAAAAATACAGTACTTACGTGTAAGAAGCCCAGAAAAAAATTACTAACTCAACTACAAAATCATTAGTATAAACTCAAAGAGATTAAAAAGCAAATTTTGAAGTAAGAAGAAGAAATGAAGCCAAGAAGGTAAAGTAAAAATAGGCATAACACAATTGAATTTTTGCCAAAGCCACAATATAAACTAATAGATTCTTATTCTACTATAACTAATTTTCTAGACTGAGAAAATCTGATTTAAGTGAAATAGATAACTGGCCATTATTAAATTTAACTGGAAACTGGATAGAGTTTTCTTTTGCTAAGTTTTCTAACAATTAAAGTTCAGAACTGAAATTTTTATTTAGGTCTTTAAACTTATCCTCATTTTTCCTGTAGCAGTCCAAGTTCTTACTTGGCTATTTTAGTTAGAAGACCTACTTGAGCAATCAGAATGTGAACACCAAGTAGAATTTCAGAAGCTCCTTCATCACTTAAAAAAAAAAATTAGGCAACTTAAAACACGATTGGTACCTTAATATTATAATCCAAATTTTCTGTGAAACTTGAACACCCTGAATAAATAAGAAACATAGTGAGCAAGTGGTAGCATTAGATTATTAAGTGAAAATGTCATTTTGCAGACAGATCACTCAGTCTGTCAACAAGCAAGCAGATAACACGTACTGGGGAAAAAAATCTCCTCTCTAGGTACATAAAACCCCACTAAACAGAAAGTTGTTAATTAAGCTGTTAAGTGACTTTTGATAAATTCCTTTTTTTCCTTCTTCATCAACTACTAATGTGTTAAAGAAATATGTTACTGAACTATCTTGGAAGCAATTAAAAGATATCAATACCTGTTAATTATATTACTGATAAAAATCAGGCTCATCATTGCAGTGGTGCTGAAAAGAAGTAGTATTAAAATACCCATTTTGCAAGATTACTGAACTATAGCATTATTAATGAGGAAGAAGCAACATGAATTTAAAGAGCAAACAGATTATAGGTGCAAACACAATGCACCTCTTCTTCACTTTGAATTGCAGATTATGTCACATTCAAGCACTAAACAAACATACAGACTGAGATGAAATTACTTGAGGCAGAAGAAATATCTCCACTGAAATCAACAGACTCTCATGCAACATGTTCTGATGCAACATTTCTTGTATGACCAACATAAATGTATAAACATATTCTTCTGCTCACTGTAAATAAGTCTGTCAGGCATCCCCCCGATGCACAGCAGAATGCTAACTATTGTGTCACAGGGCACAAAACATGTCAGAACATCCGTGTTTCCCAGGTTATACTGCTTCTTCAAGGGCACCCCACTATTACTACTTCATTGGAGGTCTGCAGATCTGGCTCTCTGATGGTGTTGGGGTGTCCCAGATTTGGTATACAATGCTTGGATTCCCAAGTGTCTTGTTATGAGACCACTTTAGCACTACAATAGGACTTCCAGGCTACACCACCTGTTACTGTGTTTTAGGTTTCTAACAGATGTTACTGATGGATGTCCTTCCAGATACTGCCCATAAATTATTGCTGTAGCACCAGAATCAGTAACACGTCCTATAGATTTACAGAGAAGGCATACTTGGGTGTTGTGAGTCACATACATGTGGCATGAGTCACTGACTACACATTTATTAACATTACCATTATACTGACAAAAATAAACAGCTCAGGCCCTTTGTTATTATACTATTAATAAATTTAATATTTGTTACACTTGACAGGTTAAGAAGAGCTCTTCCCCAGCATGCTCCCAGGGGCAATGAAATTAAAAACTGCATTCAAATATTCTGCAAATTTTATCTTAGTGTGACACTGTGAAAAAGTAGAAACACTGTCTTGCCTTGAAGAGAGAAGTAAAAGGACTCAAAAGAGAAAGGTTTTGTTGTTTGTCTGTTTGTTTGTTTGTTATTTTCTCTTGCCGTTCAGTATGGACGCTTTATTTATTTGAACTACACCTAACTGCACATGTAAACAATATCCTGGTCATTTTATCCTGTGAGGTGCTTGTTGCTTCACAAACCCCACTACTCACACCAAGGAGTGCGAAAGCAGAATTGCTTTATTAGCAAAGGACAGCAGTTTAAATACAGTGTCACACGATCCCTCAGACATTAAAGTACTCCACTGAGCATGCGTGAGAGTACCAAGGACTACAAGTCCCATAATACTTTGCAACATTTTTCCTGCTACAATACTGGCCTTCATTCTTCTAGGAGCATCATTGCTGTCTTCCATTTAGCTACACTAGATGACTAGTGTCCTCTGCATTTTAGTGGGACTGAACTCATGCAGCAAGAAAACATGAACTGTCATAACAGAGCAAAACATAGAGGCCAATACCAGTCTGTATCAAAACATGAAAGCTCTCACAAAGAATATTAGATCTTAAGGCTTGGCTTATTGTTTGTTCATTCAGGCTATGAGGTCATTCTGCTAATGTCAAATTGACAGATTAAACAAACACAACAGCGTCTGATACATTTTCAATGAAAAAAAAAAAGAATTAAAACTTCATAATTTTTTTTTCACTTTCAGTAAAATTTTTCATTGTTTGGTGATGCCAGAATTGTTGCTCGTTGTAATGAGAATAACCAGTATTTTGAAAAGAAATGCAGTGTTTCTCAAAAAGAACTTTCATCCTGTATGGCTATCTTTATCACTATCTTGAGGTTCAAATGCTAGATGTTAAATAAGTTTTTCCAAATAGGTTTACATCATCAGCACTTCCTGAGTAGATTCTTGTCTTTCCTCTTGCTTTCCTTCCTTCCAAACTCCCCCATCAGAAGCAGAGGGATTGTAACCCTGAAAGAAATCTGGTTGGCTTTCGAAACAAAGAAGTTTCTGGAGAGGATAAGAGTAAGTACAAATTAACAAAGAGCAGAATTAACATAACAGACACATGGATGAACATGATCTCTACCTAAAGGGGAAGAGTCAACAGGATGTCTGTAAAGGAAAGTCCCCCTTTATAAGCCCATTAGGGTTTTCTGAAGGGACTAAAAGTAAATGGATATAAGCCAGTTGCTTAGAAGTAAACTAAGCAGTGTAATGCTGTGTAAGCCAGGAGGTAAGGCCCTTGCTTGAACAAAAGTAAGGAAACACACAAAATGAAGGAGCGGCCAGTTCTTGCAAGGAAGGGAAGAATGGCAAATATGGAATCTGTGCTGTTCCTCATATTTATAAACAACCTAAAAATAATACACGATAAGAGGTAACCGAATACAGTAATGATACTAAATTTTTGGGGGTAGCAAAAAAGAGGGCCAGTTTTAAAGAGGGTTTCACGAATACATGACATGACAATTTCACTACATGTGAATTTCACTGTAGATTAACTTAAAGTGATACACAGAAAAAAAGTGTAATACCATAAATAAATTGATGAAAGCTTTGAATTACTGTTATCAGTCCAGACAACAAGAATCTTGCAGTTAAAATGTTTATTCAGTGACACTATGGTTGTTCCTGTATTTCTTCCTACGCATTTTTGAATGATGTTTATCAGTGATATAGTTCACCTTCAGCTTGAAAAATGTGCAATTCTGATTCTCTCATCTCCGGAAGAATATTAACAAAGTTCAGAGAAAGGCAATAAGAATTACCACAGATACAAAATGAAGAACAGCTCAGCAAAGTAGAACTTATCAATTTGGAAAGGATGTAAATGAAGGCAAATATGATGGGTCGACAAAACCAGCAGTGTCACAAGGTAGTTGAGTTCCAATTCAAGCACAAGGAACCATAAAATAAAACCAATCTAAGAAAGTTTCATAACAAGGAAAAAGACAAATGTCTTCCCACAAGTGGAGATAGATCTGCAGGACTGGTTGACAAAGAATGTTGTAGGTGCTATCGTTTTCCTTAGATTCCAAAAGAGGCTTGACGAGTTCATAGAATAGAAATCTATTTGATGGTAGTAAATAGAAAGAGGTTTCACTTGGCACTGGAAATCACTTAGAAAGATATTAAGGCTAACTATATAATATATAGTTTCCTTATTACTTAGCAATGTCCTGTGGCAGTCATTGAAGGCTAGAAAGAGATCTGGGCCATTGTCATTTTCCCTAAACACAGACAGTGGGTCAGTTACAATGTGTTTCCATCAGTGACAGATGTGTCTTGGATGTTCAGTCAATTTGCAAGAGGCCTCCATACCCTCAGCTGTAGTGATAGAGGGAATAGTGATATTTTTTCAAATTGATAACTACTTTTGCACACAAGATGAATTTAACAAATCTTCATTTAATTCACCCAGTAACATACTATAATTCTGGTTTTCATACTAGAATGCCTTTATCCCTAGAAGCTGGGAGGTTCATGAATCACCAGTAAGTAACACTAAGTAGTACATGGTCACTCTGAGCAATGAGTATGCATTCCCTGCATTCCTTGCATTTTCTCAGCCTTTTAACAGCTTGTAAATTTTGTATTAGCATGTGTGTGTGTGTATTACTTGAATCCTTAGGGTAAAAATTAATGTAATTAATTATTGCAATTAATGTAATGAATGTAAAGAGGAGCACTTCTTCAAAGACCAAGTACTCAATCTGGGAAACATTCTTCTCAATAGATTAAAAAACTTCATTTTCTAGAAAAAAAAAACATTTCTAGTTAAAAGTTTTTTTCCTTCTCTACTGTTTACTTTGGGCTTGTTTTATATACTCAAAAAAATAGTTTGAACCTAATAAGGATTATCCAAAAACACGATGATGCGATGATAGTTGTTATAGTTGTGTGCTTCGTTTTACCACTGAATTTCAGATATTTTCTTTTATTGACTTTTGCATTACACTAGGAAATGCATAATGCTATTAATTCAGTTTCATCCCTCAAAAAAGTGTGTGTTAAAAGGCTGCTTTTTAAAAAGAAACAATTTTATATGAATACTGATGATTATTAAATTTAAAACAAAGACATGTTTTTCCCAAAGCCCCTAAGAAAAAAAAAACCCAGCATATTCTATAAGATAATATTGTATGAAATATCCTTAACATGAGTTCCAGTATTCTCTACTAGACAGTAGTATCGGACAACATGAAAATGTTTTCCATTTGGTATATTAGGCGTGATGAATAGATGAGATAGAGAACTGTTTGAATGCTTCTTTTCTCCATGGATTGTGGACCTGCTCTTCTGCATCCCTGTGCTGGAGAACAGTGCATCAGAATGCAGCTTTACATTTGACAACGTAGATTGAAATGTTGAGTATTTTCAGATCAAGATACCTAATTGCTTAGAAATTATGCACGAATCAGGTACCTATCAGTAAAATCAGGAAAAAAACTTTGATTTAGGGCTGTGATTAGAAAATTAGACCTTTTCTTAGGTCACTCTTTTTTAGAGTCTTTATTTAACAAAATACCTCAAGTAACAAATATATGACATTCTAGGCTTCTATCCTTCTAGATTAAAAAGTAGTTTACCCAGATTATTTTAAAATAATTAAAAAAAAACCTAAGAGAGAACACAAATAGTTCTGACAAAAATTGAAAGATCATACTTCAATAGTTCATGGTTTACATCTCAGTGTGACATAAGGGCAACCATTGGGGTTCTGAGAGAAAGAGTGAATAAGAACAAATAAGATTACAATATGTTAGAAAAACCACCTGTGACATATCTGTTTTGCTTCTCGTTACAGCTGGAAAACCCAGCTAGTTGATTTGGAATATGCAGAGATTAATAATGACTACCTAAAAAGTAGAGTCTGTGGAAATAGCAGAAGACGTCTGGGACATTTCAATAATTATTTGTTCAACAGTTATTTTCAACCTAATGTATAAAGACACTGTCAAAGATTGTGATCCAAAATATGACTTATTTTTGTTCTGCTTCCAATGAAATAGATGTCTGTTTCCTTTTTTTTTTTCTTGTTTTATGCTCATGCTTCTCATTAGGTGTTAGCCTTGATCTATGTATGTCATCTGGTGTATATGCTCGGCGATATAGATGAGGAACTCCAACTGTAATTTACCGTGGTTAGTCATAATGTAGGACACATCAACTTGAAATAGCTTCCATTTGGCTATGCACATTCTTGAGCAGTGAGAGCATTTGGGAATGGTTGTCAGAAATGCTGATTCCATTCCTCCAGAACAATAACTTCCGTTATGTGTGTAATGCTTTGGCTTATATTTTATGTTCTTCTGTATGTTGAAGGTGGCATACTGTTATGACATTTTTTGCTTTTGTTTTTGTAGAAGCTGGGATATTTCTTCACCTTATTCTAATTCTGCATTATACATTTCTTGCTTTGCAGGACATAAAAATGTTATGTAAGATCTGAACAATTAAGAGATAAGCCCCACTAAAACATGGAATGCTCCTTCTGTACTTCAGTAGCACTTGAAAATATTAACTAGCAGCATTTTTATGTAATTTACAAGAAGTTGTTAAAATTTTGAAGCCTCCTTTTTGGCACAGTTTTATTTTTCTCAGTCTTGTCTGTTGTTTCTTTTTTTCTCAGTCTTGTTTGGTTGTTTTGTGTTGGCTGGTTTGGTTGTTTTGTGTTTTTTTAATAGTGCAATCTCACAAGACAAAAGGAATGCAGTGTGCCAACTGGGAAGCAATGCTTTCATATTTGAAACCTTTTGCAAAAGTGTAGCTTAATTCAGACATCTACTGCTCAACATGCCATTGCTTAATGATAGAGGTAAAATAACAATTCTTGGTTTGTTTGGCTGTTCTGTAGACAGTGAAAGTGGAGAAAGGGAACATATTAATCAAAAGAACATCTCCAAAGCATGTGAGAGAAATACTGCTTTAAAGATAAACATACACTACCTTTAGCATATTTTTCTTTTGGTTAGCAAATCAACAGTGAAACTGATTTATTATCAGACTTTGGGCCTGGGAGGATGAAAGCAAGAAAACTGCAGCACCTTACTTTAGGGCAAGAATTAAGGTCACTGCAAGAGAAGAGATGAGAAAGACTAAATGGCCCTGATATAATGAGCATCAGGTGTCTGCAAATCAGACCAGTCTGGAGTTTTAACTGTGACGTTATCAGAGACAAACCAGTCTCATTGATAGTAACTGCTTGGAAAAAGTGGAGTCATCAATTTAATGTCATAATGCTGATGGCCTCATCTCTCCAGAGAGTTTAGGGAGGATTCATTTCAACTTGTCAATGTCAAAATGGTGATAGAAGAGGGACAGTTAATAATGTTTTTTTTCAGTTTGCTATATCTTCAATATATTTAGAAAGAAGAGGTGACTGCTCATCCTCTAGTTCTGAAATTTCTCTGCGCCAAAGGTCTGCACATACCTACAGTTGTCTGAAGGAAAGGAGAAGGGGAATCTCAAAATCTGGCTAATATTCCTTTAGTTTCCAAAATCTCTGAAGTTTAGATGTGCCTGGATCATATTCTTGTTTTGATTTATGACTGTGTAGGTGGGAAGGTGCAGCTGCTCTGAAGTTCCATTAGTGATTCTGGCTTAAATTTAGGCTCTCTTACATGAGTGCATTTTGAATCTGGCCAATTTCTTACGGGTGATTTTCAACAGCTGTGGAAATGGAACATCTTTAAGACAATCAGAGACAGGTGATATGGAGGACTCAGGGCTGCCTTGTAGCTATGGCCAAACTGAGATGGGAATTGTTGGGTATCAATACCAGTCAAAGTCCAGTGGAAAAGAGGATTGCTCTCACTTTGATGAAGAGATAGGAGTAGCCTGAAGCCAAGCGTAGATATAGACAGCTAAGATATGAAAATGCAGAGATTCCATCACTTATTTTAAAGTTTTGAAATTCTACATAGATTGATTAATTTCTCTGCAAAATAGTACGTGCCATGGGAATGTAAGGGCAGCTTACAGAGTAGAGGGTTGTTCAGGCTTAGAAAAAAGAAAAGAATTGTTTCCTATCTTATACATTCCCTTCTTTCTCTACATGAACTGCTTTTATTCATACCAAAAAACCACCCAAATCCCTTCTTTGTTATCACTACTAAATCCTTGTATTTATATATGGGCATTAAGGAATTTCATAATTTCTGATGCAAGGGTTGCTCTAGTTAAACTCGGCAAGTGTCAGGAAAGATGTTCTTTTCCTCTGGTTTTAACATGTCAGTTGAATTGTGGTATTTTTCCACAGTTTCCTCTGAATATCTGACACCCACCTCTTAGCCACAGAGTCCACAGAGTTGGTTGTGGAGTAGCCATGTCTCTTGATCAGGCAGTTACCAACAGGTCTGGCTTTTTCAAATACCTGGAATACAGAATTATGCTGGTAGAACTGATTAGGGCCATTGAGTCTCTGAAAAGGCATAGTGGAGAGCTTAGGCACACAATAAACAGGACTTGCAAAGATTCTTGCCATGACCAAAGACGGTTTATGTGGATGTGTTAAAGGATTCTTATTCATTTCTATGGGATTTTTTGCATATTACAGGGATATCCTTTTTTATTAGATGGCCATTTTTGAAATATCAGACAATAATAAGTATTTCTATTACAACTTCTGTCAAAATCTACCACAGTCTAGATGAAGGCAACCAATTCTCATAATTTCTTTTAAAAAACCCCAAACCAAACCAAATCACCAAAATATAATCCTTGCACCAGGTAAATCTATTGAAGTCTTTGGAAACCCATCTCTGTCAGAATGCAGTTTACTAGTCTACATTCTCAAAATGAAATATTATTCTCTACAGCAGTAATTGAGTATCATTATATAAAACATGGCGTGATGCTCCAAGTTGTGATTTCTGTTTATTAAACCAATTTACGTAACATAGTTTAATCACGGCATTCTGACCATCAAAAATGTTTTCATCATCTTTCTTTCAGTTGAGCTGTCTCTCTGACTGCTCTTTTCCCAATGAAGGCCCATTGCCCACTAAGAAGATTAGTTCAATCCATTTTTTTGTTTGGTTTGAAATAAAAGTTCACCATGGAGTCATAACGATATGACTAATCAAAGTGTACTGGCACAATGGGAAGTACATTCTACTGTCTTTTTAGCTCGGGAATTTTATAGTAAGCTTTTTCTTTCCCCAGACATTTTCTGAGCTCTTTTGTTCTAAATTTGACTTAAGCACCAATAATTCAAGTAAAGCATGATGGTTGTTCTCCATTGGTTGTTCTCCATTGGTTGTTCTCCATTTCCTACTTGTTCAGGTCTCTTCTCCATTATGGAAACTGTAGGGTCCTTGTCCAGGCAGGCTATAGGTGAATTTCACACTCATTTCAGCTTTGGTGTGCTGGATGGAGAAGTGGCATCAGAACATGTGTTTCTCCCACTGTTCTGTACTGCTGTGATCATGCAGAAGACTAGAGTAGTCACAAGGTCCAGTTACCTAGTACCAGACTGTAAAATACAATTATATAGTCTCTAATTTCTTTTAATATCTGAACTACTGATTATGTAATATACTGTGTATATTGTTTCTCCTTGCTTCCTAAACTAAAATGATGACTGAACTGTATCAAACATGTCCAAAGTGAAAGTGTCAATATAGTGATCTCCATTATGCTGTAACACACCTTGCTACATTTCACTATGAGAGCTGGAAAGATCATGGCCTAGCACTGCCTAGAGCATGACATACAGTTCACATCCCAAGGAAAAATAAATTCGGATTATTGTGATTCAGTACTTATTCTGGACTTTAGTCTTACAGGATCTGGTGTTGTCCCTCAGTGTCTGTCATGTCAAAAATTGCCATTGGGTGACTGGAAATATGAGGATAATCACATACTTGACTGCAAGTCTCTCCCTTTCGTCACTAAGTCAATGTTCCCATGGAGCTAAGCTAAGAGCTATGCAGCACTGCCTCCTAGAGCATTACCATTTCAGAAGAAAACACAAAGTTTAGCTAGCCAAAAGATAAGTCGTTAGATGAGTTTTTTCTGCTGTAATGATAGGAAATCTCCAGACTCATCAGAAAGAATTATGAACCAGATTATACTAGGAAGATTCATGGACTCCAGCAAATTCCCATCCCCAAGGCAATAACATTTTTTTTTATCTACTGGATGAAGAAACGAGAACTAATGAATAATTGCTCTTCCTGATCAGTCTCAGTGACAAACTTCAAGAAACAAATGGATTCCAGTTACTAGTCATGTTCTTCAATGAACTCCTAGAATCTCTGAAATCCAGAAAGGAGTATAAAAACACTGTATACAGTAGAAAAAAAACCACAAGCTCCTCTAAAATCTATATTAAAGTCATAATCAGACTTTGAATACCAAGCCCTACAATTTTATTTTTTTTTTCAGTTAGGACTCATATCTTTAAAATATATCAGCTGTACGTAGAATTTTAACATGGTTATCTGTATTGCATTTAGAATGAAATGGTGAATGCAGGGAAACTGAATGAGCTGTAAACTGCATAGATGTCTCTTATGCTTATTGAGAGCTTTTGGAATTTATTATGTTTTTTTCCATATGTTTTCATGCGCTTCAACCTATTCAATTCGCTGTGTGAGCAGCACCTTGATATGTGTGTTCAGCTTCATCTTATGGCACACAAGGTTTCTTCCAACACTTTTGGAAACAAACCTGTGGCTCTACAAATTCCTTAAGTAATGTATATTTTTCTTGGAAATATGAATCTTTTAAATGAAGTAGTAGTTATTCCTTTCAGTCTAAGACTGTGATTTAAATCTCATCCATTTCTTATTCAGTGGGTCCTTTCCAACTTGGCATATTCTGGGATTCTGTGATTTATGTAACCTAAATGATGCTGGAATAGCTTAATGGTCAGATACTCGTGTCCTAGACTGTGAAGAAACAGTGCTAGTGGTTGTTTCAGAAGAGATGGAAGTTCACAGTTATTCAAAAGCACATTTTCAACTCATATATTCTGCTAACAGGAATTCCAGAGGATTGTTAGGATTCACATCTTTAAAATACATCAGCTGAACCTAACACAGATGTTATTTGCAGGCATACAATTAATCTGAACAAGAATAAGAGCTCTGGTGTCAATTGGCAAGACTGCAAGAAAACTGGCCATGCTGATTGAGAGCTGCCTAACCAACAGTTATAGTTTGAAATGGAAACTATCTCACTGGAAAATAAAAAGACTGAATGACAATCATGTTTTCCATTAAGAGTGTCTTTTAACACAGCAGGTGGAATTCAAATTCTGGAAGAGAGAGCAGCCTTTAGCAGTCAGATCTATCTATCTTCCAAGGACTTCAGCTGATATGAAATGTCACAGGATTGGAAAGAAACTATTACAGTGTGTTACACTTGCTGTGCTCCCCAAATCATTTACATTCTTGGAAGGAACAACAATTTTGATTTTCAGAAACAAATACAACAGAGAAAAGAGTAAGACAATGTTTTTGAGTAACAGAATAAGTTGGATGGAAAAGATACTTATAAAATAGGTATGAATCTCAACTCTATTCTGTCTTAATAGAGACTATCTTAGGGAATATTGATTATGTTCCTTTTATCAGTGGCAAATTTAGAGTTAAGATAACTTTCTTCATTGCTGGCATAAAATCATACTGTTCAAATGTACTACAGCGGTTTGTGGTCAAACTTGAGGAGGCTTTCCAAAGGAAAAATTCTAGTTTGCATATTCCCAACATGAGTATATTTCATGGGCTAAAATAAAATACCTATCATAGGGCTATGTTTCATTGAACAGCCTTTTCCTCTTTAGCATTGACTCCTTAAAGCTGTTTCCACAGTCAGCTTTTTTATCAGTACGCTGATTTGGCAAAGTTTATTATTGTTTTCCTGCAGTTACACAGAAATATTCCACCTCCTCTGTCCCAAAGGTGTGATCCCCTTTTCACAGGTAGCAAAGCTAGAGGAAGAGCAAACTCTATGCATCTGACTGACAACTGTGGTTCAGAAGTTCTGCTCACCTTCCTCTAGAACAAAGTCTAGTATCACCCTGCAGCAGCAGCACCTGTTTCAGGAACATTTGCAAGCCTCTCCAGGTCGGTACATTGCCTTTTCTAGCTTGGCTGGTAAATCAAAGTGGTGGTTATGGTAAAACTAAAGCCTTTGAAGCACTATAAAAAAGAGGCCTATATCTAGTCATCTGTTCTGATCTTCAACCCATACTTGGGCTTTTCAGCATACATACTCAGCAGGACACTCTCTTCATATCTAACTGGCAGATTTCTTCCTTCTTACTGGTAGTTAATCACAGAATCACAGACTGACTTGGGTTGGAAGGGACCTTAAATTAGATTATCTACTTCCAAACCCCTGCAATGGGCAGGAACACTTTCCATTAGACCAGGTTGCTCAAAACCCCATTCAACCTGACCTTTATCTACTTAAGGGCTTCGCTTACCTTGCAGGCACTCATTTAAACTTCCAGTGACATTTTCTGGTATTTCTAAATGGAAGCCTGGTCCCTGGTAACTCTAAATACAAGTGATCCACTAGAAGACTTGTTACAGGCAGGAGAATTTTCAGAATGCAAAATTTTAGCATGGTCATTTGTATTGCATACATTTGGATTCAAATGGTGAATGCAGGGAAACTGAATGAGCTGTAAACTGGATAGACAGTTTTTATGCTTTCTATATCTTATCCTAACTGACAACTTTTGGAATGCATTATTTTTTTTTTCCATATGCTTTTGTGCTCTTCAAGCTATTCAATTCCCTGTGTGAGCAGCATCTTGGTATGCATATTCACCTTCATCCTATGATGCACAACAAGATTTCTTCCAACACTTTTGGAAACAAACCTGTGACCCTCCAAATTCCTTAAGCAATGCCTGTCTTTAAATATGAATCTTTAAAATGAAATATTAGTTATTCCCTTCAGTCTAATACTGTGATTTAAATCTCATCCCTTTTTTATTCTGAAGACTTACATAATCTAGAACAATTTAATGATCAGATAGTTTTGTCCTAGGCTGTGAAGAGACAGTGCTAATTATTGTTTCAGAAGGGCTGAAAGTTCACAGTTATTCAAAAGCACATTCACAAAAATGTTGAATGGATTTTACGTGGAGCTAATTTATTTCAACTCATATATTCCGCTAACAGCAACTGCAGAAGATTGTTTTAGAGTAAAGTAGGACTTAAGACAGCATAGAGTAAAGATATTAAAACTGTAACAGCAGTTTGACAGGTCTGCTTGATTGTGCACCGAGAATATCCTAACACAAGTTTAAGTAACACTTTCTTTGCTTTGCCACTTCTTTCATTTTGGCACAAGGCAGTAAGCAATGGACAGGCATAACAAAGATCAGGAAACAATGAAGAAATAAAATCTGCTAATGGGCTGGCAATGGACTTAAAACTTTGTTGGAGGTTCATCTCCACCACAGTGGCTGAACCCTGTTCTAGTTCTAATTAGAATAGAGTTAATTTTTTTTTTCTCTGTAGCTGGCACAGTGCTCTGTTTTGGATTCAGTATGAGAATAACATTGATAAGACATTGATGTTTTAGTTGTCGCTGAGCAATGCTTATCGTAAATCAAGGACTTTCCAGTGTTGCATGCTCTGCCAGTGAGGAGGTGCACAAGAAGCTGAGAGGTAGCACAGTCAGTACAGCTAATCCAAACTGGCCAAGGGGATATTCCATACAATAGAATGTCATGTCCAGTATGCAAATTGTGGGAGGTACCTATTTGATCACAATTCAGGGATGGGCTTTTGGCATCGGTCAGAGGGTGGTGAGCAATTATAATAATCCCTTTTTTCCTTTGGTTTTCTCTGTCTCTCTTTTTTATTACTGCTATTATGATTATTCTATTTTACTTTAGTCCAATTATGAAACTGATTTTATCTCAAGCCACAAGTTTTACTTTTGATTACCAGAAGTGAGCAAACAGCTGCAGGGTTCTTAGTTACTGGCTAGGGTTAAACCATACCATATGTGAATTTCCAAAGCCAACTTAGTCATCTTATTTTATCTAGCTTGGAAAGTTATCTCTTATTGTTTCCTGATACAAAATCTTTTCTGCAGAATGCCCTTCAGAAATAATTTGTTTGAAATTTGTTGGTAGAAAATGGCAGCTACATGAAATAATGATGGTTAAATTATTGTTAGACAAATAGAGAAATTTTGGTCTGATCTGCTACAAGAAGCCAATAATTATGTTTTCAATTTTTGTATCTGAAGACAATTGTCTAAAGATTGAACCTACATTAAGAGCTTCTCTTAGACAACTCAAAATATGTCTGAGATGTTAATACACCTTGTTCATTCATCAGACTACTTCTAGTCTTAAACTGTGACTGTGTCATTTTATATAGAGGATGATGAGTTGTCATTTTTTTAACTAGCACATGGAATGGATTTATTTCCTGCAGTAGATTTTGCTGAGGATATTAAGTTGCTGAATTGTCATGGTAACAAGAAGCAAGTAGTAGCTGATGGAATAGAGAGACAGGTTTGTATTAACCTTTCTATCAATATATACAAATGCATTAAATTTTGAATATTTTTGGTTCTTTTCGTGGAATAATACTCTGAGGTAGTTTATGTCACATAGTAAATGTACACTCCATGCATTATAAGGGGTAGCAAATTTCAGAGGAACAACTGTTTTATTTTTATATGTGGTGAATAATACAATTGTATGTGGAGAATAATATAATTGTAAAACTGGTGCAGCAGACTTTTCTCTGTGTGACATTGAATTAAAATGTGCAACTTTATGTGGAGGCACTAGCTTTAATGATCTCCACTTGGTGATACAATAATTTTCATGTTTCCTTTTCCAATCATTGACATAGTCGACAGCTCACATACCTGCTGGTTGAGGTCCTTCCTGTTTCTTTCCCTCCGTTACATAAAAGTCATAAAATACCTTCTTATCTTTTCTGCGTACAGAAAAATGAAGTCTACTTTCAACAGCTGTTCAAGGCACCATGTGCTTGTGAAAGTAATGGCTGATAACATCCACCACTGTGAAAATGACTATGCTAAATTCAGGGTGGCATACCTGTTAATCCAAAGCAGAACCTGTATGCAAGTTCTGCTAGACTTGGTTTGTTTGTGTTTGAAGCCATGCCTGTTCGGAAGGTTTTTTGGAACAGGAATGCTTCAGTTGGTCCCCAAAATACTCTTGCTGTTGCTCATCCAAACCCGTCATAGAGCACAAGAAATTATGCTCTGCATTGATTTGTAAAGCCAACATTCAGATAAGCTACTTTACAATCCCTTAGAAAAAGACAAAGGCAAAACACATTGGCTATTTGTCTAAGGTAGAGAGGAAACAAATTAAAAGATAAACTAGAACTATAAACACTTTAAATAGAAGCTGTGAACAAGAAAATTCTGTGCAATATATGTAAGAAAATGCACATAACTTCATGCTACTTTTCTAAGTTTTATGATCCTGGATGGCTCTAGGAGGCACATATTCTAGGCAAGTCTCTGCCCCAAATCTTTTCTTTGATGCCCTGTCAACTCTGAGATGAGGAGGCCCTACTCTGTCCTAACTTCTTGGTAAAGCACAGTCTTGCATTCATCTCTTGGACTGCCAGTCCTAGAAGAATTTCTTATAAAAGCATCCTTATGGCAGCATTTTGCCTACTGAGAAAGTTGGAGTAGGAGTACTAAAATGCAGGATTTCTCTATTACTGTCTTATAGTGTCTAACTAAACAGAACAGTGTATTTTCAGAAAGGTGTCACGCTGCTAAACAATACTGATTTCTACTGCTGAGGGTAATTGATTATTCCTACCTAAGCAATGCTCCATCTCTTACAAGTGATTGTAGATCTATATTGAAACACCAAAGAGTGGTCTAACTGACTCTGTAATTTGTGTTACAAGTTATGTTGCAAACACTTTTCCATGTCATCCTCTACTAAATTTGAATTCTAAGAATCCAATAGGAAAATGTTTTCAACAAGCTGCATAAAATTCTTCATAGAATCATAGAATCATAGAATCATAGAATATGCTGAGTTGTAAGGTACCCATGAGGACTGAGTCCAACTGCTATCCCTACGTCACACCTTGTGCTTCAGAGCGTTGTCCAAACATTTCTTGAACTCAGACAGGCTTGGTGCTGTGACCACTTCCCTGAGGAGCCTGTTCCAGTGCTCAACCCTCCTCTGAGTGAAAAATCTTTTCCTGATATCTAACCTAAACCTCCCCTGACACAACTTCAAGCCATTCCCTCGGGTCCTGTCACTGGTTACAAGAGTGAAGAGATCAGTACCTGCCCCTCAGCTTCCCCTCGTGAGGATGTTGAAGACCACAATGATGTCTCCCTTCAGTTTCTTCTCCAGGCTGAAGAGACAAAGTGACCTCAGCCGCTCCTCTTAAGGCTTCCCCTCCAGACACTTCACCATCCTGTCTTTTTTATATTATGGTGTCCAAAACTGCACACAACATTCAAGGTGAGGCTGCACCAGTGCAGAGCAGAGCCGGACAACACTCTCCCTTGAACTGCTGGCAATGCCTTGCCTGATGCACACCCTCCTGGCTGCCAGGGCACTTCTGACTCATGTTTAATTTGCTATTGACCAGGACCCTCAGGTCCCTTTCATCAGAGCTGCTCTCCAGCCTCTCATTCCCTAGTCTACACACACAACCAGGATTGCCCTGTCCCGGATGCAGAATCCTTTAGGAGGAAAACATCCACTGAAATTTGTCTTAATTATAAACACCTTCAGTGAAAGCTCATGAGATAAAATTAAGCTAAAAAATATGAGATAAAAATATTACTCTCCGTGAAAGAGTGATCTGCTTTTATTTGCACACCGTAGAATGGGGACCTGAACAGTTTAAATATCTCACATAGCACTGCGATACAGTAGACAACAAAGTGAAAATCTGAGGGCAAGTTTTGTCTCTCATCTTCAGAGAAATTGTTTACCCAAATTTTCATGTGCACACTCTTTTCCAACTCAATGTTTTATTTCAAAGACAGTCTTACGTTGTATCCCTTTGACTGCAATTTCATTTTATCTGGAATTCACAGTTCCTGCACATATAAAGATGATCTCTACAGAACTGATATAGAAAATACAGAATACTTCAGACTTGCTGCTATGATGTGTATTCAATTTCCAACTCTGCAGTAAGTGCTATGGATATATTGCATTGACAGCATGTGAATAGATTGGTTGCATAGGACATCCACAGCTGAAATGGATCTCAAACATGCTGTTGCACACCATCGTTAAGACCTATTACACATTTTTCTGGTTAGAAACCAAAAGCAGATATATAACACCGTTACTTTGACTGCTGGGAAAATTAATATCTAATCTTTCTTGTTTGTTTCCACACGATATCTCCTGCTTCTCTTTACCTATCCTGACTTGTTTTCTCATTCATCAGCTACAACTGCTCTTTAATTTCATAAGTTGCTTTTGTATAGGAGTTTCTCATATGTTACATGTTGCTATACTACCTAGAATGACGTAGACCAATATACCTGAGATATTTATACACAAGTACAAGCCACTGTAAAATAACAATTAAGCTTTTATAATTTCTCCTTTTCCAAAACTAACTTTCAGAACTGAGGATGATTATTATATTATTTGCGGCTGAAAGGAATCTTTATGTCAGCATGGACAAATTTCAGTACTTTATCAATTGAAGAGCTCAGGAGCATTTAGCAAAGAGCAATTTGTGATTTGTCTTTTGTTCAGTATTATTAGGAAATAGAGAGAAGTTTTATCAATAAAAAGGCCATTGAGCTAAATGTCTAAAGCTTCATAAATTAGTTAAAAAGAAATCAGCTCTGATCTTTAGTGGATCCAATTCCCACTTCATTAATTGCTAATTGTCTTGACAATAAAAATAACAAGAAGCAAATTACAATAACTGCTTAAATCTCTGTTCAGATAAGCATGAAAAAACATAAGTAACTTACCATGAAAATAAATGTAAAAATCCATTCCAAGTCCATTGGCATAAGTATTAAGTTAGAACTGGTTTTCTTCATGTCAAAGAAAATTCTAAGCTATGGAAAATGCCTATAACTGGAAAAAAGGTATTTCTGCTAACAGCACAGTAAAAATCATTGTGGTAGTCATCCTAGTAGTTTTGAATATTTCAGCTTATTTTTTACTGTCGTGGTAATAAATACGTAATTGTGTGGAAGGAAAGATAAAAATTAAAAATTAATCATACTGGCATTTTCTGCTGTTATTTTTAATTTTTGCTGTCTAAAGCAGTCATGAAGCTCTACAGCACAGTTGAGTCTGATGCTTTTGTGACATGTCCTTTCCACTCCCTATTTAAATGTGAAAATCTATATTAATGCCATATTTAGAGTGAGGATTTACACAGTAATAACTTTAGCACATCTATGCTGACTTAATAATGGTTGTCTTATACACTAACCTAAACTGCTAATAGATAGTTGTTTTGAATTCTAGTAAGATGATGCCTTTTCAAATTCAACTGTAAGATTATTGATTCTTCACTGTTCAATGAAGATACCGAGAGCTTGGAGAAATGATAAACCATCACTGAAGTCATCATTTCAATTTGCTACTGGAAGTGAAACCCTTTTTCTAGTGTGGCAAGATTTCTAGTCCTGTGCAGTGTGAAAACTTCATGATAAATTCAGAGTGAAAAATATCTCTCTTCTCTCCTTGACTGTAACTTCAATGTGTTTTCTTAAAAAAAAAAAAGCAAAATCCCAAAATATCCTAGGCCTCCATTTAAAAGATCATTGAACAAGTGGTGGCTTATGGCTTCTGCAGTTTAAGATACCTCATAAGAGTGTAAAAATTGTGGACAAAACGTGTCTGAAAAAACAGTCTTGAAACAGTCTTTAAGCTTTCTAGCTTGTCTAGGAATTCAGTACAAATGCGGTCCCCCCATTCGTTTTGGCTCTCATTTTCTTTCTACAAGCAAAGCTATGCCTTCAGAACAGTGAACATCAGCCTATGACTCACCTATTTTAATATGTTTGACATTATGCCTCAGATTTTCAGATTGTCAGTCTTGCAGACTCATGAAAAAACTGTAGTTGCAGCATGTGGAGTTCCAGAAGAAAAGTTTCTAAACTTTTTTTCTTGCCACTTTAATTCTTAAGTATACATAATCACTAGCTCCAGAAAAGCTTTTTGAGATGATTTTGCTGCTCAGCTGTCTGATTACATTCAGTATAGAGGCCAGCATTTCCTATTTCAACATCTTTCCTGGGCACTACTCAGAGACGCAAATTGAAAAATCCAAAGTATCAGGCATTGTTTGTATTTATAAAGTATTCATTATTCCTTTTTCCTCTTCATTTAAGAGTGTGTCTGCATTTCACAGTGTTACTCTCTTTCTAACTATACCCTATGGTAAGATTTCAATTCTAAGCTTAAATACAAAAATAGATATAAAAAAAAGGTAATTTATTTCTTCCTCTGGATTCATGCTGTCCAATATCCCAATAGAAGGCAGACAATCACCAACACAATCAGGTTATCCATGGCTGTCTCTGGATAAGCCATATAAACCTCCAAGGACAGAGGTGTTGCTCCTTCTCTGAACCATCACCAGTTCCAGAGTTGTATCACACTTGTGAAACGCTGAGAGGAGATTAAACACATCACAGCAAGTCTAAGGGAGAGAAGACTCAGATAAATAACTCCAAAGAGTAGCCAGCTTGTCTGCTGTCAATTATGACTTGTCTAAAAAGTGCTTTTCTAAGGCTGTCACTGACATCTAAAATGGAGGAAAAAGGAGATTTGCCATGCTACATGTAAAGAAAACATGCAACTGGAGGAATAGAGAAGCAACAAGTATTTCAAAATAATTTTTTTATTTTTTTTTCTTTACTAAATTTTCTTTTCAGCTCTTTACAGTCAGATAGGTCAGGCATTTGCATCCACAGTGGTACAAACACTGCTGTACTACTGGTATGGCAAAAAACTGTTGGAGTGCAAGTCAAGAATAATGACTTTGTTGTTTTTTGTCCTACTGTCATTCAAAGTGAACAGAACCATACTCAGATTGTTTACAGAATAAGAGAAGGGCATAATTTTTTCAATGAATTTTTAGCATTATCCTTTTTACAGTCCCATGTATTTAAAAGTTAGCGGAAAATAAGAAAGTATGAGAAAAAGTGAGATCCATATCTGAGAGATATGCAATCTTAGGTATCCTATTAAAGGTGGGATATTCAGTACAGAAGATGGGTAATGTGGGTTTTTTATTGTCAGTGGTCCATACAGGTCATATGTGAATGGGGAATTAAAATAAGACCCAGTTAACTTTGGAAGCCCCAGTGTCAGACTATGTCAAGGCCATCTTGTGTAGTACTTATTCATGTGATGAATCTCTTTAATTCTGTTCTTTTCCACAGAAAAATCACTTTCACTGGTATAGCCTTGATGAATTCAGACATTGCACAAAAAACTACTAAGTACTATCTGAATTAATAGCTTACTTGCAAGTGTCAAGCTGCAAACAGCATATGCATAATCCTTAGCATTGATCATAACTAGACATCATATTTCTAAAGCAGGTTTTATGAGTTTATGGTAACTGCAATGTGTTAAATAGTTTTCTAAACACATGCTAATAAAAATACATGAACTTGCACGCTTTAAAATAACACCAATTTCCCTGGGCCTAGGGAAGGCTGACATGCATAAAGGTTTCAGATTTGGGTCCTACTCAGGATTTTTCCTGCCAAATAAAACAGCACTAGTTAGGTTTTGAACTGTATGGACTTAAATTTGCCCTTAAGCAAAAAAAGACACTCATGACTGAAGTATTTGATAGGAGATTGTTACAATTAAGACACATCCTGATAACACTCCTCATAACAACCGAAATGTTCTCCTTCTGCTGGCAAACCTCCAGCCCAGCCCATACAGCCTATCTCAGCCCTTTCACAGGCATATGCATTCTTCGCTCACTTTAAAAAGGACTTTTATTTGGTGAAGACATGTTTACCAGCTACTTTTCACATCATGAAAAATTTTATTTCAATAGAGAATAAGATTATTACGTGAGATGGCTTGGAAGAGCTTTCAGGATCATTCTGATTCTACAGGGATTCTAAAAAGGAGAGGTAGGTTGCTCCTACTGGAAGCTTTTTAGGATGTTTGTTCCAAGTGTGCTTTCCACCTATGGGCATATATGTGCCTTGTTAATGAAAACAGGAACAATATTTTCCTCCTTTCAGTGACAATGGAAGTCACACTGAAATTTAGCCATCACCATTTCAGTTCCTCTTGACTGCCTTATCAAGAAAAAGTCCTCCACTCTCATGAATATCTTCAATTGCGTGGAAAATTTTCCCAGCTGATTTTGCCCTGGGAAAGAGTCTGTATTACACTTCAGTGACTTTTGGCCCTTGAAAAACTTCTAAGGATGAAACTGTCTCATCCAACTCCCATGCATTGTGCACTGTCAACTTCAAAGGAATAAGGTCCTGGCACATTATCTATCACTCTTCTAAGTGCAGAACACAAAAAGGGCTTAAAATGTAGAATTAAAAAATATTATCAAAGTGCGAGTGTTCAAATTCTCATCCCACTGTATCCTCTTAAATAAAGAGGTAAGTGGATTACAGGAGAGTAGTCTTAGAAGGTAAAAAAGCTTCTTAGTGTGTTAGGCCTTAAGGGTTCTTGATATGTGAGCAGAGGATTCCAGTTCTATACCCGGGTTATGCATATCCCACTGTTCACAACATGTGCTATATCAGTAAGTGGAAAAGAGCAAAGTTCCCATTTTCTGCCAAGATACGTTTGATGGATGGCACTGGTGTATACAAAACCAAATCCACTTACCTGTATTGTTCTCCTATTCATTCATTATTAAGCAATCTCAATTTTTTTTCCTAGAGCACAATAGAGATCAACTCCAACAGGGTTTTATTGATTTCCAAATAATATCCTTATAATGATCTCCCAGTTTTGGAAAAAATCTGACATAAAAGATTTACTTTCTATGTCAGTAGGAAGTGCCAGCAAGTCAGTACCTAGGTCTCTTCTGGGTACAATTTTTGTTATATTGACAGACTTGCTGTCTTTCTTCAGATTCTCTTGTTATCAAAGGTCACACTAAGATAAAATAGAAAATAGTCAGGTAATCTTCACTGTTACAGTATATCAAAGCAATTCAGTACCAGTACTCGCTCCTACATGTCTCCTTTAGATGTCCAACAGCGCGATCCAACAGCCTCTCCTACAGTAGCTGATACAGAAGCCAGACCATCTGGTTCATCACAGTCCAAAAACACTCCAGTGCCCAATACAGAAGTTAGAAAATGTTTTTTTCTGCCCTTTTTTCTCTTTCTTTTCCATTTAAAGGTGACCTCACAGAGTGTACTTGGCATGCTCACTTGGCTGAACTGACTATTTTCAACGTGCTGTTTCTGTTGACCTATTTTCACTTCCAAACTGCTAGTTCGCACTACTTTGAAACACCTAGTTAAACTCAAAGTACCTGGACCATAGCTACATTACACCCAGATAGTGAAGCACACACTGGTTTTGTTCTGTCCACTCTTTCCTTTTCCTGTTGACTAGATTCTCTGTTTTATTTTCATCTCCTAAGTTTTCATATTTCTCAGAGATTAGTTAAAATCCTTTCTCTAATAAAAGATCCCTTGGCCAAATGGAAATTAAATTTATTTCTATGTGTACTTTTGGATTCCTTTTCTTGAACAATCACTCAGATAAAATTGTTCTTTTCCTCTCCAATCAATGGATGTTGTTTTCTTACCTGCTGTGGTGTGAAGAGGGTAGGGGAAATAGAAACATTTTTGAAAGCTTGTATGGCAGTATAGGCACCCACAGTTTTCCTTGAAAACAATGGATTATTTCTTTGGACAACACTCAGATTTCTCCCCACTATTTGGCTGAATTCGATTTTTTCTTTAACTAACTTAATTAAGTACCTTCAGAGTTTTCTTTCTCAAGCACCATGTCTCTACACCAGAATGTGCTTTTCTTGCACAAAGGGTTATTAAATCTCTCTTCTTCATATAATCACATGTTCAGACTGTCCAGGAGATTACCCAGACTCTTTCCACCCAATCTTGAAAGACCTAGACATTTCACCATTTCCAGACTATTAAAAAGGATAGCAGCCTGCCTCTGGTGTGCTATGACACCACTAAATTGCTTTTGTTGTTCAGTCAAGTCATCCTCCAGATCAGATCACTGAAAAGAAATCTTCATCTTTGGCCGCTGTTGTCAAACTGATGAGGAACATGAAAGGTTGGTCAGCGACATCCACAGAGCATTTTTAAGCATGGGTTATTCCTTAAAGATAGAAAGCAAGATTATTCATGACTGAAATTCCTTAGGTGTATACTTTTTTTCCACTCACCTTTCATTTTATCTCTTTCAGAATCCTTCAAAATTTCTTGGAGTTATATTTTTATTTTGTATTTGAAAGAACAATAAAATAAAACTGGGTGTGGTCTTTTCTGTCGAACTATATGATGTGTTTCAGGAATGGGGTAAGTCCAAAATAAGCAAAAAGAAAAAAATTTTTGCATGTAATGGTAAATGCACATGCACAGTATGAACAAAACATAGATTGGTTCTCTAGAAACACTTCTGTTTATAATTTTTTACATTTCTTTTTGCATGTACTTTAACAAAATTAACCTTTAGAGTATATTTGTAGCTTTGTTACTCATTTCATTATATAACATCAACTGGATGTTGACTTGGCAGTCTTTCTAAGCTTTTTGAAATTATCTGAACAGAAAACAAGCCTCAGCTTGTATGAATCCTCTCTCTACCTCATGAGAAGCAGACATTTAGCAGCAGAATGAGGATACATACTACCAGAACTGAGAACAAAACTTACACTGCAAACTGGAAGCACAGAACTTGGAGAATACTTTTTAACAGACATTTCTCATTATGAATAAAGGGAAAGACTCAGAGCTAACCTGGCAGAATGCTGAGGGCTCAACTTGGCAAGAACTTTTCACAGGCGGGAATTTCACTGAAAAGAAAGTGCATGGGAAGAGGATAATCTGTCTCAGTAATTAAGTTTTCTTTGGGGGTTCATCAAGGTTTATTTTTTTTTACAAAATAATTCATGAAATACAGTAAATGATCACCAGAATGAAAAATATATTTACTAGGGTAGTAAGCAAAAATTATGATTTTTTTGGCTGGTAAATAAATTTTCTTTAAAGGACTAAGATTACAGATTGTTTTTTAAATACCCCAGTACTAATAAATAATACTGTTTCTTTATAATTCACATCCCTTTCCCTTCAAGTCATGGCACTTTCTTTTACTTGGATAAAATCCAAAAGCCCAAAATACTTTTCTCTGAAACACCCCTGTTGTCTGAGCTCTACCTCTTTTACCCCTTCTTCCTAATCAGGTCAATGCAGGTATGTTCTTCCCAAAATCTAGCTTGTATTTTTCCAAACTCTTCTGCAGATCTCCAGAGCAGTGCACTCTGAAATTAGTAGCAACTTCCACAAACCCTAGTTCATATGTACAGTGTGGGTTTTCATGTATTTTCCTTTTTTTGTACATACACTGTGAAAAAATCAAGGTGATCTCTCAATTTCCCACAGGGACAGATAGAGCAAAACCTTAATAAGAAGAACTTCTGCTACACAGGACTCACAATAGAATACGATCTGCTGTTACCTAACACTTCTCTCCATGTCATCTTTTTTATTTCAAATCCACAAATCAAATTCATTTTTTAGGGTTAGAATTATTTTTGGTGGTGAAAAAAAGAATTCACATGTTTTCAATGAAGAATTTTTTTTTTATAAGGCAGTATAAGAAAACTGCCAGAAGTCTTCCAGCTGGCGTAAAAAGCTGCATAGCAATATTCAGTGATCAGTCCCATATTATGATGAAATTCAACTAGAAAGAATATAAATTATTTTTATTTACATTTTGAGTTTTGTTTGGGTTTTGGATCATGGAGATCATATTTGTTGGTAATGAGTATTAAGTAAGCAGGAGGATTTTTAACGGGACGTACTTATTTGTTCAGCAATTTTTTTTGAAAATGAAAAAAACCCAAGTGCCAGGAGATCTGAAAAATCTTCTTCTCCAGTCTGGTTTTGCTTAAACTTAAGTGGATTTCAATTCCTTGTGTGTTTGCATCCTATGGGGTGTACAGTCATCTATTTTTTGATAGAGAAACAAAACAAGGTATATATGATTAAGATGTACTGGGACTGATGTAAGGGACAATTTTGTCCCAGATAGGAAGTGATAGAAGCCACAGCCCTGAATTCTAGTGGAAGCTCTGCCCCTGACAGCTGTTACATTACTTCCCCTTTCTATACCTGAGCATCACCATTTTGGAAGCCATTATACCCACCAAAGTCAGAACCGTCCCGGTGACTGGCTGGCAGGACTAGGCTACTCAGAAGAACATCATAACAGGGATCTTCTGCCTGCTGTATACGAAGAGGCTGACATCTTCAATAACTTTGTGTTTTCACACTGATCTTCCTTTGGCTTGTTGCAATTTCTTGACTCTATTATATGCACATGATCACAGATCATCATCTTGTTGGATACCTAGTTCTTTAGGACCACAACATGCTGATGTATGAAAATACACCTTTATCTTAATCTTCATCATCATCTTTATCTTGATATTAATATGAATGTACAACCAGGAGATACAGTTCTATGGGGATGGTTTTCATTTGTGACTGCTCAGAAAAAAGCACCAAAGCTGTGCTGCATTTCTTTATGTTGTCTCTGAATCAAACTTGTCTGATGTCAGCTGACAACTCTGTCGCAATCAGCATAGTTGAGATCAGCCACTGTGTTAGCCATTAAAAAATATGTATCAGAACAATTGTAACAGGTCAATGAAAGAGTATTCATAGACAAAATATTTGGAATATTATTGAAGAGTGAAATACTTTTTCCACTATTCAAAAGATTTCCTTCTGTCTCTGCTGTCAATGGCAAGTGGCATCTTCTTCCTCTCAGATTTGCTTCCAGTTTATTTTGCACAAAAAATGAAAAAGTAATGTGACTAATATGGAGTGAGAGAGTAGAAAGGTACACCATAACCACAATACAGTAAAATTGAGAAATAAAATATGAAGATTGTATCACACTAGAATTTAGAGCCAAAAAAATTGCATAAAAGGAAATTGTATTCTATTTCTTGGCCAAGAGACTGATGCTGAAACACTGAGGGACAACTCAAAGAACTTGGAAGACTGAATATAGCTGTCATTTTTTTGCCAGCAGGTACCAAGTTTCCCGAAATGTATTTGAAAATTAAAGCCCAAGAATTTTCCAGTGTTGTAGAAAATGGTAATAAAAACATTTATGTTGGTATGAATGGGGAGTGAATATGAAGACATGGGTCCAAAATACTAACAGAGTGTGGTGTGCATGGCTGACAGCTACAGCATTGGTCATCAACTTCCTAGCACACATCTACTGGAGATTCGCATGACAACTAGATCTGAAAGAGTGACTAAATGCTGAGACATCACAGAGGTAGGCCAAGATAGAAATTAATCCCAGCTTCTGAAGAGTATGGTGAGAAAAATTCAAATCCAGCATGATCCTATGAAGAATTCAAGGCGAGAGTGTGGGGAGGGGTGCAAAAACTCATGTCCCTTGTTCTCCAGGTCATGGTAACCAGTGCTTAATAAGGAACTTAATGACATAGTAGAGTTGTGATGGTGATGGGCCAGAACAATTTTTTTTCTTTTGAATTGTTGCCAGAAGTACCTGCCATTCATATCTGCATTTCTTTCCCCAAAGAAAACACGCCTTTTCTCTAAATAGTTTTTTATGGATTGTTGAATGCAGAAACCAATAGAGAGTTTGTTTATCTCATTTCTGATATTATTTTTTGACTAAGGTTTTATTCTTTAAAATAAATTGGGGGTTTTTAATCTATAATTGAGTCAAATCTCAACATTGTGTAACTAGCTGCCATTAATTTTGTAAATAAATAAAGAACCCTGAAAATGTGTATGCAGCCTAAACAAGAACACTTATTAACCAGACTAATTTTCTTTAGAAAAGAATGTGGAAAAGTCAACTCTCAAGAAAAAATAATAGTGTTGTCATTCCAAACCCCTCCATGATGTGTAATCCTGTGTTTTATTTAGTCCTTTGAAAGTCCATTCTCATTTTCAAAAGATATCCAACAGCTGTATACATTTATTAAGTCTGTTTGGATTTCTCTTATCAGCATTTAATTTAGGAAAACTTATTAACTTAACTTTCTTATAAGAGTCTACGGAAATTGTTTTAGGATCCCTTTCAGGATAGAACTTCCTAAAGTAATTATGTCTTGGAGGTATTCCCATCTTATTCTTTTCCATGACTAATATAACTCATATTTGATTAAGTCTTACTACACATTTTGCTTTTCTTCTCATGAGCGGGGAATAGACATCTAGATGTGTGAGTCAAACTCATACCAAAACATCCAATACAAAGTTCTACAGGAGCAGTGTATGCCTTACAGGTTTACTGGGGAGAGAACCCCATCTTGACACTCAAGGAGTTTGAAAAGCGCAAATTCTGTTTGCTGGTCACATCAGTTTGCCTTGTAGCTCTCTGGCCAGAAAAGGTTAAACTAACACTTGTAGGCACATATAGAAGAATAATCCTTCAAAGTAAACAGGATTGCATGTCATCTGACTCTTTTCTGACTTGGAGAGATTTCCAGTTATGGTGGTCATATTTCAAGCGTCAGAAGATGGGCCTTAAATCAGAAGTGACTTGTTTTCTTGAAACACTCATGAAAATAATTTTGGTTTTGATAGCTGTATGTCAAGGAAGACTGGTAAGAAAAATAAGGATACTCTTGACATAACAGAGCTCACTGCTGAGCTGGGTAGGCAATCAGCCTATGAAGCCCACTGACACCAGAACAAGGGCTTTCTAATAATTTGCTTTCTTCCACACATTCTTTGCCCCAAAGACCTAATGCTAACTACTGTGTTGTCATTTAATCACCTCTTCACAAGAGGCACAAACACACAATCAACTAAATTTCTTAGGTAAGTTAAAATGGGTTATTTCATCAAGGACTATTCCCTGATAGGGAATGACAATTTGGTAGTAGAATATAATATAACAGTCAACGCTGTGACTAGATCCAACCAATGGAAGACAAAGGTAAACAAATTCAGTGCCGAAAAAAAATTGTGGTTTTCGTATGAACTTAAAAATTACTTCAGGAAAAGTAGCAGGCGTGGTAAGGTGTTAAGTCTGCTAGTGTTGAAATTGTTCCAAATTGGCATATAGGAAGCTGGAGAGTCAAATTCTAATAACTAGCATTATTTATGATGGAAGTTATTTCAACTCAAACTATATAAGTATCCCAAATTATATGATTAGGTGCTGAACACACGTGATGTCCAAGAAGACCTGAAAGTCATAAGAAAAATATGCTTCTGATAAGGATTGCTTACATAATATTTTTAGAAATGTACTGTTCCAATAGATTCATATAATCAGAGAAGCCTCTGACAGCCTGGTGTGTTATGCTGAATCAAACTGAGAAATCAAACTGAGTACTGTTCATTCCCTTCTTTCCTGATATGATTTCTGTCATATCAAGGAAAAGGCATCTTCTCAAGAACTAACAAAGCAAAGATATCTTTCCTTGCATACATTCTGTATTTGGCTGGATAAGTAAGCAAAGCTGGGGTATTCAAGCAGGTAGACAAAGAAATGCAAATAAGCAATTAAGGCTATATCTGCAGTGCCATCTGTAGGGTAAATACGTTTAAGTCACTTGTCTGGGGGTTTCAGATCACTGACATGTATCGACACACCATATCCTTTCTGAGTTCGTTTTCGTTTTTCAGGCATGCTATATTTGCAATCACAACAGAGAAGCTTGTTGTACATTCAGGCCATAGTCAAGGGAGAGGATTTTAAGTACTAATAATAGTGTTATCCTTATTTACTATTATGCACATGCTCAACTCCAGACAAAGAAGGATATCTTTTTTTGAGAAGTCTTTCTAGCAGGAGTCATTTGTAGCTATTCCGTTGTGGTAATGTTCACGCTGCCTGTACTTGCCAAAACTTTTCTCCTAAGATTTATAATCTTAATACTTAATCTTTCAGCATTAAATTTTAACACCCCTTGCTAGTAAGAATGTGAGGTCAAAGAGTGTGCATGGGTGTATCAAGCATACACAGAAGAAATTTGCATTTGCCAAAACCTGATCATGTTTAAGAGAAAGACCACCATCAGCAGGATTAAACAGTAATGGGGGAACTTTAAGGGAAAAATAAGAATAAATTAATCTTAAAAGAAACATAAAAGAAGCATGAAAATTCATAACAGGAGTTGAAGACCTTGTAGTGGAAACAGCAGCCATCAAAAATTGGTCTGACACTGCCAGAATTCGCCACATCAGCATCACCTCCTTGCTTTAGCCAGCTAGAACAGTCTCCCTGTCAGACACCAGGAACTGCCTGCTCTGCAGCTTCAGGAGTAGCAGTGCAGTCTGCAAATAGCACTTTGTCTGTGCACATGAACTCATGGAATGCTTTCTCACCAGCTTGTGAATTAATAGGTTGTAGAGAGCAACACAGACACCTAGAAAGCTATAGCATCCGTGTGTCCTTACAGGACACATAGGGTAACCCATACTTTTGAAGGAGTCATGGTGCTTGTAAACCACACATCCTTTGGGGATGGGATAGGTGTGATGGTAGCTCTGTGAATATCTGCCATGTTTGTGATTAAAAATTTTAGGTAATTCTTATTAAAAAGTATTTAGAAATTTGTAGGTGCTTGTTAGCATTTTGAAATTGTCTTGTATCGTAATTTTTATATTGTATTAGTGATATTGACTCTAAAAATAGAGATGATTCCTGGTTTTGTTTTAAGTCCTTAATAGATCTGTAACCTGCTTCTATCCTGATTCAGGTTTAAGCTAAGTGAGCTGAGAAATTTTTCCCTATAACACAGTAGTTCATGAATTTTCTCCTTAACTAACTCCAAGGACTTTCTGTCTGAGTTTACTGACAGCATAACCCTTATATTATTATGCACATTAAGTTGCCTTTTCATGTTGTGCTACTGGAGACCACATTATTTGTACAGACAAGGGCCAAAACACTGTAATTCCAGCATGCACACTAGGAATATATGAAAGCAGCAAGCTCATCCTTCCTCAGGTCATTTTCTGTGCTTTGAAATGAGGATGAAACACAAGCTGCTGTTCTTCATCAAAGGTCTTGCAAGCCTGTTTGATGGAAAGATGGTGTTGTAGGCTGATACTCTTTTTTTTCCCTCCTTTTTGAATAGATAGATGAGGAGAAAGCAGCTATCAAGCAATTAGAGATAGATCAAAAAAAGGAACGTGGTAGGGGAAAAAACAGTTTTCCCCCTGAAGTTATAAAATGGTAACCCCCCAGGGGGTGGTTACCCTTGGGGTTGAGCCAATGAGCATTTCTGCAAAATGTAAACATATCACCCAGACCAGAAAAGGAGGTGATGTTGTAGTTGGAGTTGGAGTTGGAGAAGAGGTGGCCATGTTCTAAGCCACGAGGAAGGGGTCAGGAGCCCCACTGGGGGGCTACAGCCCCCCCAGCCCCAGCTGGGGGGCTACAGGGACTTGGAACAGTGTTAGACTGGGCCAAGTATCTGTAGCTAGAAAGCTGGGAGTTTTTCTCCACTCTGAGTGGGCAGCAGGGGCAGCGGCAGAGACAGTAGTGAACAGAGGCTATGGCTGAAAGCCAAGAGATAAGGAAATGCAGCAGAGACAGCATGCAGCAACTCAGAGAGAACTCTTGCAAGAAGAGAGAGAGAGAGAGAGAGACAGCAACAAAGCAGGACTAAGCTCTACAGAGAGAGAGTTTGGGGTAAGAACTGAAAAAAACTCTTAGTTTGGGTGGAATTTCCCTTGAAGCAGCTTGTGCCTATTGCCTGTTGTCACCGTGGATCCCTTTGAAAAGAGTACCTTTACCTTCTTTATAACTATCTTTTAGGTATTGAAAGACTGGATTCCCTGAGCCTTCTTTTTTCTGGGCTAAACAAACACTTGTCCTCCAACCTTTCTCTGGTTGTCACATTCTCCAAGAATGTGCTCATTTTGGTGGGCTTAAATGGACCATCTCAAGGTTTTCACTTACTCTCTTGAACTGGGGAAACCAAACTGGACTTCTGCTTGTTACTAAAATACTTATAAAGTTCTTCTTATTCTTGACATTTCTTCCCAGTCTGAGGGACAGCTAAGCCCTGCTTTGCCCTCCTGGACCACCACATTTTCTGAGATCCAGTTAAATAATAGAAATCAAGCGCAGGCATCTGGTGGTCCTGTGTGAGGCCTCTGGCATATGAGTCTCTTCTAAGGACATGATGAGCCACTCCCTTCCCCTGCACCTCAACACTTTCCGTGTGTTTCCACGTTTTCCTCATGAGTATAGTTACCACCACACACCCACACTGCCCTTACTGCAAAGTTTAGAAAGAAATCACATCTATTTTTTTTTCCCAGCTGACCTATTTTTATATATAAGCTCTTTCTAACAGTGGAGTAATTTTCAAGCACCAATTTGCTAGAGTGGGAAAAGTAGGGAAGAAAGATGCTGTATTTGTTGCCTGTAAGCTAATGGAAGCAAAATAGAGATAGGGAAGAAAAGTACGCGTATATTCATCTGTACCAGACTAGAAAACGATAAAAAGTAATTTGTCTTTCTGTTCGAAGAGAGATAGCTAGATGGCAAGTAACATATCACATTATAGTGGCCACAAAAATAAGGAGGAGGAATAAAACTGTAGTCTTTAAAATAAATTGTCATATACCCAATTAAACAAATTGCAGACTAGCTTCTACACTTCAGGGAGTAAATATGTTTATATGACAAATCATTCTGCTTTCACTTTTTTGATCAAGGCATTTGTGCAGATTGCTCTGATTAACATGACATTAATAGGTGACAAAGTATTCGAGTATGTGAAGTGCATAATTTTTAACCAGTTCTTTAAAGAAACAAATACTATCAACACTGGTAATTACATTTCATGCTGCATTACTGGTGTCTCTAGGTTGAATCTTCACAGATGAGCAATCTAAAGGATCTTTGAGAATTATTGAAATTCCCTTTTATATCTGCAACACTGAAAAAGTATTATGACAAAGTCTGAAAAAGAGTGCTGGCTCTAGCATGACAAATGAGTTGAAGAAGTTGTGTGTCCCTCAACTAATTCTGCACACAGATTAAATACGGACTTCAGTAATATATATACATGCAAATGTTCATGAACAACAGTGTAATAAAGGATAAAAGATGCTTCATGTTCAAGCATGAAGGACTTTGTTTTCTTATTACAGTATGTTTATACTGATGACTAAAAATTAGTCTGTGTAGTGTATTTGGAATCTATGTAATCTTTTGCCATTCAGATAGCTTGTATTGCAGAGTGGTCTAACCTGGCCATTACGGTCATTTTTTAGGAAGGGACAATGATTAGGAAGAATGGTTTAATCCACGATCCTTCATTCCTGTTTTACATTGTAAAGACTTCCTACCTCATCAAGAGTTAGCACCCCATCCCGAGATGTTTCATATCAACACAATTGTTAAGTTTCTGGCATTTGCACTATGCTGTTGTCACTACCTAGAAAGACAATACAAAAAGCATTTCCAAAGTGTTTTAAAAGTCAAAACATGAGATTCCACAGATATGTAAATCTGAATATGCAGGAAAGGCAGCCAAATCCTTTCATGCACTGAAATGAGACTATCCTTTTTGCTATTGTATATAAAATTGTCATCTCTGGATGAATCTAAGCTGCAATTTCAAATATTATCATCCATTTTAGAGAACAAGGAACAACTAATGTATATCACTTCTCTGTAAAAACATTTGGTATTAATCATCCCTGGAAATAGCACCTTTGTTATTTGAGTTGAAATAAACAGGATGCAAACCTAGTTACTTTCTTTTTCTAAAAGGAGACAATGGGTGATGCAATAAAAATATCTCATTTTCCTGTAGAGAAATTAAATGTGGAAAACTCTTTGACATCAGTTGTATTATTTCTTGGTATGATTAGCTACAGTACAGTATTAATAAACAATATTATACATGCACAAATGCAGTAAGAAATCACAGTTTTAAAATTATAAGTTTCTTCATTTGATTTCTCTCCATATTAAATTACAATATATTAAATATAAAATACTAGCTTGATACAATCTATAAATATTCTCAAGCTTTTCTCTAGCAACCTTGTAAGAATCTAATAAGATAGCAATATTTTATGACAGAATTTCATATCTGGAGTATAACATTATGTTGTACTCAAGCATGAACTCTTTCCTTTAGGTATCTAACATTAATTAATGAAAGCAGTTTCAAGCTTTGGGGAGTATATTATAATTTTTTTGCATGTCTAGTTTGGCTTTTTGAAGTCAGAAGACGTTTTTTGTTATTTTGTTGGAAACATTTATGGTTCTGAAGATGTGGCATTCTTATAAATCAAACCCATATTTTTTTGTGTTTTCCTTGCTTAAATGGTGGAACTGCTGAATAAAACTTTAGGGTGTCTTTTCTTTGCAAGTTCTATGCCAAAACATTGATTTACATACATAATTACTTCAGCCCCCATCCTCAAGAGGTTTATGCAGAAAGAGAGTCCTTCTTCCTCAGACACTCCCCTGCCTTCAAGTGAAGAAATATGCAAGCCATTTTTTAGCTCTAACTGGAATAAATTCTGGGTGGCCATGTATGGAATGGTCTAAGAGATTCTCCTTTCTGCTGCTATTTAAACTGAAAGGGAAATAAACAACTCGGACATTTCAGCTCAGTCTGTCCTTTCCCTTTTCTCTCCCTGCCAGCCTCTCAGCACTACTAGACTACTGCATGGTTGCCAGAGGCTTCATGCAGTTTCAAAACCTGGAAACTGTATTTTTCCATTTTTTTTAGTTCATCCCAAATGTTTCACCATGTGGCACAGTTTCAAACACAAATTCAGTTTCTCTATTTTTTCCATATGTATCCCAGTCATTATTGTGTCATTGGTCAAATTGTCAGTTACTTAATCTAGTGCAATAAAGTCTACTTCCTTTCAATCTGTCATTCAGGACTTTACATTCAATTAATCAAAATCTACTAAGTCACTATGCCCACTTTGAAATCTTTCAGAAAATTGAAATTCAAAATGAATTTAATTTCAGCATTTTTATTATGTTTTCACAATAATTCTTTCAAAGAGGTCCCTGAGGGGTCCATACAAAGCACTTTGATTAAACTTAATCTGAAGATAAAGATGGAACACAAAATTCTGATCTTTTGGTGTAGTAATTGAAAATTCAAGTAAGAATTAAAAACAATGAAATCCTGTATTCCTGGTTTTCCATTCAGCAATGGATAAGTGCATTTTAAACTTATAAACCTACATATATACCCATGGTATAGTTTCTACTTACTATATAAGCATAAAAATTTACTCTATTTATTCAGTGTAGTTAATTTTTATTACAATTTTTTAAATTAAATCAGACTCTTATTTAATGAGTCAATAGGTAGATACAAGTCTGTTTGCAACAACAGAACTGTAGAGTTAGTTCCTGAATTATTTGCTCCCTATGTAGACAAACTGGATCTAGAAATATGTATTAGAATTTATATAAAAGCTCATTTTTAGGTAAAAAGCCTTAAGTCAAAACATTAAAATTGGGATATTCGCCTAAAATCCATGCAGTTCTGAAAAATATCAAGAAATATACTATAGTATACTATAGTATTAGTTCTTATGCATGTTGGGAGAGGCATGTGAAGTCACTGAAGAAGCTGGAGAGTGGGAGTAGCATATTTGTTTAAGAACTAGATGTTTGCACTAAATAGCATAGTTTGAACACTGGAAAGGGGGGGAAAGAGTTTCATTGTTCAACTTAGCTAAATATTATTGAGAAATAAGAGCTAAATTTTTTCAGTTCATATTGCCCAGCTCTGGGATGTGGGAGGAGAGTGGTGTTCTCAATAGCTCTGTGAGCCATACAAGAGGAAACTCTACAGGGGATGGAGAATTTGATGTATTCCTCTTTCTGCCTACACAACAGAGAAATTTATTCCTGCTATAATGGTGCACATGTCAATAGACCTTGCTGAATCTAGGACTATCATGATGCAGAAGCCATATTAATATAGACATAGCACTGACATTAACACATTTACTACACTATTTTTGATTAAAAAATGCCTTGTTCAGGGTTTTTAAACCCCCTACATTCAGTCCTGCACAGTCCAATGGTGCATGTCGCATGATGTAAATATACTAAAACACATATTTCTTCCTGAAAGTCACGATTATTTATAAGCCTTTGAACATACTTTCCAAAGGTGGAAGGTTTGATAAGGCTTTTCAGTAGTTTGCTTAAAAATTTGGGCATTCTAATGGCCTGCTTAATTGTACTTAAAATTTAAAAACACATCTTTGACGACCTGGCAGTGTCTCCTGCAGAATCAATACATTTGACTAATAGGTAATAAACTGCGATATACAGTTTATGTATTACTACAAAAGTACTAATTCCTTTCCTGCCCTTGCATTTTATTCCTTGTTTGTCTCATAATATTCCCTGTTTGATCTGAAACATTGCCTTGAATCAATTCATAGGCTGATACACCATTGCAACAGAACTTCAAATTAAGCATGGGATGCAAGTAAGTTTTCTTTTCTGCAGTGAGTACATATTAGAAGAAAGAAGTTCAGATCTTGTTTACTAAACCTGGAAAAAAAGCTTTTACCATTTATCTTGACTGTTAAACACAAATGCGACATACAGATTTTTGAAAACAGAGCAGTATATTAATGACAGATTAACGAAGAATTGCAAATATGTTATTCCAGCAAGTTTAATGGAGGCAGAACTTCATCTTCAAGCCAACTGGCATTTTTCCAAAAGCACAGAGAATTGTGAGATAATAGAATTTATTTAAACAATACATGTTGGTGACTGACATACCTCTGAAAATTGTTGTCTCTTGTAGATTCAAAAAAAAAACCTCAATACCTCTCAGACTAAATATAAATGCATAGCCAAAAAGAATTCTCTTTAGTCTTTTTTTTTTATTGGTTTAGGTATATTGTGGAATTGCAATACCGTCATGATTGATGAGAATGAGCTATAGAACACACATTAGTTAAGCCAAAGAGCCCTGGTTGAATGAATCATTCAAAGACATAAGTACCAGATTCTAATGAGCACAGCTTATTCCTAAAAGATCACTTGAAGACAGGATTCTTTATATTTCTGAAAATGATAGAGCTCTGAAATTCCAATTAGGTCCACCAAATGGCTTTTAAAAATTTTTTTCATGTTAGATCCATTGCTTTTTTAGAATAGCAAATGTGTGTATAGCACCTTTATCTGTGCTATAGCACATGAAAGAAAAACAGCCCCTGAGGATAAATAAAGCTGGCATCAGCTGATTTTCTTCACAGTATAGAATAGAAAAACAAGGAAGAGTGGAACACACTGAATTGACATGGGAGAAGTTAGCGCTGCTTTCACATTTGGCTTACACTGCCCCAAATGTATTTTTATCATAGATCATAGTTCAGTCTCTAAAGCCAGCTCCTTTCCACCTGGATATTAATATATTCAGCAGTCCCCGAAGGGTCTTTAACTGGGCCAAACAGTGTTTGCCCTTCAAGAGCTGCTCCAGAGCTTGACTATGAACTCAGGGAACTTCAGCTTCTGCAATTTTGTCATGTGTTTGATCCATCATGCTCTGTGCTACAGTGGTAACATAATGGGAACAAGAAAATGGCTCACAATTTACCACAGTGATGTTGAAACCAGCTTTCCCATCTGCTGTGATCATGATCAGTTGGTTATACAGCAGTGAAGTGGGAAAGAAGAGCAGCTTTCAGCCTTTTGCATGTCTGCTGAAGAAGAGAGTTTCAACCACAAATTTCTGGGGAAACCTGTCAGCCGACCTTCAGGGCACTCATTTGTGTCCAGGGAGTTTAGGGCTGTGTGGTTATTGTAGTGTTTACCTGCTGCATGGGAAGAACAAATTCCACTGTGCTTTAGGTTTGTATCTTGTTTTTCCTTTAGATATGAACACTGCAACCAGAACACCTGATCTTAAAACAGAAATTTAACTTTCTACAGTAGGTCCGTAACACAAAAAAAGGATCTAAGAAAGTAAATGTTCACAATTCAATAACTAAGTAGTTCCTATAACCAAGCACATGGAAGTGTTTGAGTTGCAAAGATGTCACAGGATTCAAAAGAAGTGCCAGATTTTCCATGATATTTCCATGGTGGTATTAAAGTTCTTATAACTACATGTCACAGGCTTTCTTTTTCCATGTCTGGTTGCATGAAAGAAGTTTTTGGTCACTATGGGAGAGTAATTGGATCTGTGCATATATATATGCGTACAATCTAGTATAGCCTATGAACTGGCACAAGGAAATTAAAAAAAAATTGGAAACTCAAGTTTTGCATCAATTCTCTGTCTATGCAAAACCATTATTTCAATCCAAATAAAGTGATTTGATAGCTTAAACTCTTACAGAAATCTACCATAGCATATCTATTCACAGTGTTACAGATTTAGGATTGGAAAAGCATTTTATAGTGTACAGGGTGTAGCTGCAGTTGGCAAGGTGATGGTGGTGGTGGGGAGGGACATTTTGAAAGGGTGGCCCCAAGTCAAGGCTGTTTTTCTAGTAACTAGTGAGTGTTTTCCTTGTCTTGATTTTGACCCATGAGCTTTCTCAATCATATGCCACCTCTTTTCTTTCCCATCCCGCTGCTTGTGTGGGGATGGGAAGGTGAGCAAGCATCTGGATGCATCCCACCTGCCCACAAGAGCCCGGGTCAACAACCCAGAGATAGCAATTTTAAAACTTCGGCATTTTAGTCATAGATATGAAATTCATGTAACTGTTAATTATTTTTTCCCTATCACATACGGTGCATAGTGTCTTTTCAACTACTAATTTTAAAGTTCCAAACACCCATCAAAAAGTTTCCCTATCCAATAATCACCTCTCTTTTTTCCTTTTATCTTTCTGGAGTAGAATAAAAATGCAATTAAAAAATCCATTCTTCACTATTTTGCATTGAGGTTTCTGAGGTTTCTGTTCTGCTTGAGATTGAAGCCTCTTCCTTTAACTTCTGTGCTGTAAATGACTCAAAGCTGGATCAGTTCATGATAGCGTTTTTACATGATAGGCAGTTCCATTTTTTAGCAGACATTTCCAATTTATTTTTCTTCGAACAGTTTAGCTCAACTCACTTTCTACCAGATTATCAGTATAGCAGCATAAGTCAGTAATGATTCTGAATTAAAATATGTCTAATTTGAGCCGAATTCAACTGTGAGAAAAGAATTTTAGTGGAATCACACATTTTTTGCATCTCAGTGCTACTAAAGTGAGTCAATGCAATTGCCATTAATATAACGTTAAAATATTTGGGGTAGAAGAGTACAAAGCACATATGCACCCAAAATTCTTGTTAAACTTTTGCATATGATATTTGTAAACCAGTCTTGCTTACAGTCAACTGCTCTTCTAAAAATGATATACAGCAGGTATACTGGTACAGTGGTTTTTACATTATAAACATTAAAATTGCACTCCTCTGGTTGTTGAAAAGCCAATCTTTTGTTCTGTCAAAGCATCTAAAGTTTTCTAAACCAATTCTGAATTATTACGTTTATATTTAGATGAGCTTTATATATGTAATAGAATAGAATAGCATTATATTTGTATTTTCATCTGTGCTGTACTAAAAGCCAAAATTTGGAAGTACAGAGAATGTAATCAATGAGATTTTAAGGGCAGGAGTGATTTTCACATTTTATTTGGAATTTTTTTCCTTCTCTTCAGGACGATTTTTTTAAATGAATTACTAGGCTTTCTGTTCAGAAAAAAAAAAAATGTTGTGACTGATCTTAACAAAGAGGCTTAATAAATATAAGGGACTGTGACTTTTAAGAGTACTTTTCAAGCTTAGTTTTACATTATAAAAATGATATTTTTTAATTTCGACACATGCAGACATGATTCCAAAATCTCATCTGGAACATAAAATTTAGTCTGTCTACTCATTTCCAAATGCTGAAAATAACTACAGATATCCACCATAATCTTAGAGCAAACTTGAACTAACAAATCTTAGTTATTTATTCACAAGGAATTATACTGTTTTACTAGCCTTCCTAAACCAGTTGTTATAGTTCATGTTATAGTTCTCACTTTTCAATTGAGTTTTTCTGCAATTTCATATTAATTTAAACTTTCAAAGAATGGTGTGCTAGTTTTACTCTATAAAATCCTTGAAAATATGTGTAGTATAGCTCACATCCCTTGCATGTATCTTTGCATAGAAAGTTACACAAAAGAAACCATTTTTCTACATCTCAGAGAGAAGATAATAATTAATTTTCACTTTGAAAACTAATCAGAAAAGTATGATCTAAACTGTTTTCACATTTAAAAATAAAAAAATGTGGAATATTAGTATTACTGGTAGAAGATCTATTACTTAAAAGTCCTATTTAGCTTGATTTCTTCAGCATAAAGTCTTTTGAAGTAGAGACTAAACAGCATAAAAAGTGTTCTGACACCAACTGAGTTTCTCTGTTCCAAATATTTCTCCTTGATACTGCTTCTCTCACAATCCAATATCAATATTTTACCATAGCCAAAAGAAATTCTAAAATGCTTAGGGGGAGACTTGTACCTATCCCTTGCCTTGCCTTGCCTTGCCTTGCCTTACCTTCCCTTTTTTTTCCATTTTTTTTTTTCCCATTAGAAATCTCACATCTATAACACACTAAACTATTTTAAAGTGCTCCCAGTAAGGGAGCACTGTACCAGTTCACAGTCACCCAAGGAGAAGCATTCACCACCCTAGTCAATCTGACAGGCTGATGCAGATATTCAATACTCTCTGCCCCCCTAGAAATTAAAAGAAATTCAGAGAGCTTGATAGAGTGGGGACAGAAAGCCTGCAAAACCTCAGTGATAATGTCCTCCATAAAATTCTATCACAAAGAAGAGAACAGCCTCACATCAACAGACCGGGTGACCAGAGTTAATATGTAATGAAGCCACTCTGGAATGCCTTTGTTGTGCTTTCAAGTTGCAATTAACACAGTGTTACTTTGGTGCCTTTTTGGATTTTTTAAAATGAGGTGTGCTTTTGCACAGACTTCTGGAGGCTTGAGTTTACTGCACTGCTGTACTTTGAAAACACTTTCTGAGCCAGATTTTTGTCATGTGTCCTATTCACTTATTCGTGATGGTTCCTAAAAACATGGTGATGGGTTATTATAAGCCAGACCACCACTTGAAAACATCCTGGGCAAAACCAAACAGACGTTTTTTGAGATTGCCAGCTCCATTCAGAATACTTCAAGTAATTGCTGAGAGCTGGGAAGCTGAGAAGGATCAGAAGGCATATTGCTAAACAGCTTTGAGCAGAGAAGGCGTCCCAGATGGCTGCTCCGTCTGGGTACTGAGCACAGCTTAGCACAAGAAATTATGCAATTGCAGAGGAGGGGTTCTGCCCAGCCTGCTGCCATTCTGGGATAGAGGGAATCCCCTGCTGCAGCCCAAGGCCACCATCTGGTATCATTGCAATACCTGTGTACCTGCTACCAGCAACCCTCTCTCCTGACAGCCTCCTGGCTGACCAGTTTGGAAACATCTCACCAGTGTGATAGGTTTTAGTTCAGAGCCATTACTGAATAATACCTTATCCCAGTAGGAACTGTGGGACCTTGGTGTGGGAGCAGTCTTCTCAAGAAAAGGTGGACCCTTCTGGCTCCCATGTCCACCAAACCTGACAGAAATACACCCATAAGTCTGCCTCTCACACTGAGAACTTGCAAAGTTTTGCTCAAATATACATTTCTGCATGCTAAAATGTCCTTTCCTGTTCTATGGCAACTCTCCTTGTGGTATTTCTTCTGTTGCTGTGACAGGCCCATGACCAGAATCATCACCATGGCACAGCAATTCTCTTGGTTGTTACATCAGACATTAATTTGTTTCCTAAAGTCTGTGCCGTGATTTAGACATTACTCATTAAAAAGTGATGGTCTGCATTTTTTTGTCTCCCCTCTGTAGGCACTGAATTAAATTGTTTTCAGACCATTCAGCTGAAATCCGTCCTCTTAAAATTAGGTCATTGCCCTGATAAATCCTTCCTAACCATATATCCAGAGAGCTGATTAAAATCCAATCTATTTGACATTATAATTAAGCCTCACATCTAGTTTACAGTTTTATAATTACAGCTCTGCATCCTGAGAAAGATCAGAGGTCTCTCCTGTTCAGCTGAGGGATCAGAACAGTTCTGCGGAGAGCATCTGAGGGGAGGCAGAACTGGCCTTTACACATATGTTGGAGATAGGTAAATACTGCTGAAAGTGGCCCTTGTGGATGAGCAGATCTGCCCAGACATGCAGATGTGCCCTGCAGGAGACATGTGACATTTGGAATATGAGAGGGAGACTGATTTTTCAATGCGAGTTAACAAGTGGATGTCAGTGACCAAGAACAATACAGGCTGATCCTTTTTTATCAGTATGGTATGATCCAGCTTTCTACAAACATGGGAGCAAATCACCAAGTCTACTGCTCTTATTTTTTCTAATTTTTGTATGCTTCATTTTCCCAGACAGTTTTTGCTTTCTCATGTTTTTGAAAAGCAGGGAAGGGCATGGGAAAGGGGAAAAGCTGCCCGTAAAACCTCAAGCTTTTGTCTCACTCTAAACTTACTTAAAATGTGCCCAGAGGAGGTGGAAGTTCATGCTTTTCATCTTCTGGATGCAACAACCCTGAAGTTTTTTAGAAAGTAAGGGGACAAGGCTGAGATATAGAGTCACTTCAACTACACATCCCAGCAGAAGAGCACAAGCATCCCTCACATTTGCCCTGTTAGACAGCCACTTCCATTCTGCACAGATTTCTCCTCTTCATTCAGAAGTTTCGTTTGTTCAGTCAATGCCTCTTGATTATCTAACACGGCCAGATGCTTTCAACTTCACCTAGTGGTAATACTCCTAGAACTGTTGCTATCATGCCATGATCTGAAGCATACAGTCCCACTCCTGCTGAGAGCAATGAAAACTTGGGTGCACAAGAACAATCTAAGTGTTACTTCCAGTGGGATCTCTTTAAAAGGATAGCAACATCTGCCCTTACATATTTTTAAGATCATTTACCTACTTACCTGTTGACCACTGTCATGGTTTGAGATTCCCAAAATTCTAATTCCCTAGTCCTAGCCCCCTGTCACATCTCAATCCAATGTGAGATGGGTTTTTTCCAGACAAAACACCAGACTCAGAATGGGGGAAAGGGAATATATTACAATGACTGTACAAATAAATATTATAATACATTATACACACAATCACAACTATCTCTATCTACCATGACATAAGTATTTACAATGGATCAGATCTCTTCTCCCCTCCAAATAAAAGTCCAGGAGGGAAGAAGGACAGATCCCTTCTAGTCTCTACTCTGAGCAGCAGTATCTTCTAACGTAGCAGTCATCTATCTTCTTCACATGCAGCAGCTGATAGCTGGATTTCTTTTCAATACACACAAGGGGATCTCCAAGCCCCTTGGCCCGTCATCTCCAAACGAAGGGTCTTCAAGACACAAGGGGGTCTCCTTTCACCCCTCTTGGTTCTCCTTCGACTCCAAGCGAAGGCCTCACCTGTGGACTGCTAGCAGGGACAAAACTCGCTTCACCACAGGCATATCATGAAATGCAGGGGGCATCTTCGTGAAAGTCCCTCAGGGGGGTTCACCCCTGAGTCAGAACATCTTGGGCAGCATTCAGTTGAAAGCCTTTGCCTCAAGAGTTCTACCAGAGCTCCTATGCTCTGTTTCAGGCTGCCACCTTGGCAGCAGTCACGAGGCGGGGGGGAGGGGGAAGGCCAAGGTCACCCCCCTCTGCATTCCTCTCCGTCCCGGTCCAGCTTCCCAGGACGCTCTGAGCTTCTCAGCTCCTCTCTGCAGTGCATGTCGCACTTCACCCCTCCCTTCTAGGATGTGAGGGGTCTCCAAGGACTTTGGGGGGTCTGGTTCAGTTCTTACCCCCAAAACTCTGTCCCTCTGCTGCTCTCTCTCTCTCTCTCTCTTTCTCTGATGCTGCATGCCTTTGTTGCTGCTTGGTCATCTCTCCTGGCTCTCTGCCACCTTCTCCGTCCAGTGTTGCTTCTGCCGCCGCCGCTGTTGCTCGCTCACAGCGGAGAAAACTTTCTCAGCTCTCACCTGCAGGCACCTAGCCCAGCTTTATGCTGTTCCAGGTCCCTGCAGGCCCCCACTGGGGGCTGGGGGGCCAAAGCCCCGCCCAGGGGCTTCTGCCCTCTGCTCCTCGTGGCCTCAGAACATGACTACCACTTCTACAACCAAACTACAACCAACCTTCTCTTCCGTTTGCTTGTGGTATGTTTACATTTCGCAGGAGCGCAGATTGGACAAAACCTCAAAACTTCCAGGGGTCACCACCCCCTGGGATTTTACTCTTTTCTTAGCTTCAGGGAGAAAACCTGGTTCAAACCACTACAACCACCTACATGAAAAGCAGCATTATACTGTTCACCACTACTATACTGTTTGGAAAAAGTGTCAACAAGGGCACATCGGAAGGAAAAAAAAAAGAAGCCTGATGTTTATTATTGTGTCCAAATGGAAACAAAACCTCCATGTGTCCATTTCAGTTCCTCTGCACTGCACTTCAGTTTTCCTTTCAAAGCATACCAGATAGACTCAATTTTGCCCGGTCCTGTACCATCCCAGTGGTCAAAAATTTCTCACTGACATATCTTTAAAAGAGAAAAAAGTTTGATCAGATTATTAACTTTAGAAAATTCCTCATCATGATAAAAAGATAATTTTCACAGCTGTTATGTGGCAGACTGGCCCATAGCTTGGTTGTATTTTAGGTGTCCCAAGAGTCAGTGGTGGTTTGCATTTATTGTCTGTTCTATTCAGTTGCCATTACTCATGTTACATAGCACCATTTTGCTAGAAAGACCTTTACCTCTGTACTGCACAGCACGATGAAGAACATGCACTGATCAAATATCTTTCCCGTTCAAACAGATGGTGTGCTACTCTTCATTACCCTGGGAAGCTTCCCAATTCATCCTAGTCTAATTTCACTCTTTGCTTTTTCCCTGAAAAAAAACCCCAGCTAAATAGTACTATAGTTAGCTCTACAAATAAACCCATTTATCAGCTTTTCAAATTATGTTGCTTTTAGAGTATGGTTCTTCCACACATAACATTTTTTTTTATTTCTGCTATTCTATATACAGCTTTAAAAATATTAAAATATTTTCTTATATTTTTGTGATCAATTGATTTAGTGACTCCAGATCTCTTTTTCAGTAAATGTGATGAATTTTATAGGGGTATTTTGATATGCACCGGAAAATCTCGGATAAAGCATTTGCTCCTGCTTTAACATGATATTGCTTGCTCTGTTTACCAGAATACTTCATGTGTTTAGATGTTGCACTGAGGAGATTGGGAAGCATCCTCTTACCAGTGCTTTCTCCAGCTGAAATCTCATTTCTTTTTTCTACATGCTCCCATACAGCGATCTCCTTCTCTAAATGTATTTCTAAGTATTTGCAATTCTAGAATTATCTACCCTTTTTATCAGGTAAATATATGTTTCCAGATGATATTAAGTGCTTCCTTTTCTGGTAATCTGTCATACCAGTGGGAATTAGTTGCACAGACATATATATATACACTTTTTAAATTGGGCATTATTTTCTGCAAATGGCAGTCCCATTCAGATTTTATTTTACTAAACAGACTAACCAGTACATAAAATACACCTAGTATTACTTCTGTGATCTGCAAAATTTTCTGTGGTAAGACAAATAAGTGGTTTTTTTTTCCTTCTGCATGTCTTTCTCTTGCCTGTTTTGATTGGTAATATGCACCTCTTGTTCCATAAGAATCAACCCCATCTGTTTCTGACAGATTGTTTTTCCTTGCATCAGTCATATAACTCATCTTTTGACTCTTGGGGGTGCCCTGTGTAGGGCCAGGAGTTGGACTTGGTAGCCCTGATGGGTGTCTTCCAATTCAGCTTATTCTATTGTTCTATGATTCCCTTTACTTATCCAAATTTCATCTCCCTCTGTCAGCTATGAATGAATTCATGTGGTCTGTTACCTTCCAACTACAGGCACAGAGGCAAAGTTAATGTAATGTCAGATAACAGGAAAATTTGGCAAAGGTTTTTGTCTGGAGTTAGTTTCACTCAAAGTCACAGTTTCCTGTTGGGAACCCATGAGATGTTGAGTGTTGTCCCTCTCAAATATAGATCTGTGAAGTGACATGTCAATTATAGTTCACACAAGGAAGTTTGATCCCCTTGTTACAGTTTCATTTGCATTGACCAGTCTGAGTTTCCCTTTTTTTTTACTTTCTCTACGTCTTAGTGCATGTAAAGAGGCTTTGCCCTGCAATCAAGCTTGAAAGAAAGGAGAAAAAGAATATTTAGCTAAATCAATAACAATTCTCTCCAAGGTCTATTCCATCATGCAATTGCTTCAACTGTAGTCTTGTCTGAGAGACTCTGTCTGAGACAATTGTACTTACCTGTTGCATTGTGCAACCAGGAAAACATTTACAGCTCATTGTTTTGTGTTTGTGTAGGCTCTAGGCTTTTTTTTAATATCAATATTAATACTACAGGGAAAACAGCTAAACAATTTCTGACTAGACAACTGTCTAAATCCCTAGTTTGATGAGGCATTAAATTTTATATTTATATATATAATTTTTATATATAAAAGGATAGAAATATGTGGGGTCTGTGTGTGTATGCTTTTAAACAAATAATTAGACTCACAAAACTTGAAGTTTTAATACAGTCTTCTGCTCTACTGGCTTATGTGGCTCACCTTTTCAATTGATTGACAACAAGAGATACTCATATTCATGTAAGAGTAGAATCTAACCATACTTACTAAAATTCTGTCATTGATTGGCAAAACAATGCTAGTTACTTCAGTCTAATTCCCACCTATATCAATGTAACAGCATCCTGAGGAAAGTAACTGAACACAATCAGTTCAAAAAACCCAGAATTATTTGGAAGAAAAAAAAATTGTGTTTATGAGTCAGTGACATTCCCTGCACATGGATTGCCAAATTGGAATCCACTAAAAATTGATTATAATGGAAGCACAAAAATAACAAGCGCAGTGCCTGAGTTTAACTGTTATAATATTTCCTAAATACTAAAATGTTACATTTTCAGAGAGAAGATATAGCAAAAGACAGCAAGAGAATGAATAAATTCTCAGTGCTAAACCTTTGTGCACTCCTGCTATTATTTTAAAGATATTTATAGTTGAATTTTCATGGGAAAAAGAATTGCTGTTATATATAACTTGTGATAGAGAATTAAAAGAAGCAACTATGCAAAGTTAAAACAAAAAAAAAGTTAAAAAAAAAAGAAGATGGTGCTGGTACTATTTTAAACACCCTGTATATAATTTCTTTGCTATTTATTCACTTTCAGAAGTCAAGATGTTCATCTAATTAGTTCCTCCACTTGCTGATAAACATTTTTTTAAATGAAAGACTGACACAAAGGAGGACTAAAACCATTTTATCTATCTAACGAGAATGGCAAATTAAGCATGACAGTTCATGTGTAAAATAAAGCCAGTCACTAGGGTCAAGTGTTCCCTGTGTACACAGGATTTTCAAAGGGGTTGTAACTGGATAATTTCTATTTTAATAGATGAACATTTAAATGCGAACTTTCTTCTCTTGCTGATATTTATTTATATTCATGAATCCAAAATATTGTGAAATAGACAACTGTACAAGGTTGGTGTCACCCGGAGCAAAACGAAGCTAGAAAGTGGAAAACAGGAGAATGAGTAACTATATGTGAGCAACATCTAGTGGCTAACATCTTGTTATGAAGCCTTGAGGCATTGGACACTATTTTAAGCCTATTTTTGACATTGAATGCTTCTGTGAGGAAATGAAGCATATGAGGAGAAAAGGCAGCACTACCTGCTGCTGCAGCTTCTAAACTAAAAGTTCCCAGGAACTCCTCTCGACTCTTTCTTCACCTTGTGGTCTCAGGTAATAAAGTGTGCTTTTTAAGGATAAGCCAATACCTGCATGTCACTGTGCTTTGTGTTGACTGAACAGGGGATGTAATGCAAAACCCTTTTTTTGGTGTGCATTGTGGCACTGCAACTTCATTCTTTCATAGGGTTAGAACTTGTCCATAACAGACCTTTTCAGCTGTGAGTTAAAAAGATGAAGGGGTAACACCACATTCCAGTTTTCTGGGAGTCATTTTCATTCTGCCCGCACAGTCACTGAACTCATAGATCAGCCACAGGTTGTACAAATTAGGAAAATGATCCTATTATAATCCTGTCTCTCATGCCTTCTCTTCATCAAGGACACAAAAGCTGAGATATTTAAAAGATATAGATATAGGTATAAATATTTTAAAGATAGTTCTTTTGAAGGAATTTCTGAATACTCTGTACTGCTACAGAAACAGGCAACCCAAGTGATTGAATAACCCATAATCTTTTCACCTCATCCTTTTGAAGAAACAGAGCAGCTGTAGAGAATGAGATCTCATTGTTCTTCTACCTAGGAGTGAAAAAAAGTCAATACACAATCATGAATATTTTTTGCACCTTGCAATAGAAAAGCAGTAGATTGGATATCCACATATGTCCATGGACAACCCTTAAAACAATCTTAAAAGAATACAATGAAAAAAATATATTATGCTCTATGCAACTATTTTATGCTCTTTCATTTTGAAAATTTTACAGAGATACTAAATAGCTGTTTCTCCATGTGTCAGCTGTGATAAATATGAAGTAGGAACACAGATATATCAGCTAATAAAAATATTGAAAAAATTACATACATCACTGCATGATTGTACCATGTTCTGAAGAGTTATAGTTTTTTTCAACAAGAATGTTAATTTTTCCTACACTTCATCATGATCTCATTTGCATTTTCTTCAAGCCATTTTCTGTTGCTGCCTCTGCTGAATCAAATCCCACTCCCTCAGATCTGCTTTAAGTTTTTCTAGCTATATGCTAAAAGTGGATAACAACATGCCTTTCCTTTAGAAAGATTTATCTAAAATTATCATAAAAATCACATCACTTCACTGCTTAAAATATTTTATGTTTAAACTGTGTTTCCCACTATTTGAGACAGAATAACACTGTAGCTGCAACATGTGTTTGAGTACATTTTCTGATATTCTTACCTTCTTATTTTTTCAGTGGATTACTGTTGACAGCCTTGTCATTGGAATTTTGTCCTCTTCTGTAGCTAGGGTAGATCCTTTTTTCCTTCTCTATTCAAAATCCTCAAAATCTTCTTAGAAATTGAGAAGCAGGTCTGAAGACCATAATCTGGACAGTCTGCACACAGTCCTCACTAATAATCCTAGGGGAATGCTAAATTGCTCTCTGCAGTTACACAAGAGATGTGGGTGAATACAGCAGCCTATATGATTTCCTTTGACCTGTTCCATATTATGGAGGCCTTCTAAAGTGCAGGCATTATAAGAGACATTGTCAAAGGACACAACTTGTGCATTAAGATCATCAGTCCAGTTCCTGTGCAGTGAGTCAAGAGCCACAGGTTGATTTTGTTGGTTTTTGATGTACAGAAACAGACCTATTTGTAAAACACTCTTGCTGTGTCTTACAGGTGTCATTTCAGGTGTCATGCCCAGGTGGCATTTCAGTGTTTTTTCAGAGTACTTTTCATAGTTCGATGGAACGGCTGAACATCAGTACCTACTCCGTTCCCTTTGAAAATGCTGCAAGCACAAGAGAAACAAAAAAATGGAGAGAGCAGAATAAGTTTGGAGGTCCCTTGTGAAAGCCATAACTGTCTGGCACAAAGGTGGACAGATACTTACAGGTCTATCTCAACCGTAGTTAGCTATAGAGATATTATATTTTGTGGAAATACACATACTCAATTAAAACTGTTCCTTCTCATTTAAAATGCAAAGGCGTCTCCCCATGCTGTTAAGCTCATCACAGCTTGGCAAAAACACACTTTGGAGAATACATCCTTTAATTTTACAATACATTGAACACAACGCCTTTTATTCAACCATACCCTGCTTTTGGGGAAACAGCTCTACTTGTCTTAAACTAGTGAAAGTAATTGAAAAGCTATTTAGAAACTTTCCTTATTTCTTGTTTGTGTCCTGGCAAGCTTCAAGAGGTGACCAGTTACAGAAGACATTATCAGGTCACTTCTATAAGCAGTTGTCTTCCACATGACAAAAGCTTTCCTGAGAAAAAGCAATGGGAAAATACTTCCATACTAACTCTGAACTGTGAACTGGTACCTTTTAGCATCCTGTTGTATCACGGATTTAAAAGGATGACTGGGAAGGCAGCAGACCCATTCTGAATGGGAGGCTGTACAAGATGACTTTGAAACCACCGTTCAGTTTCTTAAATTCTCTGAAATAATCCCACACTCACTCTCCAGAGTGATGTATCAGCCCATGAAGGAATCTAGCTAGAAGCAGAATTTAGAACCTGAACAGACTCCCAAAACAGTAGTTTTCATCATCTCAAATCCTCAGAATATATAACCTAATTGCCTTCTATCCTCAGCTGTCATTTTTAGTCCTTCATACTAAAGGTCTGTCTGAACTCAGAAATGGGCTGCTCATTTTTCTTCAGGCATCTGTCAGATCTTTGGACTTTATGCCATACTGGAAAGCTTTTTTAAAAGGGTCAACAACCTTATCAGGCAGTGCTGAAGAAATGTAATCAAGGACTAACCATTCTAAATTGCAATAGATTCTAAATTACATATTTTGCACTTTTGAAAGGTGATTCACAATTTTCTAACACCTCAGCTGACGTGTTTTAAATTGGTGTTTCAAAATGTCTGCCTTTTAGCACCCAGGTGCTGACCTCAAACCAAAAGCAGGATAAAGGGAGAAACAGAAAAAAAAATGTAACAATGTTCAAGCACACCACAGGTCAAGAAAAAGGAAAAAGGAAGATAAGTGGAAAAGTGAATGGAAATGCAGCAAAACCAATGCAAGAAAACACTGCCATATTGCAAATCTTTGTTTACTAGAGGAAGTACATTTTTATTTCCACATTTTTATTTCTGTAGTTAATATCAAGGTGACACTTTGAGATGATATTCAAGCAGTAGCAATACATCTTAGTCTGCTTTACAGTCTTAGTTCCCATTATCCATGTGTGTTCACTGGTCCTTTTTGAGTTTGAACTGTTTTGGTTATGACAGAATTTTCCTGGTTATTAACAGAAATTTTTTTGTAGGGCAGTTTTTCCTTGGAAATTTTAGAAAAAAAACAAAACTTGGTATATAACAAGATAGGAAGAAGAGCTGTTATTTTTATATCTAATTTATCATAATGTTGTGTACTTCCAGAAAGTCCAAGATTTAAGAAACAAAGGCTTGGGAAATCTTCTTAATGAGTATGAGTAATTGATGAGAGACCAAACAAGATGTAGACAGACTTTTCTCAGTGATTCCAGTTAAAAAGCAAGAGACAATAGGCAAAATTTAAAATATATCAAATTCCATTTAGACCTAGGAATTGCCCAAAGCTTGTGGAGTCTCCATGGCTGTAGGTAATCAAAACATGATTGTGCAAGGCCAAAGAATAGCAAAGACATTCTCAGTGTCCCTTTGATCCTGTGATGCTATGATACTTGGGATATGGGTCTTGAGAGAGACCTATCTAGAAGCAGATTAAGACTAGATTTTTCTGGGAAAGCAGCAGGACAGAAGAGGAAAAAGAAGAAAAGAGTGGGAAAATAGACTGCATGTGAAAGGATATTTGTATTTGGGTAAATGTTCAGAGCAGTTTGAAGAGATGATTCAAATAAAGTGACACTTCTGTGAAAAACTGAGTGTGATTATTCTTAGTGAAGATGTAACCATGGAATCACAGAATAAGCTGAGTTGGAAAGGATCCCCAAGGATCATTGAGTACAACTCCTAGCTCTGCACCACCCCCAAGAAAAGGTACAGGGAGTCTCTGATTTTGTTTCTGGGAGCATCAAGGACAGGGTTGTTCCAAAAGTGGGGCTGAGCTGGAAAGCCAGAGTGACCATATGGACAACAGAAGAAAAATTTGGACACAAGAGAGTGAAGGTAAGGCTATAACATAGGACCAAGGTCTATGCAGGAGACAGGCCTGCAGACAAGCTACCTACAAAGTGTGCTCAAGGTCCATCAGTAAACAAAGCCAGAGAGGGGACTGGAGGTAAGTACACTGACAACATAGTGTAGGCAAGAAAACAAGGCTCAGGTCTGAACTTAAATGGACCAATATACAGAGTACATGTGCAGAGGCACTCCAGGGGAGGCTGTTCAGGGTCATTGAGGACCATTTGTCTACACACGACTCTGACACACTGAGGCTTTCTGGTTTTGATGCTTGGTGTTGAAGACTTTATTTCTTTATATATTGTGTGTGATATCCCAAATCCTTAAAAGAACAACCAAAACAGAGTCACTCTGTCATACTAATATCTACCTTGATCATCAGTATGATTAGCACCACTAGAATACTTACAATTACTACTATTTGTGTTACTGATAATAGATTTCTTGACACCAGTAGAGACCAGGGTCTCTGGTTTAACTTTAAGGGTCAGTTCATCCACACTCCATTATTTAGCGGGTATGAGACATGCAGTTACCTAGTCAGAATAAAGACCTGTGAGGGATTAAAGCATATTCCCTGGAAAAAAAAGCAGACACTTTACCCCTGTACTCTAAGTCATATCCATGGATTGTGCATGAACTGGGATTATTTTCAAAATTAAATTTGCATAGTTTTTCAGTAGGTGATCAAAAAGCATATCCACAATTATGGGCATGTTTAAGGACATTTCAAGTACCAGTAACAAGCAAAGCAGCACTGAGAGAGCAAGGAAAAAGTAACTACTATATTATTTAGTTCCATATTGGTATAGCTAATAATGCACATGTTTCTCATCATCTTATTGTCAGCAGTTCTTTGCATTATTCACTTCCAGAATAAAAGCAAATCTTTTCTTCAGTCTCAGGTAGAACATCAACAAAGAGAATTTCATTCTCAGCCTTTACACAAATAAACAGCTGACTCATGACAAAGTCTATCATGGAAATTATTTGATAAGATTGAGCAATGTTAACAACACCTCTCCCCTAATATTTCAACTGGAAGTATGGTTTGAAATCCTGAAGGGTCAATTATCCCATTTACTGAACAGAAAAGTCTTGGGTTCAATAATACAGTACAGTTCAGCTTATACAGCAGTATAAGATTCTCGGTATTAGCTCTAACAAGTAACTCCAGCTGATGTTGGAAACAGCCACTTAAAAAGACAATAGCTTAAGACCTTTTTTTTAATCTTTTCCTGTTGTTTCATTCTCTTTGTCTTCTAATAAGGATGTATTCAGGACCAGATCATTTTTCCTGTTTTGGATAATACCCATCTTATGTTAATACATTTGCCACAACTGAATCTTTTTAGAGAAGTATTAAAAAAATTTCAAGTCCAAATGCCTATCGGTCATGAGTGCAAATACTACTTGAATTTGAAAGAATGAATTAGAGGAAAAATACGGGGATTTTTAGAGTTTTCTACTCTTTTTTCTACTATGAAAATATTAATAAAATGTCACACTGAAGCAGTAGTAGAAGTGAGAGATTTCAAAATAAAGACAGAGGTATATTGTCACATTGCTGTGGTAATTATGTGATTTCTTATTTCATATCCTGTCTAGAAAATTGTTCCTTCATTTTTAGAAGGAAATCATTCCCATACACATATTGAAATGGATGATAGTGACTCCCAAAAATATTATGTGAAGAACTCAGGCAATTATGTGAACATCTATTAGCAATATTACATGTTTTTGACACATTAACTCTGTGTAAGATGAAATATTTGACAGCTATTTTTTGCCCTAGATGTATCAGAAATAAAAACCAAATCCTAAGAGTTTTATCCCATATAATAGGCAGAGACAGATAGCTCATTTCCTGACACCATTGAAACTGGCATTTATATTTGTCATGCAAAAGGTATGGTAACAAACTCGGGGTTTATAATCTGTTTAAAGTCAGTTAAAGTGCCAGCTAATAACCAAAATTAATTATTCTGCAAGCATGTGTCCACTCAAGGGTCACATTCAGTGAATCTTTCTTCTGCCCTTCTCTGGCATTTTGTTCATGGAGATAAAATACTTTGTGGCTCCATCTATTATGACCATAGTACTGCTGTATAATACTTTCTGTATTTAGATCTAGTTAGTTGGGAAGTTTATTATTCTAGTTCTTTCATTTTATTCAAGTCAACAAATGACTGTTCAGGGCAAGGAACAGGAAGGGAGGAGAAGCACAAGCTATGTCACTCCTCACTAGTTGCTTGACTGCAGTTTAGCCATCAGCTTTGAATATTTGGCTTCTGTTCCTGCCAGCCTACAACAGTATTTAAACCATGAACAGAAGAAGCCCATGACGAAAAACAAAAATCAAAAGAACTAAGGTTAGTTTATGAGGGAAACTTTAGGCAGTAAAATAGGCCTAGTTTTTCTGAAGGCACAAAATTCAAATCTGAGCCCTGTCCAAAGTATCTTCAGAAGTTTTGACATGTCCATTCTTACAATAGACCAATGCAGAAGACTTTTTAAAAAACACTGCTCTAATGATTTGCCTCTATAAGGAAGAAAAACAAACAGAACTTTCCTCTATTCTTGATGGCAAATCTCACCAGCCAAGGAAAGTCTGTGTGTTAAGAGCTACGGCTGGACATTTTAATCTCTCTGGTTTCATGAGATATTATCCAGTCACTTCTCCTTTTGCTGCTTCTCAGGTGGCTGTGGCTTAAAGACAAAAAAGACACAATGGGATGGGTTACCCCATTGCTCAGTTGGAATTTTTCAAGGCTTCCTGTAAATTAATTTTTTCAATTCTGAAGGCTAGCTTTATAAAATAAATATGTACTGTATAAAATCATTACTTCTATTACAGTAAAACGAGCAATACTGTATATGGAAACCTTTGTTGCAGTTCCAGCATTTTAAATTACCTGAAAGCCATTAGGATATTTCTCTTTGAAGGTTATTGTATATAAAATGCATTATTAACTTACTAAATGTTATTGAAATGTACAGTTAAAATAATGNCAGACAGTGACTCTAAACTCAAATTGTCCTTTCCATTATAAAGTAGGGGTTTCCTTTTTTAACAGACTAGAGAGGAGCTTAGTTTACCAACTGAAAATATTTATTTTATAAAGAGAATATTTTACTTCTCTCTCAGCTGGAAATATTTGTTTATAGTAAAATCTTTCGAGCATTTAAGGAATAAAGAGTAGAATTGAATAAAAGATATAAAAATGTGTTTCAGCATTTTTAATCTACTGATCTCTAAGATCATCAAGTCCAATCATGAACTCATCACTGCCAAGTCCACCACTAAACCATGTCCCTCAGTGTCCCATCTACAAGTCTTTTAAATACCTCCAGCGATGGTGACTTCTGGGCAGCCTGTTCCAATGCTTGACAACTGTTTTGGTGAAGAAATTTTTCCCAATATCCAATCTAAACCTCCCCTCTCACAACTTGATGCCATTTCCTCTTGTCCTACCACTTGTTACTTGGGAGAAGAGACTCACATCCACCTCACGCCAACCTCCTGTCAAGTAGTGGTAGAGAGAGATAAGGTCATATGAGTTTGTCACCCCACACTCCTTATGAGACTTTATGAAAACTTGGTCTTGGTTCTTTCCATGTAATCAAATCTTCAAAATCCCCAACTTCATTTTTCATTTTACCCATTCCTGCAAATCCTCTCTTGAAAAACTTCTATTCCCTCTAGAATATCAGTTTTGGAAAGGATGTTAATATAATTTCTACGCTATCATATGATCTGAATGTCACTTTTGTATTTATTCTAGTTTGTGTTTTTATTGGGGTAGCACTAAAGAGAAACAAAACAGACCTGTGTGCTGTACCATGTAAAACAAAAAAAGCAGTGCCTGACTCAATGATCTTACAGTATAATCAGTCAAACTCTTCATTCGCTGGTATGTGTCACTGAGTGACTGCACGGGAGAGATACATCTAATTTTGTAAAGTCAAAGAGAGGGAGCCTGGAATTTCTTGTATGTATTTGAATAACTTAAGTAATGCAATTTTGGTGCTCTATGAAGTATCAATTCACAAGGCTTTTGAAACAAATCAAGTCTTTTAGGTCACTTGTGGAAATGTGTTTTACTTTGTTCTCTGCAGTTAAACATGAAATTATGGAATGATTTATTTACAGCTTCAGAGGTCTGCATCTGCTCTTATTTTGCAATACTGACATTGTATATGCACTTCTTTACAACTTACTTGATATGGTATCTGTCTTCCATTCTTAATAATTCACTTCCAGCTCCATAATCTGCAAATATTGCAGCCAATTCCCAAATTGATGTCTACAAGATCTCTTCAGTAATCCTTGTGTATATAAACCACTAGCTAACCATACAAATGTTACAATCAGATAAGTAAAGTTGTAAATTTCCAGACAGCTTTGAAATCATTAGCCTTATTATAGCATTATTGCAGCAGCTGTTAGGCATCTGAGACTTGAGAGTTGGTGATAATTGTATAATACACTAGGCAAGAACATGTTTTATTAAATCACAACTGGATTGAAAACCAGTTCAAAATATGTACATATTTTTATATTATGGCTTGGAAAGAAATACAGAAGCTCCTTTTTGGTTTTAATACTACTAATAGTTAAGAAGACATGCACAATCTTCAAGGTTAATCTCCTTTTATCTTTTTAGCAGCTATAGTTTTCTCACCCTTTCCTGACTGTTAAACCAGTCATATGCAACATAAGATCAAAGGAAACACTAATATTTCCTTCAAGAACAATACATAACGTACATTCATAGAGTTTATCTACTTAGGTAAAATGTGTTCACAAATGACACAGAGGAAAGTAAGCAAAAGATTCATCAAATATAAGAAATGAGAGATGACAAATTTTAGGTTTTATATGGAGAAACATTATGCAATTTACTCGTAATATTTTTAAGGCTTCAAATGTGGAAGGTCGTGTCTCCTTTTACTCTAAACCTAGTCAAACATATACCAAAAGTCTGATTTTGGGCAAATGTTCAAGCTGCTTTACTTTATCTGAACTCTTTTACTCAAGAAGCAATAAACATCTGCTGATACTGTTGTGGTCTCTGGGGTCAGCAAGCTACCCTTTGTTGCTGCTGGCTTTCATTGTCAGCAAATGGATAGCAATATCCTCAATAAAAAGGAACTTACATTCTTGGTTTTATTAGTATATTTTCTGTCCATTGTGTTGTGTTCTGTGTTTCACTGCAGCTGTCACTGCAGTGTCTTGCACTGAGAGACATGTATTTCACTAAATGCTTGCTCCCAGTACAACCACAGTACTGCATTTCTTAAACTGGACAGTTTTCAGCTGTATGTTTATTTACTCTAGCATTGTGTTTATGCCTTGGTATGCACTTTTAATTCTATCATCTTTTTTTCAAATTCTTGTTTAAAGTTAACTGTTTTAACTGACTCTGAAAAGTATCTCCAGATCTTTACAGTATCCAGAGCCTATGTGGACCAAATTAAATTCGGCAGTCAGTGCTCTCACTGACATTAAATGTTATGGGGTTTTGGTTTGGGGGGTTTTATTATTTGCATAACAAGCCATTGTTATGCAAATAACAATGTTTATTGCTTTACTTACATATGATTCACAACCCTTTTCATAGTATAGTAGGAAAAAGAACAGAGATAAATTACAAAGCCTTCAACCATTTAGCCCAGAGACACAAATTCCTGTCTGAGAATTTTTGGGGTAGGTAGGTCCAGAGTTGTGACCTCTTGGACTGCAGTGAATGAATCAGCCCTTCATATTCAGGTAAATGATTCTTATAACAAAGCCCTTTCATGCATTTTCTCATTGTTATACTTGATTGCTTCTTTTTAATATGTTGATATATGACTTTCTCAAGGAATATTTGGGAACAGAAGGCACGCTATCCAGTGGTGTTTTTTACCTGTCACCTTTCTCTTTAGCTGAGTCTCAAGTCTTAGGAAGACATGTTGTGTATGTTATCATTTTATTTTATACTAAGAGATAGATTAAAAACTTTTGGCAGTGTAGGAGAAGGACAAACTTGAATGTTCCCCCATGTTTTTAAACATGTTGACACAAAATTATTCTTTTATATAGCTGAATGGAGATATTGTTTTGCTATGTGGCAGATCATATTCTTCCACCTGTAGTTTAAATATAATTGAAATATTTTTAGTACTGCAAGGCTGAATTCTGCACCATGTGGAACTCATTCCACACCTTAAAGAGGATATACCATAAGTCTGGTTTTTGCATCTTATGAATATCCCTTGATTTCTCTGTCCTATCAGTTACTTTCAGGAAATTTAGGCAGATGAAGCGACCTCTTCTAATTTTGTGTAAGGGTCCAGTCAGCTAGAGAGATACAGTGTATTTGCATATTCTTTCTTTCCATAATTGTTTGAAATTATTTTTCCCTTGGTATAATGCAAAGAATGGGAGTAGAGAGAGTTTATTTACATTTCTGGCATTCAATAAAGGGCAGAGTTATAGGCAGTTTTGGTGCCAAGCTCTGTCCTCAGTGAATCACTGCATGTAACTGCATGGGGTGCCTCATCCACTCTGGATTAAGCTGTGAACTGCCCAGAGTGGTTACATTTTTATTTAAGATTTTTAAAAGCCTTTTGGTTCATTATAAACTCTAATTAGAGTCTGGACAAAGAGTCACACACTCTTCTCTAAGAGAAATTCTTTTAATTTACTGAGAAAAATAACATATTTTGGCAAAAGCTTTTTACAGGAGTAAAATACAACCAAGAAAAAAGCATTTCATTAAAACATTCAGCACAAAGACCCATTCCGCAGGAAACACCCACTAAAACAATCCATATACCAGCTTTAGTAAAAGACAGTTCATTGATTTTAAGTTACCCACAAGAGAAGGAAAAGAGTAAAAGAAGAAAACAGATTAAAAGAAAGTAAGATAGAAGAAAGAGAGAAGGAGAGAGAAAAAGGAGAACAATTACTGACAAGATCCAATGTTTAACATGGTGCGGGCTGGAGAGGGAGAATAGAGAAGAGGAGAAGAGGGAGACCGCATGGAGTCTCATGTATTTATAGAGTTCAGTTTTCCCTCCCAGGCAGGATATCCAGTCAGTGCCTTCCAGGCCAGAGTGAGTTGTGCTGTAGCCAGTCACAGGCTGCAGGTCTGCCTTGACTGACAGCCCGGCTGCAGGGCCTTCAGCTCTGCCCTGTGCTCTGCGTGGGCAGCAGGCCTTGCCTTCAGCTCTGCCCTGTGCCCTCAGCACAGGCCTCGTGTGCAGATCTCACCGTGTTCCTTCCCCACATGAGCACACACACTCGCAGTGGGTTGGTTCCAACCCATATCAATAATTCAGTGAGATTCAGATCCAGCATCTCACAGTCAGCAAGCAGTTGGATGAGCATTTTGCAGTTAGCCAAGGCTAAACCACCACAAGAACTGAAAAGGACCTATGCATATCGATAACCTTGAAAGTAGTACTTGTCACTATAACTACTCACTAGGAAGAAATGTTTACATATGCACAAGGTAGTAGATTTTTTAAGTGATGCTACATTGCTTCAAGCCGCACACCATTGCTACACAGAGAGAGGTAAACCATTGAATCCTCCATCACCAATGACCTAAATTACAGGTGTATCATGTGTATGGGCAACTGTATCTTTACAAAAACAATCTGGTGAAAAGAGTAAAAATATTCTTCATTCCACATGTGAGATTTTTTTGCTGTAGTTGAATAGAATTACTCTCCCAGTGAATATCATTAAATGAAGAAAATATTAAGTCAAGAGTTAGAAGTTTAAAGGAAAAAATCTTCAATAATTTCAATTTTAATTAATTTACTAATTGACAGATCTCCCTATCTGTAGATGCCATTCATTTGGAAAGAACAAATGAGAACTGATTTAATAGTACAGAATTACATAGCACACTCATTAGATAGCAATTGTAAAGTTAGCTCAAGCTGCTTTGAAAGAGACAGTCACTGTCTTGGTGATGGTGCCATGAGAAAATAGACAAAAATACACTAGGATAAGGAAAATAACATCTCTGTTACATTTATAAAAATGCTTAGTTCTTGGCTATGTTATAAAAGCAAGTAAAATTTTGCCCACTCTATGTAAAGTTATTCCAAACGAGTTCATAAAATACACAAAATATTAAAATCAAAAATCAAAAAATACAAAAAGAAATGTGAAGAGGGAATAAAAATTTCTAATCTGAGGAGAGAAGTTTACTGATCTTTCTTAAGGCACTGAATGCATTTTAATGTTATCTTGCTAGTTAGATATTTATAGAATGTAACTTCTTTCCGAATTACAAATCTTGGAAATCTAGATCTAATACTATCTTTTTATTTGTGAATGAGTCACAACAGGCAGGGACTTGAACATGACAGTCATTTATTCCTTGAAAAATAAGTTTGCATGTTTGCAGGGATTTCACAGAGCTGTTGAAAAAAATCAACACAAATCTTACAGTTTGGAGTGAATCTGAATGGTAGATAAATATAGAAAAATTATGATCCTGCTACATACGCCCAGTTAATAAAAGAAGCTAATTTAACTGAATAAATTATTTACTTATCTTTATACTTAAACAGTCTTGCTAAAATGACATTTACTTCCCACTCTACAAATCTTAAAATGATTAGGCTATTGAAGTTATGCTTCTATTTCCATTATACATGAAATAAACTTGCCTTACATTCAGCAGTTTTATCTGGCCCAATTATTACTACAGTGTGTAAATACAGCACTTACATTTTGCCATTAAGAACTACTGAAACCTGAATGGCTAAAAAAATTATATACTGTAACTTTACTGAAATGAAATTACAATGTTACCATAAATCCTCAGTATTTAATATGAAAATGCACTCCCATATTATTTACTGATGTTTTTCATATATTTCTGTCCAAAATGTAAAAGGAACAGAAATCTGGAGGGTGATCATTTTACACCTGCAATTTTAGTGAAGAGCAAAATGTGCAAAATAAATGATCTGTAACATCTCTTTGATATATGCATAATTGCTACCTAATAAGATTATTCAATGGCTAATTGAAGGTACTGAAACCTCAGGAATGTCAAGGATTAGGAATTCTGTGGAAACCACTATTCCTATAGAAATAGCCTCTCAAATTCGGGAATGGGAAGACTAGAGCATGTATTGTGAATGACTTTTATGAGATCAATCTTGATGAGAGGATATGCACACCGGAAATCATGAAAACTCAAAAGAGTATAAGAAAGCTAAAAAACCCTTGCAATAACAGTACATAGTGAAATCTAGGCCCAAAGTGTCTAAAATGCCTGTGTCCGCATAACTAAGATATAACAAATGTTTGATAACTTTTTTTACTTTAGTGGGACTCTAAAATATTTCATCTTCTAGAATGTCACAGTATGCTTTTTGGAGAAAGTAATTCAGGAATTTCATTTCTCTGATGTAGTATGTTAGTTTCAAAAAGTGCTTCACTTTTACATCAGTTTTTCATCATGAATCTATACATGACAGTTGATTTGTCTCTATTGTTTTTGATAAAACTAAACATTCACAAAAATGCACATTCTTTTCCCTATAGCAATTTATAAATTAGGCAATGTAACACAAAAATACAGGTTTAAATTTTGTGGTATAATAGAAACTGTATGTTAGCATTTTATTTTAGCCTTACTTCTAGATTTTGTTTTACTATTTGAATCATTCATTTCAGAACCAAAAAAAAAGATGAAAATTTTTTTAAAAAATTATATCTAGACAGAAAAATGAACTATTTTTCTTATTACACAGAAACACAGATAGAAATAATTCATATGTCTGAAGACATGTATATCTTTAGTGTGTTTTTTATCATCACACTGAGGAAAGAACAGTGATATATCTGTGCCATTCTTTGATTTTCAAGAAACACAAACTGCCACAGGCTGTTGAAGAAACATAATTTGTGAAACCAGTTAAAGGTAAAGGCTTTCCAGATCCTACCTTGAATGAAGGACCTATCTTCATGCATAGAAGAAACATCCATGTGAAGGAGGATTGGTCTTTTCCTCATTATAAGTGCAGAAATTACTCACAATATCACATAGATATTTTAGTTAAGAAAAATCAGGAATGTAAACTACCCATAAACAAAAAAAAAACGTGCTGACAATGCAAGGAGTTTTAACCTGAATTAAATTCAAGGTAAAAACTTATGCCTCAAGAGTAGATTCTAACTTCTTATAAACACTTTAAAAAATATTCTTCTGCAAAGTATGCCACAATGCAGAGCAGAAGAACTTTTCCAAGTTCATAAAGCAGGTTAGAAGTAGAACCAGTGGAAGAATCTACTTTGTCAACTTCTGCTATCACACAACCCTATGGGTTACATTTCTATGCCATCAGGACAGATGAAAAAAAGGAATAGTGGCACTCTCATGTTGCTAATATTTTTTATCTCACAACACTGTCATCCAAGAATAAATAAAGATATTTTAAGCAATTCCCTAGGTATTATGCTCTATTGCTTCTCCCTGTTTAGCATTTCTAGTAGAAACAGAACTGCAATTTCCTCATTCTGATAGTACAGTTTCTTATCACCATAGAATCATATAACGTCCTGAGTTAGAAAGGACCTTAAAGATCACCTAGATCCAACCCCTTCTGCTGTGGACAGGGACATCTTTCACTGGACCAAGTTTTTTCCAAGCCCCATCCAACCTGGTCTTGAACATTTCCAGGGATGAGGCATCTACAACTTCTTTGGATAATCTGTTTCTGTGCCTCACCACCTCCACAGAAAAAAGTTTCTTCCTAATAGTTCACCTAAACCTACTCTCTTCAAGTTTGAAGCCATTTTCCTTTGCCCTTTCACTATATGCTATTTTAAATAGTCATTCTCCAGTTTTCTTGTAGACTCCCTTCAGATGCTGGAAGGCCATAATTAGGTCACCCTAAAGACTTCTCCAGGCTGAACAATCCCAGCTCTCTCAGCCTTTCCTCATACAAGAGGTGCTCCATCCCTCTAATCATCTAAGTGACTCTGCTTTGGACTCACTCCAATAGGTGTCCTTCCTGTGCTGAGGACTCCAGAGCTCAATGCAGTGCTCCAGGTGTGGTCTCACCAGAGTGGAGTAGAGGGGCAGAATCCACTCCCTTGACCTGCTGGCCACACTGCTTTTGATGCAGCCCAGGACACAACAGGCTTTATGGACTGCAAGGACACATTGCTGGGTCATGTCCAGCCTCTCAACCACCAGCATCCCCAAGTCCTCCTTGGCAGGGGTGATCTCGATATGTTTATTTCTCAACCTGTATTGATACCAGGGATTGCCTCAACCCAGGTGCAGCACCTTGTACTTGATCTTGTTAAACCTCATGAAATTCCCATGGGCCCACTTCTTGAGCTTGTCCAGGTCCCTTTGGATGACACCCAGTCTTTCAGATGTGTCAACCGCAGCACTCAGCTTGGTGTCATCTGCAAATTTGCTGAGGGTTCTAAAACAAAAGAATTAAATCCAATGACCAGAAATCATTGGATCAGACATCTCTTTAATGTGCCAGCTGCAGGTTCATAGGGATTGATTTGCCATACATGAACCAAAGAATCAGCACAAATTTCAGGATATAAATACAGTGATACCTGAAAGACATCCTCCCCTCACACCCAACCTCTGATTATGTCATGATTTGGGGGTCAAATATCATCCTGGTGTTCATTCATGAAGTAAGACTGCTACCTAGCATCTGTTTTTTCTATGGGGGGCAGTCGTTTTCACAGTTTTCTTTTCACTTGTCATGCCTCCTAGCCTCTGTGATTGATCCGGTTGGCCCTTGACCCCTAAACTAGTTGTTCTGGGATCCACTTAGACACATATATTCATCATTGGTTAAAGATAACTAGAATTTTCCATGAGCTTAAATAATCCTCAACTGAATTTACTTCTTAACAGAACAATCTCTTATTGATCAAGTATTCTGAGGCATGTAAGCTAATTTCTTGCAGGTGGACATACAGCACTCCCCACTAGTTCCCATGTTTCATCTACACTCCTTATCTCAAAACTAACTGTAATCCTAAAAGAAAATAATTATAATGCGAAAAGCAAATTCTTTAGTTGATTAAAACACAATTTTCCTAAGCTAGAGATCCCTAATTTCCTAAGTCATCTAGAAAGGAGGCCCCTTCCCATTTCAGTTCACCTGATCCCTTGGTCTGTGTCATTGATGAAGATATTTAATAACACTGGTCCCAACACAGACTCCTGAGGGACAGCACTCATCAGTGATGCCCATCGGGACTCTAAACCATTGACCACTATCCTTTGGATGTGCATCCAAGCACTTTCTCACACATCTAATAAAACCATCTCTCTCCAATTTAGAGAGAAGAACCATGTGGGGGACCATGTCAAAGGCTTTACAGAAGTCCAGATAAATAACATCTCTAACCCTCCCCTTATCTACTGATGTAGTCACTCCATCATAGAAGACCACTTTGTTGGTCAGTCAGGACTTGCCCATGGTGAAGCCATGCTGGTTGTCTCAAATTACCTCTCTGTCCTCCATGTAATTGATCATAGCTTCGAGGAAGACCTGTTCCAAGATCTTCCCAGACAGAGAGATGAGGCTGACAGGTCAGTAGATCCCACAGTCCTCCTTTCTATTCATATGTCAAGATGTAAAAACCAATGTGCTCAAAATCTGGGGCCCACAGGAACAACTTTGTCTCCCCCACTTGTTGACTGTTGGTCAACAGCTGTTCCAAAAAGTGAACAATTGATATATTTCTCCCTTTCAGGACAATTCAGGAGTACTTTCAGTATAAATCCAGAAGTCTTATTTTGAGGGCCTAAATTTGAACATAATTCATTTTTATGCCATTCAGAAGTTTCAGAAAAATAATATAGATTAATTCAAAGTGTTGATTGTCTAAGATCATTACATAAGGATTCTAAGCTCCTCTTTCACTTCTAGACTGTCTTTGTGTTCCTGAACAATTTACACAGATACATTTTTAACCTATCTTTTCCTACCTGCAGATTGTGTTTAAATTACTTTACTTCAGTTTTGCTTTTCAAGCAAGAAATCTCCTTTTTCATTACAAATAGATTGAACTCACTTAGATACAAAAGCAGCAAAAGACACATAAGAAACGTATCTATCTAGGAGGCTAAGAATTTTCAACTAAGAGCTTGATAAATTGTTGCACATACTATGCATCATGTGCATGTTATTTACTAAAGTAGATTGAACCATTCTAAGAAGCTATTTGCATCTAGATTCAGTTCAATGTTTCATTTTGTGTGAAAGGGATGGGTAAAGAGGTTTGTCTGAAACAACAAATGACCTAAGACAAGACTGTTTTTAAAGTTTTGAAAAATTTGATTATTCTTCTTGTATCCTCATTGTTTTTGTACAATTTTCCTAATCTTTAAAGTCTTTCAAGGGGATAATAAAAATTCAATTAAAAACAGGAAAAATGTCAGAGAATCCCAAACAATGCAAATTAGTGTAGCTTATAGAATTCAAAGGGACTTACAAATGTTTACTTAAATGTGAAACTGGCCTACTTTTTTATAATGGAGCTTAAGCAATATTTATAGTTTATCAAGGGAAACAAAATAGTGCCTATATTACTATTATTACTTACTACTTTATCCAGCACCTTAAGAAAACCTTAAGAAAAAGGAGAGGAAACAAATAGCATAAACATCAATGTTTTGAGCTAAATGGAGGCCCAGAATGTCAATTTGTCTTGTGCATGGATGATGGTGTCCATGTAGTTTGCTAGCAGTTTTTTCAAATTAGAGGAAAAACATCAAAGACCTCTAGTGATTGCAAATTGCATGGATTTCCCATCCTCATGAGCTAGTTCTGGTTTGCATATTAAATTCACATCCCATACAAAGGTTTTTTTCTATAAATATCAATCTCTCTACTGGTGATGATATGATATTAAGATCATCCATCAGTAGCCTTATAGTAATCAAAAAGGTTTCATCACTTTCTTCCACTGGTTGGCTTTTATAAAGACCAAATAAAACTTAACTGGATATTCATATCTCAGAGAAACTGTGGGCCATTAAACATGTCTCCATACATAACGATTTTTATGAGAAAATGTTGACTTTGCACTGGTAGGATTAGTACTGACTAAATAAAGTCTTTTACTTTCATTCCCAATATTTCTTTGACCAAGAAAGGACAGGTTATTAGAAATAGAGAATTTTTTCTCTAACTCCCTGTGCTATTGAAGTTCTTTGTTTTGTAAATGTGCTGGTTTTTTCACTGTGTAACAAGGAAGAGAATTATTGCCTTGTTAGCATGTCTATCTGTCTCATAACCTAATAAATTTTGATGTGTGCTAAAAGAAACATGAGGGGAAAAGTGTATGTGGGTGGACAGTCATATACTCTTAAAATGAATGCTTTCTTATGAAATAAAATGGAGGAAGTGAAGAAGTTAAATCTATACTGCAAAGTTTTAAATTTAATCTCAATAATAAAAAGATTTAATAATTCTCTCCTAGTATTTCACTCTTTCTATACTTCAGAACTGAAAGGTCAACACATTGCTTACTGTGTCAGTCTTTTCTACAAACTAATTTATGAGATCAGTAACTAAAAACATACTAGATCAAAGTATTTGAAGATAATCACAATTATCTTTTTCCTGTGATTGCTCATGTTTGACCAAGCTAATTATGCCTTGCTTCTTTTCAGATTTATGCAGTTATTGCCAAAGCATGTTTTTAGGAGGATTGCTGCCAGAAGGGCAGAAGAAACAGCTTACAGAATGCTAATGGGACTTTTAAACAGCAGCTTTTTAAAGGGCTGTGACCTGTCACACCAGAGTATCTGACTGTTGCATCTTAAATAAGAGCAGGGGAGTGGGGACAGTAGTTCGATTTTGTGATTTGACTTGAAACTGTGACACTGCTTCAATCCACAGAATAACAAAATTTATATGGCAGAGATCATATTATTTATTATTCACAGGAAGGAGTAGGTGTTGCCCTAAAGTTCATTTTAATAATTCACTGACAATGAATATCTTTATGTGTAGCCAGATCAATAGGTTTAAAAAGAAAAAATGGAGTCATTTTTTGTTCAATATATCTGTTTATGCTCAGTAGGCACTTGATTTTAAAGATCAACCGATACAGTTTTTTATAGACCCTGGAAAAAACTTCGAGAATGATACAGCTAAATCTTGTAGAAAGCGACACACAAATAAGATTGCTAGAAATTTTAGTGGGAAGATCAATTAATAGCTTACTTCTTCCCACTGTAGAATAAATACAATTCCAAATTCTTATTAGATTAGCAACAGCATATTGTAATATCTTGAATTTTTAATATCAGATTATTGACACTCATGTAGCAAAGTATTTGCAGTCAAACCCTAATCAAGGAATATTTTTTTAAAAGTAAGAGTGTAAATTTAAAGTTCTACTGAATTCAAAGATTTTTTTCTTTGTTTAGACATCTAAGGCAACAAAAAGAAGCTGAAGTTGAGAAGCACGTTATTTAAAATACATTGTTTGTTTTGTCCTTTAAACACACAGAGCTACTGCTGAAAGCTGCAGCATCATAACTCTGCCAACCTACATTCTCTTTTTCACAGCAGTACTGAGTAAATGACTGGTGTGACCTGGTAGAAAAGGTAATTTTTAGAACTGAATTTTTAAATATTGTTGTTGTTACAAGTCTCATATTGATTAAGCTGCTGCTATTACCTGAGCAAAGCAGGCTTTTAGAAACAGATCCATAATATAAGCCAAAACATAATATGAGTCTAACCATGACTGAGATTTAAAGTTGTGAATGTGATCCATCTTAATGCTATAATTTGCTCCAGGAAAATCCTGATCAATCCAAGGGTATGGGAGACAGATCCAGCTCCATCTGTGCCTTGATACAGCTTAAATTCACTCTTTCAATATCCTCAAATGTGTTAGGCTGTTGACCCTTCCAGGTGAAAACACTGAAATTGATGATTTTTGTCCAAATATTCAAAAGGCACTAGACCAGAGAAAGGAATTGAGAACAGCAGTAAGCATGACTTCAAAGTAAAAAAGTAAGATCAAAAGAATCATTACTGTCAAGCACTATTCAAAGAACTGGTAATGTTCTCCTTACAGTGATTTCATCTGAGAAGTATGCTCAGATTTCTCATTGAGGGCATAATTTTTGTCATGCTTTGACCATGCTGTTTCAGCTAGCATTCAGCCAAAGACAAAAGAAAATGAAGGATGTGGTCAGAAGACCCAGCAGTTGACCAGCAAAAGTCCAATGGAAGAACAGTCGTTGTGTACACTACACAGTGATATTCTTTTGATTAGTCAGTTGCTTATATAACCATTTTGATTCTTAAAATTCCAATATCTTGTCCATCAACACATCACATAAGATCTTTTGCTTTACTTGTCTCCTTATGTGATAATTTTTGCAGTATTTCTGATTCTGCAGGATACACATGGGATAAGAGTGTATTGTTGCCAACACCTAATTTGTATTGACTGCACTTTGTAGAAAGGTTATGAAATTTTGTGGTACTAAAACATTTAGTTAAGCACCAGCACTCAGCCTCCCAGCACTGTCTTACAGATAATATGAATTACTTTCTTCTGACACATCACTGATTTTATTCCATTTTCTTGGATATCATTAGCACATTTAAGTATTAAAGCTAATAATGAAATCTTAAGATTGTGGGTTTCATTATGCCACTGGAAGTACTGATCAGTCAGTAACTAGGCAGAAAAAAACCCAATTCACTTTAATATCATCAAAAATGGTCTGCCTATACAAGATGTATGAGCTATTTAACAGCTTAAATAACTCCTTTACTGAAATAGTGTATTTCATCTGTTTTGTACAGAAGTTGCAGTGCAGTAGTGTCTGACAAACCATGTATGGTATTTTGTGATATTTGAATACCTTTGGGATACTCATCTAACAGAAATTCCAATTCTGATCTAATTAGTTATGGGAATAAGCTAAATGTGGGAATGATTTTGCATTTTTAATACACTGAGCTCAGTGAAACAGTGACAAAAACGGTAACGGGGAGAAACTGCCGATATTGCTGTTTTCAGAGGATTCTTTCAACATGACCCTTTTCAGCTAGACCATGCAAGTCTTGCTGATAGCATTAAATTACTGTGGCTTTATTTAATGCAGAATCAAGAAAAAATAAATGCTTATATTTTTAAAAATTTCTTTCTTACCAATAAAAATACTTGCTTCGAATGAACACCACACTGAGACCATTCCATCTAACAGCTATAAAATACATGGCTTGTTCCAAGCAGGGTTGGTCTTGTACTGACATTGATTCTATTACTTGTTGGAAAAACCCTTTAGGAGTCTTGCTCTTGCACACAGTGCTGGAAGACCTCTCTTCTACTATGCCCTCACTGTGAGCAGGTCCTTCCAGGGCTGCCTAGACAATTTACTGTCTCTGGGATTTGAACAGAAGGGCAAAGGCTATTGTTTTTAAAGCAGGGGTAGAATAAAACAGTCCCCACATGAGGACAGTTAAAGTTAGATTTCTAGTTCTTGGAATGAAAGTTATATGAGAGAATTTTCTCAGTAATATGTACCCAGATTTAATGCAAGATTTTGAAAATGCTGGATAAGCATCTCTTTGCAGTATTGATGTTGATTTACAGTAGCACCTGGAATACTGGTAATGATCAAAAAAACTGAAATAAAACATTGTGATCGTATTTTGAAAGAGAGAGACAGACTAGAGAAATGGTTTGACAGGACCATAATCACCCCAAGAAGGGAAAGTCTTGCATCCGGAGAGGGACAACCTCATGCACTAATTTATACTGGGAACATCATCTGGAAAGGAACTCTGCAGAAAAGAACCTGGTGTTCGTGGTGGACATCTAATTGAACATGTCTGACCAGGAAATTGGCTGAGTTCCTATCCCTGGAGATATTCAAAAGACGTGTAGATGTGGCACAAAGAGACATGGTTTAGTGGTGGACTTGACAGTGTGGGGTAATGGTTGGAGTCAATGATCTTAGAGGTCTTTTCCAACCTAAATGAATCTATGAGCCCGTGATGTGCACTTGTCACAAAGAATCCTGATGATATTCTGGGCTGCCTTAGGCAAAGCAATTGCCAGAATTGTAAAGGAGGTGACCCTTCCCCTTTATTTAGCAGTGATGAGACCATGTCTGATGTACTGGGTCCAGTTCTAGGCTCCCAGTACATAGAGCCACATCAGAAAATCCATCAAAAGGCCACAGAGTTGATTAAGCAACTGGAGTATCTCTTACATACTCAGGATAGGCTGAGATAGTTGTGACTGCTCAGTCTTGACAAAAGGCAGCTCAGAGGAGTTTTTAATATTGTGTATAAATACCTGATGAGAGGAAATAGAGAAGGTGGACCCAGGTTGTTTTCAGTGGTGCCCAGGGGCAGGACCAGAGAAAATGGGCACGTACAGAAACACAGTAGGTTCCCTCTGAATACCAGGAAATGCATTATTACTGTGGGGGTGACCAAGCACTGGCACAGATGGCTGGTGCAGTGTCCATTCTTAAAAATACACAGTCGTGGTCAACTGGCTCTAGGTGGCCCTATTTGAGCAAAGAGATTGGACCAGATGACCTCTAGAGGACCAGAGGTCCCTGTCAACCTCAACAGTTATGTAGTTCTGAAATTGGTAAGATTTTTGTAGTTCTGTCAGCTCAACATCCATCTTAGGAAAAAAAAATTGAGTAGGTGGTACAAGTCTCAGTTAAAAACTGAAAAATTAAATATAAATGAAACACATTGTGATAGCTCATGTGTGTTTTAGTTGTTCATTTCATATTGCAATATCCAATCCTTAAAGATGAGCTGACCAGATCATGTGGATCACAGTTCAGTTGGGAGTGCTGTTGCAGTCCAGTTGAGAGTGGTGATTGCAGTCTGGTTGAGAGTGGTAGTCACAATCCGGTCAAGAGTGGTGGTCTCAGTCTGGCTGAGAGTGGTGGTCGCAGTCCAGTCCAAGTTCCGGTCCTTGTCAGGATCCCACAAGTGCTACCAAAGTCTCATCATCATGGCCAGTCTTCGCGAGCGAAGATTTGGGAAAGGTCATTGACCCTTCGAGCCTGCGCAGTGGATTTTTTAGGTGAGACCCAGCGTGCGCTGAACTGAGCCCACCCTTTAATCCTGAGGTTCATCTGCCGGGGCCGAGCAAGCTTGGACAGTGGCAGCGAGGTCCTCAGGACGTAGGTTTGTTTAGAGTGACCTTCTCTTAGATGGATTGCCTTACAGGGCTGACGAGCTCCATCTGCCCGGGGAAGTCCCCTGACAGGGAATCGAACCCGGGCCGCAGCAGTGAGAGTGCCGCATCCTAACCACTACATCACCAGGGGGCCCCCACCAAAGTCTCAAGACCCCCAAGATTATATATCCTCAGGTTCAGGCAGGAATGCCCAGTACCTCCCTCAGGGCGGGGAGTTCCTCAATGGGTATGAGGACAGAAGCATCCTCCTGTCTCACAGGCTTCTTAACACCCATCTTATAGCCTGAGGGGTTAAGCGTGCTCTGGGCAGCTGCTGTAAATGGTCTATTGATGGCATAGAATACACAGTTTTGGGTTACACCCACACAGTGATGAATGAGTCCCAGCTGTTCTAACTGGGACAGTACTCCATTATGAAAATCCTACCTCAGATGGTAAAAATCTTCATTCCTTACACTATTGTTTTGTGCAGGTATACAGATAAGGAGAATATCTTGAAAAGCACCTTGTACAAATCTGTTAGGTCTCAGAAGACCTTTGTTTCCAGAACTAAAGTTGTAGGTAAAGGTGTAGAGGTGAAAGTTGTGGGTGGACCAGTTTGCATATTTACTGTAGGGTTCATGGTTTTATCCTTTCATATGCATGTTTATTTTATGTCAATAATGACAGGATCAGTTTTGCAATGACCATGAAAACAATACCAGCTTATTTTTAAGTGATTTTCATTATTCAGGAAGACTAATTATAGCTATCCCTAATACCATTAAAAAGGCTGCAAAACCTTTGGTGTCCTTGAAAAGTGATAATAAGAAGTCTTAAAAAGAAATCCTTACCTAATATATTGCATTTTGATATAATAAAATTTTCTTTATCTTCATCCTCACTGAAAAAGATTCTAAAAAAAAAATTACCAGTTGTTATGCAGCTAATTGAATTCTGTGCATTTGCAATGCCAAATGTTATTTAACTATTTAATATAAACATTATATGACTATTTAATATTGTACATGAGTATGTTAATCTGATATTGTTATAATTCTAGGCCAATTTCTTCAATCAGAAGCACCACAGCAGCTCCAAGTGCAATGATTATCCCAAAGGAATAAAGCAATATTCTGATTTATACACATGTAAATCTCGAATGACAGTAGTTGGAGTCCCTTATCTCTGAAACTGGCACTGCAACCAGTGCTAAGCACAGTCATGGTTTCACAGCAAAAGATGAATGTTAATACATTGTAACTGGATAAGCACAGAAAAAATCAAAATGATGAAATCTCTGGGAAATATTTAGAGTAATATATATTCCAATTTTGTATAATGAGAAGAAGAATAGTTTTCTTAATCACAGTCCTTACATACATGCAAAGAGGAAGAATCTTTTAATTAGTAAGAGCATTGCAGGAGCCCATGGCTCAAAACTGACAGTAGAAAAGTGCAAACCAGAATAAACTTGCTCTATTGTAGCAGTTATGAAATCAAACCATTAAACCACTTTTTTTTCAAAAGTCCTGTTAGATCCCTTTTTCTGGACTAGTATTTAAATTGTGATAGAAATACAAGTATACTAATATCTTAGACATGAAATCAGACTTCATTATCACAGCAGTCCATATTAGTTTTCCAAACTGTGACCTGAGCAGTGGCCAGTGTGAAAGATTCAGAATCCAAAGCCATTACACTTTTTTGGTTAAATTTCTTCTCCCAGCCCTTTGTGGGAAATAAGCAAATGACCAGAGTTTCAGCTTCATAACATAACGTTCCTTTTAGGTTGTTGGATGTATTCAGACTAAGATAGAAGCCAGATAAATTGCAGCATACAATCTTTCTGTGTCCTCCACAGAAAATTTTGTACTGTTCCCAGAAATATTGACTGAATTTTCTCCAAAATATCACCTGAGTTACTTATGTTCCAGTATGGGTCTGTCTTTTTTGGGGGGTGTTTTTTGTTTGTTGGTTTGGTTTTTTGAGGTTTTTTTTTTTTTTGGGAGGGGGATCTGGGGATGGTTTTGTTACCTAATCTTTAGGATTATACTTTATAAGCTATAACTTCATGAAGAACTGATGAATATTAGTGCTTTTAGTTTAGAAAACCAACCTTTTATGAATTCATGCCATTTCCTTTGGTGTGGTACAGCTACAATTCACCTCAACTTAATGCACTACAAAATTAGAAGACTCGTTACAAATGATTTTCAAATCTGCATGTAACAGCACAAACATATCTGTATTATATTCACTGTGATCATTTAGATGATGCTACTCAAATAGACGTTGCAAGCTGTCATAGTTGAAGCTCAAAAGGATTTATGTAGAACAGTGAGCAGTGTATATTTCTGTTTAACAGGTAGCAGTGTCATTTGCACATCTTGAACACATAAATGCACCACTAAAATAATATTCCTGTTGTGTACAAATTTATGCATGGAAAGATACATTTTCTAAAACCTTAATGCATGCAAACATTTATTTCAGCTCATGTTTTGGGATATGCATAATACTATGTGTATGATCTGAAGGTGGCAGCAACAGGCAATATGGGGCTAGAAGGACATAAACACCACATCAAAGATACATAGAGCTAACTCAAAGAACTAAGCATAAAATATTTTTCTCTTATCTGCTGTTTCTATGTAATCTTTACATTAGCACCTGATTCCACAGAACTTAGGCCTGATGTGTGGGAGCCAGGTTGCTGACTCAGCAGCTGCCAGTCTACTCTAGTAGGATGATTATTCTTTAGACAAAACTTAATTTGCCTTCCTGTAAAAGTCTTGCATACTCTATAGGACTACAGAGTGTTGATCTTGACATGTATTTCTAACTATCTTCTTGTCTTTCTGAATAAAATACCTTATCCAAATGCATCAGTAGTTTTCAACTTGCATATGTGAGCTGAATATATAGCAGGTACTCATAAAATATCTGTGAATAGAGTTGGTAGGTCAATGGGAACCTTCTTCCCTAGCACCTAGTATCAAAAGTAACTGTACTTTCTATGCAAGTGTCTACTGAAAATGTTAAGATATATTTAGGGTACATCCCTACTTTTAGCAATTTAGTCATCCTTCTTGTGAGGCTACTGCACTGTTTATGCAGCTATTAACTGATGGTGTTCAGTTAATTGTTGTTCTGGAAAATAAACCTCTAGAAAGAAACCTAGATCTTATGCAACTAGAGTCAAGGAACTCATAACAAATATAGAGGACGATAGAGAACAGAGCAGGACTACCCTTTTTCAAGACAATTTTCTATTATATTTTCCTAGTCTTTACATCAAGATACACCAGAACTCGGAGGTATGATACTATCCAAGGCTAAGAGAAATTTTGAGTTATATTGCCAAGTTCGATTTAGCACAAGCTAACTAGATTTGTGAGGGAGGTTTATGATGCTGCTATTCATGATCCCATTGTTCATGTTCTGCCTACTGAAAGTCAATAGAGATGTTCCTGTTCCTTATTTAGGACCAGGAGGTGCTACAGCTGAAACAGGATTAGGTTTTTTCATTTTTTACAATTTATTCCACTTACTTTGTGGAAGGCTTGAATAACAGGCTCCAACTTTGTGCAAAATATGTAAATATACAAACTAGCTATCTATGTCACAGCTGGAGAATATGTTTAACATTGAACTTGCTGCCAGCATTTCATGCATAACAGTGAATTTGTCTAAACATATAGTTTTGTATATATTTATTTTGTATATATTTAACCATAAGCTATTTTCATAACTATTAAATAAAACATCTTAAAGAATTAAAAGAATAGATAACTTATAAATGCTAGATGAATATTTTAGGTTTTAACAGGAAATGTCCCTCCCCTTATCTCATCTGAACAGAAAAATCCCCTTTTATATATTTTGCTCCTCTCAGAATTTGTAGTGTATTGCAGACAATATGTATATTCAGCTGGTAAGGCACAGCTAGAAAGAAAATTCTTAAAAATCCACTGAATTTTTAATCCTACAGTTGAATCTGAATGAAACTGAACTTAAAGGGATATTCTGGCCTGCACAGCACAGGCTATGTCAGAAAATTAGCAATGGAGAGCAGAAGTGTTCAGCTTTTTGGTAGTAGGTAATATAGCTCAATATTAATCTTTTCCTATCTGTGCAACCTTGTTGATTTCCCTACATAAAATTCAGATGCAAATGATATTTAGGTAGAGAATCTTTTAACGCACTGTTGACAATTCCGTTTAATGCTGCTCCTCTTCACGGCTTTTATTTCAAGTGCAAATAGAAGGTGCATTTTCCAGTAATTCTTGTCCTGTCTCCTGAGAATATTTACTGAGCAACAAAGGAAAATAGCAATGTTCCCTGAAGCTGTGGTCTCAAAGGACATGAACTCTCTAAACTGTTGTACTTAGGATGTCATTGCAGCTTCTGCAAACATTGCAATGAATCCTTCTCCTGCATCTGCAGATTTATGCCTTAATCCATTGCTGACTTAGTAATAATAATGAGACACAGTGATATGGCTGCAAATATAAAGCTAGCACAACTTCCAGCTTGTTTTTCAGCTGACTTAAGGCATTTTTTTAAACAGTGAATTCTCAGAGTGGAGATGGAGTTCAGCAGTGACCTGGATACTGGAGTTGAGTGCACAGTACATAAGTTTTCCAATAATACTAACTTAGGAGTAGTCATTGATTCCCTCAAGGATAGAGAGACTGAACAGAGAGATCTTGATAGCCTGGAGTACTGGGTGATCAACATCCATATGAAATTTAACAAGAACAAATGCTGGATTCAGCATTTGCAATAATGTAATCCTGCATGTACACATGGACTGGGAGACACTGCTGAAGTGCAGCTCTGCAGTTAGGGATCTGCGGGTTGTGGTTCATTGTTAGCTTAATATGAGTCACCAGTTTGTGCTGGCAGACAAAGGGGCCAACCAAATCCTGAGTGCATTAAGCACACTATAGCTGACTGTTCAAGAGATGTGAGTGTCCCACTGTACTCAGGACTGGAGCAGCCTCACCTTTAGTAATGTGTGCAGTTTTAGGTCGCCCAATACAAGAACATTTATTAGAATGTGTCCAAAGGAGGGCAACAAAGATGATGAAAGGAGTAGAGGGCATGAATCATGAGAAGTGGATAAAGATACTAGGTTTGTTTAGCTTAGAGGCGAGGAGACTGAGGGGTGTCCTCATTGCTGTCTACAGCTTCCTCACAAAGGACAGCAGAGCGAGAGGTGCTGATCTCTTCTCTCTGGTGCCCAGTGATAGGACACAAGGGAATGGCTTAAAGTTGCATTAGAGGAAGTTCAGATGAGCTATTTTTCATATTCTGGCTTTATGCTTACACAACATCCTTGTCCTTGAAAAACTTTAACTACTTTTCTCATTCTTTGCAAAATCTTAGCTAAGCTAGTTATGAGGCTTTTGCAGGAGTGGGATCTTTTGGTTACAGTTAAGACAAATCACAAACTGGATCCTCAGAAATTTTTGGGGATCTCAGCTGCATGATTATAAACAGAGTTCAGCGTTACTCAACACAGTATACAGTAACATTTAAGAGTATCACAGAATCACATATTATACTGAGTTGCAAGGGATCCACAAGGTTCATCAAGTCCCAGTCCTGACGCTGCCCAGGACTACCCCCAGGAGTCACACCATGTGCCTGAGAGTATCATCCAAACACTTCTCGAACTCTGTCAGGCTTGGTACTGTGACCCCTTCCCTGGGTAGCCTGTTCCAGCACTCAAGTACCTTCTGGATGACAAACCTCTTTCTAATATCCAGCCTAAACCTTCCCTGACAATTTCAGGCCATTCCCTCTGGTCTTGTCCACTGGTCATCACAAAGATGAGATCAGTGCTTGTCCTTCCTCTTCCCCTCATGAGGAAGTTGTAGACTGCAATGAGGTCTCCCCTCAGTCTCTTCTTCTCCAGACTGAACAGACCAAGTGACCTCAGCCGCTCCTCATACGGCTTCTCCTCAAGGCCTTTCACCATCTTCATTGCCCTCCTTTGGATGCTCTCTAATAGCTTAATGTCTTTTTTATATTGCAGTGCCCAAAACTGCACACAATATTCCATGTGAGGCCACACCAGTGCAGAGCAGAGCACGACAATCCCCTCCCTCGATCTGCTGACAATGCTTTGCCTGATGCCCCCCAGGACACAGTTGGCCCTCTTTGCTGCCAGGGCACTCCTGACTCATATTCAACTAGCCATCGACCAGGATCCCCAGGTCCCTTTCTGCGGTGCTGCTTTCCAACATCATAGTTGTGCTTCACTGAAACAGCTATTTAAGACTATAGAAAGCATGTAATTTTGTACTGCTTTTATTTTCCTTGCAGTGCACAACACCTTGTAATGACACAGAGTATGAATAATTTTCTGCTTCCTTTTCTGCACTGAACCCTATGCAGAAGCCTGAGACAGTGCTTCCACTCTCACAGTGATCATTAGTTGCTCCACAATTAGCCTGTATTGGCAGTACACTGAGGAAAATCTTTCCTAGCCTCCTTGTAAATAAGGGGAAAGAATTTCTTAGGACTTTCTGTGTCCTGTATCCAATATCTTGATAAGTCTAATTACTTTGTTAAGCCATATAATTACAATGTTATTCATATAAGTATAGTCAGTGTCTTATAGCTGTACACAAAGCAACACCAGTCCTGTATTTAGTGTAAAGTACAGTGCCCACACCGCAGTCTTGTCCAAAACAATCTACACGTGACCACATTGAAAATTTATAGTATTGTGCAGAACAGAACCAAGCAAGGGTACTAAACAAGACTGACAGGGTGCTAAACATGGCACACTTCCTACCTTTCAGTTCAGTACAGTTTTTTACCACTAAAATTACCCACATAGTAAATACAAATTTTAGAGATTTTGTGATTCTTAGTATCGAGAAATCACTCTCCTTCTCTTAGTTAGAGTCTTCTGATGAATCATTATACTTCAGAAAATCTGGTCTATGCCCTAAAAAAACATTTTACTGCTGAAAGCAAAATTAGTGGCCCTGTTCCTGTTTTAGGAGTGAGAATATGAACTTTTTTTACCTTTAATGGATTGGGAATATTCAATGATGCAACTAGTTGTTTTAACAATAAGGATTAAATTACATGTCTTTGAAAAAAATATTTATGAAAGGAGACAAGAAATATTAGGTGGCTAAATCAAACATTCGACTGCTTTAATTCCCAGTGTCTTCATTTAATAATAATGAAAAACCAGAACAGTGTGACTTTCAACTAACATTCACTGTGATTCCTATTAGTCTCATTCTGAGTGAAAGTATAGTGGTGCCCTGACTTGAGGTAATAACTGATCATATGTTGTAACAGAGATTTTGTCTGTAGAAGTGCTCTGATATAAAAAAAAATCCCATGTGAACTTCATTGATTACCTTACTGAGAACAAGGCTATACTTACATTTCAAATTTTATACCTTTGTTACATTACTGACTTCTTCTCTGTTTGTTTGCATTGCCTTTTACAGTTGTTTTTAAATTCTTTCAAGAACATATTAATTTCAGCTTTACAAGGAACATTTGGCAGACTATTTACTCTTCATTGAACTATAGTACTATGATTACAAACCCGTTTTCATACAATTTCATGTCACTGGAAAAGATTAATGTGAGCCAGTAATATGTCTCTGCTGCCTACAGTCATGCAGATCTGCAAGTTCTCCTTCACTTGTAACCTCTTTCTTCAAATGCATCAATTTCCTAGACTTAATACTAAAAGTCTAGTCATAAAATGTTCTGAAAGAATTTTTCTCTGGAGCTATTCTGAGATTTTTCCAATTAAGTTAAAAAATGACTGATGCTATAAAGGTCACATATTCCATCTCCTCTTCTGTAACACTACAATGTCAGAGAAAGGTTTGCAATAGGATACCATAAGATCTTTTTCTTTCTTAGTATTTTTTTAAGTTTCTTTTAATTGTTATGTAACAAGATTCCAATGTATGAAGGGACAATAAAACCTAAAAAAAAAAAAAAAAAAAAAAAAAAAAAAACAAAAAA
>NW_016690289.1:2492960-2520443 GCF_001604755.1 Lepidothrix coronata
AGGGAAAAAAAAACCAAAAAAAAAAAAAAAAAAAAAAAAAGAAAGAAACCAAAACAGCAAATAAACACTACAAAAAAGATTTTCTCTTGGAAGACACCTACATTATTGATATTAGCTTAGCTTCCTAAGAAATTACAGTCTATAACTGCAAGTGCACATTTGTCCCCAGTAATTTTTGAACTGATTCCAGATATTAAAATGGAAGTCTTCCTACAGATGTTGTGGAGATAAGTGGAGCAGAGAGCTCTCATCCCAAGAAAGCCTGTCTCAGTCATATCAGACATCAGAGAATCCAACTACTGGAGACTTTCATAGTGAGCGAGGTTTCATTAATGTTGTTATACATATAATCAATTCTTTGATTTAAATGTTTTAGCTTGACTAAAAGGCTGTAAAAAAATTAAAAAAAATAATCAGAATATTCTTTCGAAAACAGACATTGGTTCCTTCCTCAAAGGTCAAGGGTTGAGAGGTATGTGTTTTGTAGTTAAAATCTGTCTTTGTTATAAAATGCAATGGTACATTTGCAAAAGATGTCTCAGTGTTGGGTTTTTTTCACTGTGCTGATGATGGAGAAATGAAAACCTAATTGAAATAATTTCTTACAGGTAAAAAAAGACATAATTCTGAGAAAACAACTGTGCCTGCACTGAAGCAGACCACAAAACTAGAAAAGCTTCTTCAATGATTAGTTCCAAGTCCTTGTTGGTTGTGGGGAGCACAATGCCAGTCAGTCCAGGTTACTGAGATCTTAACCTGGGTCCACAAAAAAAGTTGCATGCAGTGTTAGAAAACCTATCTCAAGACTTAACCTGGAAAAAAATAACTGCCTGTTTTCATATTTAATTTTCAAAATGATCTTGTTGCTGTGTTACATGTCCACCAAAGCATCTGCCATGCCCAGAACAACTGCATTACTTTTAAGAGCAATAGCACATTCTGCATTCAGTGAAGGGAAGACTGAGATTGAAAATTATATTGCATTGCCACTTCCTAAGGAAGTGTACCATGAGAGAAATGGATGTTTTTCCTTGAACTTTTAAAATTAATTTAATGAGAACATTTCTGAAATCTCCACATACTGCTCAGCAGTGGTACAGGTAACTACTCCTCTGATGAAACCCTAATTTCAGCTTATCACACCTTTAAGCATCAGATCATTTAATGCAGAGCATTTAATTTCTTGTGAAATTATTTTGATGTTTTTTCTTCAACATATGTTGACAGAAGGTGTTATCTATCAGCCCATCAATAGGATATGACAGAGTAATTTCTGTAATTCAACAGATCGTGGCATGCTGGAAAGCAGTTTTTCAACTTAACACTCTGATTGAATTCAATATTAATAACATTAGCATTCTGGCTATGCAAGGAAATATAATGACACAGGTTATTAAACTTCATGCTGGAGGGAGGAAGTTAATTGTCTGTAGAGGTCAGGAAAGAAGTTCCCTTTACTACAGTCTGTCATCTCACAATACGTTCTATTACCCAAGAGTTCACTTTCATGTAGTGCATCAGCTTCAATCTCTCTCTCAGGGGGGAATACTAGCTGAGTCTCTGTTCTGCTCTTTTACAGGCATTCTTACATTTTTGCATATGAAAATTTGTTTCTTATCAGTTACTTTTGATATTAAACAACCTCATGTTTGATACCCTATGTATCATGACTTTTGCTCTGCTCATTCACATGGAAAACATGTCTCCTATAATCTCTTCATTTTGGTGCAGAATGCTGCTTAATTTAATGTCCTACAATCCCAAAATCATTTTCTGAGAAACTTTAAAGTTCCCTTAGTAAAGAAGAAGTATTAAATATTACACAAATATGTGTCAGTACTTTCTGACTGTATATTGTGACACTTTTACTGTTTAATTTCTGATGACACAAAGCATTATTTTATAAATATTAATCACATATTCAAACATGTGAAGCTGATCATTCTATATTCAAAAACATATTAAGTATAACAGTTTATTTACTTTCCTTTTCCATGTACAGACTATTGCTAACAAAATTCTATATTCTGATAGGGAAATGAACTGACATGAAGAGTTATGTTTATAAAGAAACATGCTAAAATATCTACCTACCTCATAATAGTATTTAAAATCCAAATACTCTCAAACCACTTGATATTCCTTTGGGAAATAATTTATGTTCAGTTTAATTTAATGACAGTACCCTTTGCTGTTATTTGTAAACTATTTTAAATACCAAATGTTTGTGGGTCCCACAGAGATACAAGGCACCAGTTGCGTCCATGTGTCCTAAGACAACTCTCTGCTAGATGCAGTTCAATATGGTGGACTTTGTGACCCTGTTTCATCCAGTAGAGCCAAACATGGTGGAGTCTTACATGTAGTGGACTAGTCCTCTCTCAGGTCCCACAGATGGGAGGATGCTGATGTTGTGTCTTCCCAGGTCCAGCCAGGAGGGATGATGAGCATGTACTCCCGGTAGAGGCACACATATACATGTAATGCACACGTAGCCAGCCGTACAGGCCAGCAGAGCTGGAAAGCAGTGACTTTACATGGAACTTTGCACTACACACATTCAAAGTAATCGTCAAAGTTATGCCTGAGCCATTCATGAGTAAAATTAAAATTCTTTATGTACATTCTTCATGTTAGAGCAAGTTCAGAGGAGGGACATAATTTGTTTGAAAACTTCAAAATAGGAGACAGTGTTATGGAACAGAAACTGTTTCTCAGCTAAAGGTAGCTTATGTTTTCATTTACCACTTTTTTAACTGGAATCAGACAATCACAGAAGGATTGGCTCTGGAAAGTAACTCTGGAGGTCTCTGGTTCAACGTCCTACTCCAAGAATGTCTGGATTCAAAGCTATATCTGTTTGCTCAGGAGCTTGTTCAGTGGAGTTTGAAGATCTCCAAGGATGAAGATTGCACAGCATCTCTCTTCAATGTTTCCCAGTGCTAAATAATTTTCATGGTGATGATTTTTATTTTTATCTTCATCTGAACATGTGAACAAATTGTCCAGTGTTCATTTATATTTCATAATCATATTCAAAGGCTAACTGGCACTAAACAGACATGTAAGAGATATTTACTGTCCCACTGGGCTATAGGAGTACAAAAGAAACAAAAGACAACTACTTAAGAAACTAACTTCTTGATAAAGGTATTTGTATTGGGAAGCAGTTGGTTGCTCCTTAGTGTCCTTCTTTCTTAAAGAGAGACAGAATACTATTACCTTTATTGACACAGCTAGCTAATTCTTGATTCTGACAGTGTTTGCCTTCAAATGAAGATTGTAAAGCTGTTGGCATTAAATTAAGTGAACACACAATATCCAGTTTCTTTCTCCATCACACCTGCAATTTGTCCTGTAACACTGTAGATGATTTCACATGGTGTTGATTTTCATCATAAGTTACCTTCTGCATCAGGCTTTCTCTTTTTCTCTTCCAGAGATACACCTGGCTTCCCAGATAATGCTTAAAATGTCATAAATTTGTCATACTTACATCTCCCCAGTCTGCTAGCATATAGCAAGCTTATCAACAATTTTGAGTACCTGTGGACAGCCTGTTTCCTGCTTTGGTACTCCTTCTAACATTGTGTTAAACCACCCAAACATGGAAGAGAATACTAAGCAATCAGTGATATGGCCTTATCAAGGAAATATCATTTCAGGAAGTTGAATCTAGTAGCAGCCACAATATTGATTCACTGTTGTAAACATGTGTTTGGAACCTCAATGTTTATTGCCAAATCACATGAAGTATCACGCAGAATATAATCATGGGCCAATTCTGTTCATTTATCACTGCATCCCAAGGGTATGAATGCTGGCGGAACATCCTAATTTTATCTAGCACTGATGCAATTCATTGGGTTTCTAACATGCTGTTCTCACGAGGAATGTTTACATCTACTTAATTAGTAATTGCCTGAAGCCACCTTCCTCAGGAACATTTTATGTATTCTTTTCTTCAAGAACTCTTATTGATTTTAAATTTGAAGCAGTGACAGATCTCCTTGACACCATTGTAAGAAATGTGAAAACACCTCTAGAAAATATTCAGCAGCTTGAGGGACCTTAAGGAGGGGCCTCAACTCCTGCAAAGTTATTAGAGAAAAGTTCTGGTCCTTAGTCCAGCTTTGCCCTTTGTAGTAAAATAAGTGCTTCTTTCATATTCTCTCCAACAACTTTATTTCCCTAAAAATCCTTTCCCCCTACCTACAGCCTAAACAGGATCCATGTGAGAGCCATCTGCCTTTATCCTGACAAACTAAAAACACCACCTGAGTGCATTGTTATCAGAGGCATTGCAAACAACTAATTGCAAGCTTCTTTATGCACAAAAGAAGACATTCAAAAATAACTTTTCTTGCATCCATGAGGTGAGAAATGGGTCTCAGGTTTTCAAAACCCTGCTGAGATGTTCTCTCGGTTTTCTGTCAAGGTCACCTTTCAGATAGTTTGCAAGAGTTTGCTACATGATTGCTATACCCACCACACCAAACCAGACCCTTACCCTGTGTTCATTATTAAGAACAGCACAGGCTGTATCTAGTCCCTAACTAGTGGTTTCCTACTTTCTTGCCTGGTAATAAATATATGGACAACAAACAGTTAATAATATAATTAATGCTAGGTTCAAGGTGAAATTATCAGAAATACAAATCTTGGTGTAGCAAAATCAGGATCAATGGGGAGGAAATAATTAGGAGTAGGTTGTTTATTTGGGAGGAAGTTGAAGCTGAGAAAGGGTGGTACAAGGGCAGGGAAAAAGAGAGTAAAAAAAATGGAAAAGGCATTAAAAAAAATCAAACAATGTTATACATGGGGTGTCTGTCAAGAAAACACTTGTATGATCAAATGGCACATCCTAGTATTACTGTGTCATTGCCCATGCTAGACCTGATGGCATCAGCATCTTCCCAACCACTTAATGGTGCATTATAACCTTTACTTTTTTGTACTAGTTCCTTAGGGAAACTTGGGCGATTGTTTCAGACCAAATGAACCTCTGCTTGGAAACCCTCTAGGAATCAAGCAAACAAAACATAAAAAAGAAACATGAAGCTGAAGAATCACTGCTATGTTTTCATGTTATTGCCCTGGAGTACCATCAAGCTCTGACATTCCCCCATCTGTTTACTGAAGAGACACAGAAAATATAACCTTCCCAATTTGCTTAACAAAATAATTGTATAGTCAAACTTTGCAATGTTCAATTCCAGCAAACATTCACACAGAATAAATGCCCAACATATGAAATATAATCCCACTAAAAAGTTGCCACCAATATGCAGTACTCACACGTCCTTCTTACTTTTTTTTTTCCATAGATTTGTTTTACTTTTTGGTTAATGTAACTGGATTACCCTATAACCTGTCAGATATTCATCTATTCACCTTCCCATAGCTCAGCTGTGTCTCTCTCAGACAATGTGGAAACTTTGCTTACAGAGGGTGGAACAGAGTTTGAACAGATCAACTCATCCCCAGAGAAAAATCTTTTGCCTCTCACCTCAGTCCCAGGCTTCATGTGACTTCTTTGCCTCTATCAGAGTCTTCCAGCTTGCAGATTCCACCCTTTGCATCATTCCCTTGCCTGCTCCACCCTGGAGCTTCTTTCACTGGCATTGGTCCAGTGACACTCAGGAGATGTATAGGCTCCACGCTCTCCCCAGAGGTCTGTGGGTGTAATATACAAGATGAAGGAAATGAGGACCCTACAAGTAAGCAGATCAGAGTTTTACCAAATATTATGATTTTTACCACCATAACTTAAAAATATAAACTACATCTAAGAAGCATTTCAGGCAAGGGGCCATTCAAACCCTCCTGCTTATTTTCTAGGGGAGTTGTTGTCTTGACCATTAGGGCCCAAAGCATGTTTGCAGAGGCCAAGAAGAAGAATGGAATCCTTGCAGTTAGGAGGCAAAGCCCCAGTCATCAGTCACATAGAGCCAGCAGGCAGTCACTGGGGTGTTAGGGCCTTCACTCTGCTCTTCCTCCCTCAGTCTCAGTTGAAGCTGCACCCAGTTTTGGCTGGCTCTGTGTCCAGTTTTGGGTAATGAAAATTGCAAATTCTCCAGTGAGTTTTCTCTGTCTAGTCTGAAGTTTGAAGGAATCAGGATTTCTTCAAAAAATACAAACTATCAAGAAAGAGAGATAAATTGCCATTCGTGACTGCCAGAAAGGTGAGACAAAAAAAATGAGCTTAATCTACAAAAAGACTTGATAGCAATGTGATGGGAAAAGCACTTATACTGTAGAATGGTAGAGAACTGAAACAGAAAACCTAGGAAAAAACAAAGTGTTCTTCAGTGCCTAGTGTCAGTCAAAAATTGTCTTCTCCTTTCTCAGTGCATGGGGTTAAGACTGGATGGTCTCTTGGACAAGACCTTCTCCAGATCTTCATTTCTGTGGCTTCTATTAATGCAGTTGTAGGGATTGAACCCTGAAAAAAAGAATAAATAAATATAACTGCAGCTGAATTGAGTACATCTCAATATATAAGAATGTACAGCTGTTTTCTGTTGGCAACTGCAGCAAATATAGGATAAAAATGACACGTGGAATAAACTCCCCTTGATATACAGTATATTTGAGTTTCCTTTACCTACAGGATATGCTTATCATTTCCAATAATAGGTGAAAATAGTTGTAACAGCATTTATTTACTCCAGAGATAGGCATGTTATTAAGCTTATATCATAGAAAATTACTGCTATAGCAGGCTGCAGCAGCATAGACAGCCACCAATGAAAGCTAACAAATAAACTCCTAGTAGTAATGAAAGTATTTCTGAATGAGAACCAGTACAAACTTTTGTTCGATTCACTTCAAATTCATTCATGCATTTAAACATTCGTTTATGCTCTTGCAGTTGTTGCGTAACTTTGAGTAACCTCGGAAACATGCATTTTTATTTAATGAGTGTGCATGGAAGATGGAAGGTTAATGAGGTATTAATATGATTTATCCACTTTAAAGATATTTAGCCTGAACTATACTTCTTGTGTTGCATCAGCCTTATCTGCTTTGATGGCACTAAAATGTCAATAGGTGTAGCATATCTGAGTCACATAAAACATAATTACAGCATCAGTGCAGAAAACAGTTTATTTCAGTAAAACTAATACATGGAGATGTCACCCTAGAAGATATAAACATCCCTGAAAATGGTTCATTATTTCAGAAACTGGTAATAGCCTTTTGAAATACAGTTCCTTATAAGGAGGTATTAATTAAGTAAGAACTTTCAATTAATACAGCAGTACAGAGGTATACCTGTTAAAATATTTATTTTTAGGTAAGAAAGTATCTTAGAATTATTTGTTAGAATTATTATATGTTGTTATCTAACAGCACATTACTGTTAGAGGTACTTTGTTCACAGTGGTCCATGGGCCATGACTTCCACTTACAGGGGCAATTCCTCAGATGGTGCAAGCTGCTGTAAATGGCTTCACTAGCATTATGTGTGCAAGGGCCCTGATAATTTCCAGCCCACATGTAGTGTGCAGAATTAAGGCATTTGGGTCAAGAGCGCACTTAAGTCCCCAAACTAATGTGACATGACATGACAATACATAGTACATGACTCCCAATACTCTTACATTATCAAGCAGTCCTGTCAAAGAAGCAAACAGCAACTAGTTGCAACAACCATAGGCACACTTCTGGGGTTCTGTGCTCTGAACACTGACATTCTAAACCCTCTTCCAGCTCACAGAGAAACTCCCACAGTAGCAGAGACACCTATTTTCTGTACAGTCCAAATTGCATGGCTTATGTCAACCTACTTGCATTATCTGGACCAGGATATGAGTTTTCAAACACTCTTTTCCCTATCTTCTACTAAGTAGGCTTACTGCTCATTGTTTAATGATTATGAGACCCCAAACTTTCTACCTTACACTAGGTGAAGTAGGCATTGCCACAAAATTCTCACTCTCCATGTGCAGTTATTAACATCTGTACATGTTCCCCTCTTGAAGGACTGACACAGAGTGCTGTAATCTGGAAACTGCAAATGAGCTGTCAATTATGTTCCTAAACATACCAAAACTCTTACTTTCTCATGTCATTCTAAGAGCCATAGCAAATGTTCTAAGAAATATCGAGAATAGTGATGAAAATCAATGAATAGAACAAGAATATGGGATGTTAAATGCATTACCAAATTAAAATGTGAAAATTATGTACCACATCTACACCTGTATAAGTTTTGCCTATATCTCATGGGGGTAAGTCATCTTTTTTCCCATGCTTGATGCATATTCAATTCAGAAATATTTCACACTAGACTTGAACCTTTGCAATATCAAATAACACTGAATTTATCTATTATTTCAATAATATTGTGTTAGATACTCCCACAACTTTACAAGACATTAAAACCACCTTAGAAAAGTCATGATCAAGGAAAAAAATATTTTATTTTGTATGAACTTCTCATTTTTGAACAATTCATTTAATTGACAGTAATGCCCAGCACATCCCAAGAAAATGACCCTGGGGACTACCTACCTGTCAACCTCACCTATGTACTTTCAAAGGTTATGACACATACCCTTCTAGAAGCTATGTTAAGGCACAAGGTGATTATTTGACACATACAGGATGGCTTCAAACAAGGGAAAGTCCTGACTGACCAACCTAGTGGTCTTCTATGTTGGAGTGACTATATCAGCGGAAAACAGAAGAGCCACAGATGTCATCTAACTGAACTTCTGTAAAGCTTTTGGCATGGACCTCCCAACATCCTTCTCTCTGAATTAGAGATGGATTTGATGGATGGACTGTTCAGTGGGCAAGGTATTAGTTGGATAGTTACATCCAGAGGGTAGTGGTCAACAGTTCAATGTCCATAAGGTCATCAATGACAAGTGGTGTCCTTCAGGGGTCCATACTGGGACCAGTCCTGCTTAATATCTTCATCAATTACATAGCCAATGTGATGGAGTGCACCATCAGTGAGTTTACAGGCAACACTAAGAGACACCAAGCTGACACATCTGAGGGAAGTGATGCCATTCAGAGGGACCTTGACAGAATTGAGAGGTGGACCCACACGAATATCATAAAATTCAACAAGACCAAGAGCAAGGTCTTGCACCTGGGTTGGGGCAATCCCAAGCACAAATACAAGCAGGGTATGGATTGAGAGCAGCCCCGAGGAGAAGAATTAGGGGTTTTTGGTTGATGAGAAACTCAGCCAACCGTGTCCTAGGCTGCTTCAAAAGCAGCGTGGCCAACAGCTCAAGGCAGGTGATTCTACCCCACTTCTCCACTCTCATGAGACCCCACCTGGATCACCATGTTCAGCCCCAGATTCGCCAACAAAAGAAAGACATGGGCCTGTTGAAGCAAGTCCAGAGGAGATGAAGGTAAAGGTGACCAGAGGGCTAGAGCTCCTCTACAATGAGAAAAGACTGGACAGGTGGAGCTGTTCAATCCAGAAAAGAGAAGGTCTTCCAGTACTTATAAGAAAGACGAGGACTTATGTTTATCACCTGTTGTGATAGGAAAAGGTTTTAAACTAAAAGAGGATCGATTTAGGCTAGATAAAAGGAAGAATTTTTTTATCATGAGGGTGGTAAAACACTGTAACAGGTTGCCCAGAGTGGGGCAGATGCTCCATCCCTGGGAACATTCATAGTCAGGTACAATGGGGGTCTGAGCAACCTGATCTAGTTGAAGAAGCTCCTGCTCATTGCAAGGGGGTTGGACTAGATGAACTTTAATGATCCCTTCCAACCCAAACTATTCTATGATTCTAAGAGTAGATCTTAATGTCCTACATTTGATTTAGGTTAATTTTGTGGGATTTATTTGTCTGCTCTAACAGTTGATGCCAAGAAACTTTTAAAAATGCCACCAGAGCAAGTATTTCTAATCAAAACATTTGTTTTTTTCTCTATAATTATATATTATTGATCAAAACATTTTTTTTCTCTATAATTATATATTATTGATCACACCCTGTTTGTTGTAATACTTTGATTTATGGCACGGTTTAATGAAAATTTTCATACACAATTGTATATTGCTGGAAAAGATGCATCAAAAGAATTTTTTACCATTTTCTTTACCAGTGGTCAGTTTGCTCGTGATTATTCTCTGAAGCTCAAATATATGTTATATAGATGCATTGAGGTTCAGAGATCAGGGAGGAGGTAGTTTGATGGACAAGAATTTTGCTTGGCACACACAGAATAAATATTTGGAAGATTTTAAACAGCATATTATAGAATGCTACATAGCAGTGTTTAAAGAAGAAAACTTGTAGATCTTTCATCTAAAGTATGTATTGTTTCCTTCAGAAAAAAAAAGGTCCAGGAAGAGGCCTCCTGGGTTACTTCTTTTCATTAAAAATGCCTCTTCGTAAAATTAAAAGAATAATCTCAAAATAAACTTCAATTTCCAAACTACCTTTGTTCCTAGTGACTTTATATCCATTGTTCAGTATTTTTAATTTTTAATGTTTGGTGAGTCTATCTATTCAGTACAAAAGTGTTTACCCACTATTCATTGTGCTGTGCTAAATAAACTAACTGATCTTTCTGCTACTGAATTTCAAAGAGATTCTTTAAGTCTAATCCTCAAAATTATTCATTTTATATGTGACCTATCCCAACCCTCCTGTATATTTGCCTCTAGACTTTGCTTCACCTAACTGATGTGCCTTGGACTTGGAATTGCAGAGGGATGGCACCAAGAATTTAGATCTCAGGACCATTTTTAGCAGTGCAATATAAACACTGACAGCTGTTGGATTGCATTTAGTCAATGAAGTTAATCAGGGCACTTAAAACCACTTCTAGTAATTTAACACATACAATATATGATCTGTGCAAAAACTACAGGACAGTGAAAAGGACAGTGTAAATGCAATAGATCAGTGCAATCACTGTTTCAAATTAATACAATTCTCAAGATAGTGCATAACGACTCTGATAAAAGCTTACATAAATTCAGAAGTTTCTGTAACCAGTGAATACTTTCTAGTACACAATAAAAGCCTACCCTGAAATATCCTCATGGTGTTTTAAATTTCACATATACCAAGATTTATTACAATAATTATTTGAAACTACTCAAAAATTGGATCATCTTAGCCAAATATCAGCTGTTGTTAGTGATCTCTTGAGTAGAATAGAATAAAAAATTATTAAATATTGTACAAGGTGAATGGTTTTAGTTTACAGCAGAAATATAACATGCAAAAATTTTTTTTCATGAAGGATAGTATAGAATTACACACATTTTAGTCAATAAAACATAAATTAAATATATGAAAAAACCAAATACTTAGATTCCTTGAAAAAGACAAAATGTAGTACTTTTTCCTCCTTAAATTTTAGCCTGTCAAGCTCTTAGTTTAGCTCTTGTCATCTATCTAGAGAAAAACCATGATGTCAAGATTTAATTATATTTTCAAAGGAGTCATAGAAGTCTAATACTAATGTCTGTATACAGAATAAAATTTTTAGAATTCTTAGAAAATGCACACATTGGGGAGTTCCTCATAATTCAATATGGAACATGTAACTGTGTTCAGCTGTGGTTATTTTACCCTGGGTCTTCATTATGATACAAAATCTACAAAAGCAGAAGGAAAGCCTGAGGAAGCAATTTTCTACAGGTTCACTACATATAATCAGAATAACATAGAAACTTAAGAAGGATTTTGTAATTACTACTGCTAATTTTCTGGAAAGCTAATAAATGTAAAAAAGTTTCATTCTTTTAAAAAAAATCCCAGGACAACATACAAAAATTAGAAGTAACACAGAGAAGCAATGGATTTTATTAAACTATTTTGCTATAACATTTTATTCCATGAGCTGAAGACATTAATTGCCTTCAGTGGTTGTTGCAAAAGCAATCTAATTATATCTTTACAACATTATTTACCGGCAAACTCCCTGTTGCTCTACAGAATTCTGTTTAGAAACACAACTGCTTCCTTTCAAAGGAGAGGTGTGCAATTTGCTGCCTGCTCTCTGTTGTAGTGATATCAAAGATGTTGAAACTTAGATGTAACAGTGGCTGAATTGATGAAGCCCTTGTGCTCTAGAGTGATTCAGATGTTTTAAGTTTATAATAAATCTAGAGGTAGAATATTCTTGCCTCTCTAATGCACAGAGGAGGGTAGAAAAGCCTTTCCAATATTCTGCTCAATTGTCTGCAAATACAGGACTTTTCCATGGGAAACAATTTTCCTGATGTTTATATCTACAGTTACTGAGAAGTGTGGGGACTCCATAGTCAGTTTGTCTCTTGCCAGTCCTTAATATTTGGTGGTAATTTAAGCTATCATATCATCACATCTGTATTGCATTCTTATGAAATATCCTCACTTAACTTTCTTTCTTCATAACGCCAATCTTCCACAAAGGTTTTGTGCCTGATTTAGTATTGCCTCCATAAGAGAACTACATCTTTTCACTTACTTAATCATTACCAGTAGGCTGCTTCTTCAGCATCTTGACTTTGTGATAATTTTTCTATTTATTTTCAGATTTTGCTGAGGTAGAGCCTACAACTGCTGCAGATACTGTTCACAACAGCCATGAATAATAAAAGGCTAATACCCTCTTACTGTGTTAAACTCACATCAACTTTGGTTTTACCTAGTTATTTTACACAGCAAAATCATGAAACATTTCCTATTTGGTATTACCTGGTTTTGAGTCTGTATTGCTGATGTCCTTTTCTTCTTCCCTGTCAAAGTACCTCAATTCATCTAGAGATCTGAGGAAATTTTGCCAGTGGATTTTGATCCAATTCAGCTTTAGATATTAAATAAGGTTTTATAAAAACATAGTTGTTATAAGCAGGGAAAACCTTGCTTCTAGTTATTTTAATGTTGAATACTACCCAAAGGCTTCCTTGAAGATATCAGTTTCACTGTATATAGACAGAAGAATTTCCCCTGGCTAATAAAAAAACCCCACAATTTCTTGTGGCTCAAAAGTCATAGAAATGCGGAATGCCCAGAGACATGCTAATTCAACTACACATGAACTATGTGACTTTGCATCAATGATTCTTGTGCTCATTTTGTTCTCCCTGAACAGCTGAGCAATAATGAGTTTTATTTTGTGTTTAGGGTTGAAAGGTACCTAAGAAAACCAATGAGTTCTAAAGTCTAAATCCAGCCTTTTGACTTTCCTTTCATTACTCCTCATCTTTTGTTCTTCCTCCTAGTTTGTTTTAGACGCATCCCATTAATGTTCATTTAGCATCAGTCAAAGTGCAAGGCATTACAAAACATAAAACAATTGCAACAATTATTAACTAGTTATTTTATTTTGCTACACAAATTGTAGCACTGTTTGCTATGTTTCAAGGTAAAGATATGCACACAGTCATATCTCCTCTCATGGGCTCTATTTCAGTAAGAAAGGGTCAACACTAAAAGCTTTCTGTGTGAAATCACAGGTAGACAAATGTCGGTGGACCTTTCCCCAAACCTTAATGTGTTTTACGTCATTTAGAAACTAAGGACTTACACTTCCTCTGCTTAAGTAACAATAATTAATCTTTGACTTCCTGCAGGATTTGAAAATTGTGCAGCAGGAGGGACAAATGGCAGCTCTTAATGTTCTTATTCCCCCCATTGGGATGAGGAGGAGAATGGGAAGAATAAAAGTGACAGAACTCATGGGCTAAGATAAAGACAGTTTAATAGGTAAAGCAAAAGAGATGCATGCAAGCAAAGCAAAACAAGGAATTCATTCACTACTTTTCATGGGCAGGCAGGTGTTCAGCCATGCCCAGGAAAGCAGGACTCCATCAAGCATAACAGTGACTTGGGAAGACAAATGCCATCCCTCCAAATGTTTTCCTCTTCCCTCTTTTTCCCCCAGCTTTATATGCTGAACATGATCACACATGGCATGAGATGTCTCTTTTGTTAGTTGGGGTCAACTGTCTCAGCTATGTCCTCTCCCAACTTCTCGCACACTCCCAGCTTCCTCACTGGTGGGGTGAGGCAAGGAGCAGAAAAGGCCTTGGCTCTGTGTAAGCACTGCTTAGCAATAGCTAAAACATCTCCAAGCTATCAGTGCTGTTTTTAGCACAAATTCAAAACAGCCTCTGTGAAGAAAATTCAAAAGGTGAACCCAGTACATTATTAAAAAAAATAGAACTCCTAACAGGTTTTAAGGTAAGCATGACTTTACCTGGTTTGCTAAGACAGTTTAAGTGAGGGCTTTTCTCATTTTTCTCTCAACTCTAGGGTAATAAGCAACTTGTTGCAATGTATTTGCATTAAAAAAGCCAAAACATATTTAAGCAGCACTTGGACCCACAGTCATCTGAGTTGCATCTATGTCATTATGGCTGGAAGATAAGGTATGTGTAAGCTTCTGCAATGGTTTCTCTCAAAAAAACATATCAGATTCAAAATTATAGTGTGGTTGTCACTAAATATATGTATAACTCTGCGTATGTGTATATAATATATGTATCTATTTTGTGTGCTGCTCTGTGATGCTCTTCAATAAGAATTCTTCCTGCATCTTTGGAAAGATTCCCTTTTCAAAGCAGAACTCAAGCTCTGAATATTTCTAATGTTTTATATGGCAACAAAACTGTCTGTTTAAATGAAACATGAAGAAACCTTCACAGCAGGAGATTGCTGTGAAACACTGATGTATTCATCTGACATTTTCAGATATGTTGCCTGGGGTTACATCCAAATACTTCCCACATAGTTTTATTGAGTGTTTGCTCCTGTGTGGCAAGGCAGAGATAACATTCAAAATGCACAAAATTATATTTCTATTATTTTCTGCTTTCAAGTCAAAGTGTAAGAGCAAGGCCCATGATGATGCTGCAAATCAATAGAAAATTCAAGAAAGTCTTTAATAACACAAGTCTTTACCCATAAAACTATCGAAAAGCCAGATGAATAAGGAAGGAGGAGAACTTTGAGTATCTCTTAAAACAATGGGTGGAATACACATATATTGTTTCCTTCTGTGTTATCTACAATGTTTAGCCTTTTATTTTGTAGTTAAAGTTCATTAATTTTTAAACATTTAAGGTCCACTGATATAATTTTTGATTCTCTTTGCTGATATATCCTGGAGACTTGGAGCCACATTTCTGATACCTATTTTCAAACATAGTTGATGCAATATGTTAATGCAGTATTAGATGCAATAGTGGTTCGACCTTGACTGGACACCAGGTACCCACACAAGCCACTCTCTCACTTCCCTCTGCAACTGAGCAGAGGAGACAAAATATGACAAAGGGTTCATGAGTTGACTTAAGGACCAGGAGAGATCACTCACCAGTCACTGTCACAGGCAAAACAGACTCAAAGCGGGAATATTAATTAAATTTATTACCAACAGAATCAGAACAGGAGAATGAGAAGTAAAACAAATCTTAAAAACACTTTCCTCCCCACCCCTCCCTCCTTCCAAGTTCTACCTCCTCCCCTCCAGTGGTGCAGGGAGACAGGGTATGGGGGTTATGATCAGTTGTTGTTTCTACCGCTGTTCAGAAAGAGGAGTCCTTCCCCTGCTCCTGTGGGGTCCCTCCCACAGGAGACAGTGGGTTTCTCCATGAATTTCTCCAATGTGAATCCATCCCATGGCCAACAGTTCTCCACAAACTGCTGCAATGTGGGTCACTTTTCCACAGGATGCAGTCCTTCAGGCCCAGGCTGCTCCAGTGTGGATCCCCCACAGGGCCACAAATCCTACCAGGAAAACCTGCTCCAGTGTGGGCTCCTCTCTCCATGGGGCAACAGGACCCTGCTCCCTCACAGACCTCTCATGGGATCACAACCTCCTTTGAGCACTGACCCACTCCTGTGTGGGTCTCCTTCACAGGCTGTAGGTGGAGCTTTGCACTCTCGTGAACCTCCATGGGCTGCCAGGGCACAGCTGCTTCACCATGGTCTGCACCACGGGCTGCAGAGGAACCTCAGCTCTGATGCCTGGAGCACCTCCTCCCCTTCTGTCTTCACTGACCTTGGTGTCTGCAGAGTTGTTCATATGTTCTCACTCTGCTCTTTTCTGTCTGCAATCTCATGTGCCCAACAACTTTTTTCCCCTTCTTAAATATGATATCACAGAGGCATTACTATCATTCCTGATTGGCTTGGGCTTGGCAAGCGGCAGGTCTGTCCTGCCGGCTGGCATTGGCTCTACAGAACATGAGGGAAGCTTCTGGCAGCTTCTCCCAGAAGCCACCACTCCCCCCCCCTTACCAAAACCCGGCCATGCAAACCCAATACAGTATTCTAGGTTTAGTGTCCTGCCGTTTGCTCCATCATTAGGCAGTATTTTGNCCCCCCCTTACCAAAACCCGGCCATGCAAACCCAATACAGTACTCTAGGTTTAGTGTCCTGCCGTTTGCTCCATCATTAGGCAGTATTTTGTATCAATGTCACTTTCAAGGAAATTTCCATCTACATGTATTTACACAAGACTGAGCATAACCTAATACACAGGTAGCAGGTCACATGGGCTTACTAGGCTTAAGACATAAAGTGTCTCATAAGAACATGTAACCCTAGTTCTTCTAAGTTGCCTTGTCTTTGACAGCTACTTCTCGTATGTTTCTCAGTACTTTCATATGAAAAACTAAGTCATTTTAATATGCCAAGGAACAAAACAAGAATCTAGGTTTTTAGCTATCCTCCAAGCCCCTTCTGATATGCATATCACTGCAAACATTGTTTTCTTCAGAGGTGGAAATGTATTCAAATAATTCCATATCTGTTTCTCGGTCTCTAAAATTATTAAAATTAGTGTACCGTTGACTGATGAGGGCTGCAGTATTTCCCATTAATAAGAACTAATAAGAATAGTGTTGGGTAATACTGTAAGAAGCCGAAAATAATTAACACTATCGATAAATTATTTGAGAAAGTAACATTTGCCTCAGCTGGGGGGGGAGGGGAATAAAATAAAAAAGAATCCAAACAGTTTATAAATTAGTCTTAGAGGAACATAGAAAGAATTCAAAATTCCACTTGAAAATGTTTAAAATCTCTTGGAAAATTTAAGGTGTGTTTTCTAAAACTGTTCTACTAACAACTGTGGGTTTATAAATAAATGTCCAAATGCATCAATAGCAGATTAAGAGGATACCCAGCAGCTCTCAATATATAGAAAAGGAACATGGGATATGTATATACTTCTGAAAACTGAGGAAGTAGACATTGTTTGACAAAACAGTATAGCTGGAGATAAAAATCAAATATGTGGTTTGAATCCCTGAGTATCTCAAGTGTTACTATGTCCAGTGAGATCAAACTGTGTGGTTTTGCATTGTATTTACGCTGGTATATATCTTATGTGAGGCTTCCTCTTATTCATGGTGAGAGAGAACAAAGCACTGCTCTGCTTGCCTCTGAAACACACATGACTATGAGAACAAGAGGTGCTCTGTAAGGCGGCACAAAATGGCATTATAATGTCTGATCTTTTCATTGAAACGATGGTCAGGCATTGAAACAGTCTGCCCAGGCAAGTGGTGAAATCACCATCCTTAGAAGTGTTCAATAGGCATATGGGTGTGGCAGTTGGGGATAAAGTTTATTGGTGAACACAGTGCTGCTGGGTTAATGGATAGACTCAGTGATCCTCGAGGCCTTTTCTAACCTTAGTGATTCTATGATTCTATCTCCTGCATGCTCAAGACTAATCTGTTCACCAATGAGCATGGAATAGGAGGGAATTTTCTTTGGGAAGTGTTAAGGGAGTCTGTTTCTTAGGAGTACGTGGGAGTCCGTATTGTAGGGTCCAGAGATGCCTAAGATTGCTCCTAACTCTTTTCCAAAAACAATTACTACCTGCCTGTGGACCTATGAGTATAATAGCTGTCCTGTGGAACTTTCTGGATTGCACACCTCAAGGTGACAGATAGCTGTGGGAAGAGCCACAGACTCTCAGGTCTGTGCCAATACCATTTTCTTCTCTTCCACGTATGAAATGAAGCTGTGACTCTTGACGCTGAACTCAGCTGCCTAAGTTCTAGAAGCAGTCTAGTATGAGGGAGAAGGACTGAACTTGGACCAGATATAAGGAAGCTCAGAATTCCTGTGCTTTGCTCCATGGTATTTAATTCCTGCATGTATTTGTATTCATTTCAGTGAGCAGTGTTGCCAGTATCAGCTGGAAAGGGTAATGGAGACCAGATGCAAAGTCCCCATGACAAATCTGGATCTATTCATTTGTAGTGCAGGAGCCCTGGAGAGGTGTGGTGAGACCAATACTGCTCAATGAGATATTGTTATCTGAATCAGACCATGCAGCGAATGCTGTTTGAATGTGAGACATACAGATAGCCCTCTCCTGGATATATGCAACTCCCCTTGCACCAAGATAATATTTTAATTTATACATGGAAAGGTAGAAGGAAAGGTTTAGATCTTAGACAGAACATCTCTAACAGTGCAAATTCTCAAAACAGATCCTTGTCCTTGCATACAAGGAAGGAAGGACCAGCTGTTCCCTCACTTTACTTAGTACATATGTTCTCTTCTTTTACACCTGATATGATGCATTTAACCTTTATTTCCTGCTTGACTAATGAAACATCTAGTGTCGCTGAATTTTCCCCTATCATCACTGTTCTAGCCTGCTGTATCACATTGTTCCTTATCAAAACTGAATAAACACCTAAACAATTGTAAATAGCTCATACTTGCTATGGCTATGTATGCGGAATCTCTTGATGAAACAGTCTAGCTGCAAGCAGTGTTTTAATCACCTTCAGTGAGTCTTCAGGAAACTTGATTTATACTGTAGCTTTTGCCTGCTCTTCACTTCATCAGTCTTCATTCGCCAGCTAAAGTAAAACCGTAGTGCTCATGCAACTTTGAGAGCACCCAGAGGATTTTGCCTTTGAAGGAAAATGATGTTTGGCCTAACTGCAACCATGCTGATATTGTGCTGTAATCTGGCTTTGACTCTGCAGGATAGTGATGAATAATAAATTCTATACAGAGTAAATTAACCAACAGACAAATTTCTGGTTTTCTTCTCTTGGTACAAAGCCTCGAATTTTTATGTTAATGTCAAAGTTAGTGTGCCTGCAAGGATCAAGACCATAATCATGATGCACTGAAGTAGAAGCCTGCTCTACCTCAGGGTACAAATATTTAATCCCGTGTATTTCTGTCTTTTCCTTACCTGGGGTGCTACTGGGTTTTGGGTTTTCATATCACATTTTCTTTAAACCGTAATTTCTTAACTGAAAAAGCCATGTATCTCTCTCTGTAGGTCTACGTATTTATCTAGCTATATATATCAAATTCAGCTGCAGAAAGCAGAAAGCCATTGAGTAATTGAACTAAAAAATTAAAATAAAAGATTATGAGAACACTATGAAGGGAATACCTCAGTAATTCAAACAAAAACCTTACATAAGGAAATAAAAGAGCAGTTCTTATGAAGCGTATGAAAGCATTGAAAAACTATCCCATGTGTTCTTGATATGACTGACAGCGCCTTTTTTCATTAGATAAACTTTTCTTTATCTAAATGCTATTTAAAATAGTAGATTGCACGTGTTTTGGTTTTTTATTTGAACTTCATTATGAAACATTTCATGTTTTTCTAAGAAGAGAAGGACTGGAGCAGGCAAACCTCTGGATGAAGGAGAGTAAGGTTGCTTGATCCCAGGGGAGTAACCAGGGGTTCTTCAGAACAGAGTACAGAGTAAGTCAGAGTAAGTCTAAAGTAAATCTTCCTTGATAAACAGGGACTGAAAAGAAGAGGATGAATAGGAGCAGTCACACTTATGAGACGAGTAGCATCTCCATGGGAACTGAAGAGGAACACACAGAATATGTTCCTTTCTAGGTAGGCTCTGAGATAACAGAAATCAAACATGAGAGCAAGGGCGTGTCCTCTATGCATACAGCAGTAGGAGGAGATTGATTTATCAAACCTGCTTTTCTATCCTGTCTTAGTCATTTTGAGTTTTTCTTACTTTAAAAGTCAACTATTGAGTTTTTTCTATTTTAAAAGTTAATATAAGACTATATTAACTCTATAGTCTTATAAAATCGACTTGGATTTAAAGCTTTCTTGGTCCTACAGAGAAACCTTGCACCCCCTACTAGCAGAATGTATAACCAGTCTACCTTATAGGTCTGGTTTGTTTGTCTCCCCGTGACAGAGATCGCCATGGTTTAATAAATAATGTTTTTAAAAGTGTGTATATGTTTGTGTGTACTAACATAAGTGTATGTTTTGTTTACATTTCACTAGAAATAAATTGGGAATCTGAAAGCTTAAGAACAAAAATTGGCTTAATATATTAAATTACCATCTTTGTGATTTTACAATTTTAGAATTATTGAATTTTCACCACATATTTCTCTTCTATTTTTTACTATCAAAATAATGCTCTGGACCTCCTTCTTGGAAGCACTAGGAAGTCCACTGATGGAACATGTAAGGGTAAGGAATTATTACTTACAATTACTGTTAATACTCTCCTAGAACTAAGATACCAGAGCCCCTGAAACTATATTTTGATTAAGTGAGTAGCTGTTTCAAGTGAAAAACATGTTGGCCTGTGTTATACAAAAGAGTTTAACAAAGAGAATGTCCCTTTCTGTTTGCAAGATTTCTATTTTTTTCCAGACATTGGTAATACATGAACAACATTTTACATACATAAAATTATATCAAGTCCTTTATTTGCTCATGTACAAAATAGTCATTATTTTCTAATTATTTCATTTCTATTTCCTCCCTTTCTCTTCACCTCTTTTTAAGGTCTCTATGCCGGTCTGGCATTTAAAAAAGACAAATTCCCAGGCTGATGTAAACAATTTGAATTGAAATGGTAGGATTTGAATATTTTTTACACAATCAGAATTTGGAGATTTCCATAACAATAATGGATAGAAATCAATTTTTTAGCTGTGAGTTTGGTGGGTTTTTTGCAATGATAAATGAATTTGCTCCCCATTTGCTGAGAACCTTAGATTTATTTCAGGGGATTAACTAATTTTACTCACTTTTTTTTTTTCCACAGGCATTCTTTAGCATAGTTTGCAGAGCTTTTTAATATTTTTAGCCAATCACTGTTTTTATTTTGCTTTTCTTGTGATTAAAGAAAATGTCTTTTCACAGAATCACAGGATGGATAAGGTTGGAAGGGACTTCGTCCTTCGTATCTCTTCCTTAAAAATGCATCGTGGATGTCTGACAGAGTCATGATCTACATGTTGGTCTAATGAGAAGATATCCATTGGATTATTTCTCACAGGTACTGTGAATTGTGAGGCTCCACAGTGTGCTATTATTTAAACAAAAGTATATAACTTATGAACACCTCCTTTAAAAGAAAATATATTTGGGGTTTTTTCTCTTCTAATGATTCTGACCAATCAAGTTTTAGATGTTCTCAATTTACATTTCTTAACTTAAAATGTTTCCTAAGCTATTTACCTTATCATTAAAAGTTGCTGATGGTACAGTGTCTTTATACAGAATCACAATAAGTCTTTGAAAAGCAATTAACAGAAGGAATAAAAGTTAATAACTTTTTCTCATATCATATTAGAAGCAGAAAATTTAGTTGCAAGTATTTTGGACTAATTGGAGAACAATATAGAAAAAGGAGGCTCAGAACAGATCAGGACCTTGCACAGGTACTAAATCAGCTCTATCTGTGTTTACTGTGAAAGAATCTAGGAAAATTCCCATACTTGATCCCTTTTTTCCTAGTGAATAATCAGATCATTTGCTGAAAATGGAAAAGAGTGTAAAACATAGTAAAAAACAAACTCAAAAAATGCACAATAAAAAAATTACTGGAGTCAGATGGCATTTATCCAAGAGTTATAAAAAATTAATGGAGCCAAGTGTAGAACCATAAAGGTTGGCATAGTGTCTCTTGCTTGAAAAGGTCTTGGTCTGACATCAACTTTTAAAGAGACTTCCAGTGCCCCACTGGGAACAGTAGATCTGTAAACGTGATGTTTCTAAGGATCAAATAGCAGGAAATTTAATCAAGTAGAGAATTGGTGAGCACTGGTAAATATTATCTAGTAAAGAAAAGTCAACACAGTTTTTTTTTTTTAAAAAATAAGGCAGGTCTAGAAGAAATCTCTGCTGTTCCTTGAGTCATCAAACAAACAGGATGATAAACAAGTCAAAACAGATTTCTGAAAGACTTCCGACAAAGCACCTCACTTGCAGACTTTTAAGGATATTAAGCAGTCATGGAATAAAATGGAAGGTCCTTGTTTGGATAAATATCTTTTTAAAATAAGGAAAACAAAGGGAAAGAATAAGCACCATTCTTACTGTGAATAAAAATAAAGAAGTTCTGCAGGATTTGCTTACTGTCTGGGTACTGAAGTTATGAAGTTATGAAGCTTCTCTTTTACATGACATTAAATCTGTATGTCCCTTTGTTGTTGCTATACAATTCTTCTTTTAAATAATTCTCTGCATACAGTCTTTGCATAGAGTCCTTTGTCATCAATTTTCTGTTTAATTTGGTCATGGAAGAATCTTTAACTTGATTCTTATTCCAAACTTCTCTATTTTTCCATTATTCCTCCTTTCTGTCCATTCAGGTTTTAATATAGAGGGTTTCCAGTGCTTTGTCACAGCCTTCACAATGACATACAAGATGACAGTGATGGTTAGTTGGTGTTGTCAAAGCAATGGTGCATCATCTCCATCATCGGTGACTCGCTGTCACCATTGTTGCTTCATCCTTCCCTGAACTGAAGAATGACAGCCTCGACTCCACTTCGGCTTCCAGCTTCGTGGTGACATGATCTGGAACAAAAATTGTGATTCTTTCTGTGCTCTACATTCTCATCTGGATACAAATACCTTTATCTACTGACCTGTGAAGCACTCCCTATGCCTAGCTAGTGGCAAAAAAAAAGTCCCATTCTGTTTCATGTTCCTCTCACAGGTACCTGAAAATTTCTTCCTTAAAAAAAGAAAAATCCTTCAAAAATCCCAGGTGATTTTTCTTCTTTAGAGTTAGATGCCTGGCTGCTTTTCATATTGGAAGCAGAAAGCAATCCTTTGGTTACAGAAATCATTTGAAGTGGATTATTGGAGCATCAAAATCTCAATATTTTCTGATGTTAGGAATTAAGTATGATGTCTAGCAATCTATCCAGAGAGGGTAATTTCTGAGGTATAGCTGTATAAACATTAGAAAATGCTGCCAAAAATATTTCCATGAGAAAAAATATGATAAACTGAAATATGATTGATGTTTAAAAATTACATCCTTATCTGAAATATGGTCCTGAATAATGATATTCTATATGGAAGACACTTTAAATGGCATCCCTGATACTTCATTTTTTTTAACAAAGCAACACTGATAGAACAGTGATGTTAACAATTTATTAAAAAACTAAAGATAATAACTGTTTATTTCTAATACATTAAAATACAGTTTCTGATACAGGAAATGCAGGGGGGTTTTATGATTTTATGGTTAAATGAAGGGGTTTTTTTAGTTGGTTATTTTCAGATTCATATGTTTCTTCAGGTTTTGCCCAAAAGGCTGTTAAAATTATTGCAAGGGGAAGGTACTTGCGCAAAAGCAAACAGAATTTGAATTTATTTTATTTCAGCAATGGAAATAATTCATTTTATGAAACAATGATGGAACAGCAGCGCAAGAAGTGTGGCAAGCATTGTTTGCATCTTGGATGTAGGTCCCAGAAGAAACTCATTAATAGCTTCATCTTCATTTTAATGTGTTCATGTATTTAATTTATATTTACATTTAATTTATATTTATATTTAATTTATATTTATAATACATTAATCACTATGTTATTTGACCCTGTCCAAATTCTAATTCAAATTCTAATATCAAACCAGATAGTCTTCTGACAGATCTCCTCTACTATGAATAGCTGTTTATCTCATTCTTCTGTAGCTGAGCTGTTGTACCACAATGCAATGAAAATATTCTACAGTCCCTTCAACCTGGCACTTCACAAGACTGATGACCCAACTCTTCAATTAGTAAAAACCAAATGCTATGTCAGAAGTAAATCACACTTTCTCTACATTCACTATCAAAGCTTTACTTTATTATACTTCTGTTTTATGAAGTTGGACTCTATTCTTGCTTACATCTAACTAAAATTGTCTGTATGAATAGCAAATAAAGACAAAACTAATGCAAAAAAAAATGAAACAGTTGCCTAAGAAAAACGTTTTAGATTGTAAGCACTTCAAATCACATTATGAGTCTATATGTAAGGTTTCAAGGACACAATACATTTGTGAGTGTAATCTGTCCACAAGTTAATGTGAACCTGAGAAGTCTTTTCTGCAACTTGGCAAAAATCCAAACCTCCTTCATAGTTTTGCTGCAAAGGGTCAGGTAGAGATCTCTTCACTCTTGTGACCAGTGACAGGACATGAGGAAATGGCAGGAAGTGGAGTCAGGGGAGGTTTAGGTTAAGTAACAGGAGAAGGTTTTTCACCCAGAGGATGAGCCCTAGAACAGGCTCCCCAGGGAAGTGGTCACAGCACCAAGTCTGTCTGAGTTCAAGAAGAGTCAGGACAATGCTCTCAGGTACATGATATGATTCTTGGGTGTCCTGCGGCAGGGCCAGGAGTTGAACTCGATGATCCTGATAGGTCCCTTCCAACTCGGCATATTCTATGATTCTGTGTTTCTATGAAAAAATGAAATTAATTGCAAAATTATTCAAATTACTTTTGCCACATAATAGAAAGAGGCAATCTTTCTACATGGTGAAAAATCTGATCAGTTTAGAAATTGCTTCTGGTTTTAGTTATAAGCTGACAGACTAACTTGTAACAAATGCTTTGTCCTAATTTTTCCCCAGTGTGCTGGAGGTAGCTGACCCCCACTGACCAAAGGGATGTTCCATACCATATATCATCATGCTCAGTATATAAAATGGGGGGAAGAAGGAGGAATGGGGGGTGCATTTGAATTGTTGACACTTGTCTTCCCAAGAAACCACTGCACATGATGGAGCCTTGCTGTGCTGGGGATGGCTGAATATCTGCTGGCCATGGAAAGTCAGCAATGAATTTCTTGTTCTGCTTTGCTTGTGTGTGCAGCTTTTGCTTTCCCTATAAAAATGTATTTATCTCAACCAATGAGATATATCATATATTTAAAAATAAATGTATTTATTTCAACCCATGCTCACTTTTATCCATCTGATTCTCTCCCCCATCTCACTGGGAGGTTGTAAGTGAGCAGCTCTGTCGAGCTTAGTTGCTGGCTGGGGTTAAACCACAACATTCATTTTTCAAAACGTACATGAATTCTTATAATATCTTTGAATATGTTTGAATATGTTCACCAAGCAAAATAATTAGTTTACTTGGAGAGTATTTACAGGTGGTTGATCTTTGAAAATTAAAGTTTTAGTGACTGTTCCTTGAACACATGGAAGAACATAGAATCATAGAATCATAGAATCGATTGGGTTGGAAAAGACCTTCGAGATCATTGAGTCCAACCCTTGGTCCAAATCCAGTCCATTTACTAGATCATGGCACTCAGTGCCACGTCCAATCTGCGTTTAAAAATCTCTAGGGATGGTGAATCCACCACCTCTCTGGGCAGCCCATTCCAATGCCTGATTACTCAACATAACAACTTTTCTTTAATCTATGTGAGAACGATGCAACCTTTTCTCTTGAGAATATCTAAAATTTAAGATTCATTTAAGATATCTAAAACCATATTGATACAGGGCTGTGAAACTGATTCTTTTTAAGAAGTCATATTGGTTAAAATAAAGTTAAGTACTTTAAGCACTGCTGTCTGCAATTTCATTGTGATGTCTCCAAGGGATCCTATATGCGTTATGCATGGAACCATGAGTGTTTAGAGAAAGCACTTTTAAGGATCAGTTGAAACTGCTGTAATGTATGATTAAATGTAATACTGATTACATGTATTGATGCTGAAATTGTGGATTGGTGGTCAGGTAGCCATATACAGAATGACAATGTCTGTCCCAAAAGACATGTAACCTAAATCAGCACAGGAAACTCAGTAAATAATCCACATGAACTGATGGAGGCAACCCAAACAGTGACAATCAGCATCAGTAAGCAATAATCAATGTGTCAGCTTTTTTATTTCTGAACAAAATATAAAAAAGTTTAGCACCATCAGTTTTCAGTCTTGGCCAGAACCAGATCTATAGATGGTTTTTCTCAGAAAGGTATTACTGAAGATCAAGTCCCGCCAGCTACAGTTTGGAGACTGAAAAAGTTTACATTGCAAGTAGTAATGCTGAGTAGTGTGGTGAAAAAAGGAAGAAAACCTGGGATATACCTGTAATGCAATTATAAAGTCTGATTGTGGCTTCATGGGTTTTTCCAAATTAGCTAATTTTCCAAATTAGTATTGATTCAGCTATATCAGATCCTAACTGCAGTGGAAATAACAGGTACTGTGTTGGACCTTCAGATTTACAAGCACAGTATGAAAGCTATTAATTTAATGCTCTCTAGTAATGTCTTTTGAAATGTGAAACAAATGATTCTTTTTACAACCAAATGGGGCTATGTGTATCTTGGTCTAGTGGGACTGACAACAAATGTGAGCGTTGTTCGCTGATGTAAAATTAATAACTTCAAAGCTATTAAACTGTGATTTATTTTGCTACGACAATTAAGCAGCTGAACTCAAGAGGTTCGGTGCAATTTATTATTGATGATTTTATATATACAATTTAATTTTGCTCTTGGATCTAGTAGTGTAGTTTCACAATGAGTCTAATTTAAAACCATAAGTAAAATACCATTTATGTTTCAGGAAAGCTCTGAGGAGTGGAAAAATGTACTGGCAATTTTCTTTTCCCAAAATACAGGGTACAAACTAAAATTAAAACAAATTTTAAATCATCCACTGCTAGATTGCTTTTTTTTAATGCATTTGACTCCTCTATTCCACAGAAAATTTATTTCTAAGTTTGCATAAGTTTGCCCAAAGATAGTTCTTTTTTACAGTGTAACTATAAGGTAATCAATGTTGTATTTGAAGGTCATTTTAAGAAATTAACTAGGAACAGTCAGCAACTTTGTGAATTTGCAATGCCGTGGCTTTACTCTACATATCTTGATGCATAATTCAACCTGATTATACAAACAAAATAATGAGTTTCAAAAGTATTACTAGTGAATAAACGGAGATGCTTAAGAAGGATGTGGACCTGTTGGAGGGAGTCCAGAGCAGGACCACAAAGATGATTAGAGGGCTGAAGCGCCAATCCTATGAAGAGAGGCAGAGAGAGTTGGGGTTGTTCAGCCTGGGGAAGCAAAGGCTCCAGGTAGACCTCATAGCACCTTCCACTACCTAAAAGGGGCCTACAAGAAAGTTGGAGAGGGACTTTTCACAAGGACATGCAGTGACAGGACAAGGGATAAGGGCTTCAAACAGAGAGAGGGTGAATTTAGATTAGATATTTGAAGGTTCTCTACTGTGAGGGTAGTGAGGCACTGGAA
>NW_016690289.1:2522171-2568542 GCF_001604755.1 Lepidothrix coronata
AGAGTGAAATGACCCTGAAAAATCAGTGTTTGTAAACATATATATATATATATATACATAGGGTTTATTTTAGAACAATTTTGTTTCAAAGGTAAACAGGTATGTTGCTGTTTTGGATGTTATCATCTACAGCAATACAGCAATATTAAAGCATAAAAGTAACACTTAAGGAAATGCATAAGGAAAGGAAGAGAAAGAAAGAATAAAAGTGGAAAGATATATATATATAGTCACTTATAAGGGTCCAAAATGCTAAGACAATCCCAGATATGGAGGTAGAAACTGGAATACTTTATTGAACACGCCAGTGCAATTCAAGAGTCTTGGGGGCTGGACATGTTAATGAGGAGGACGAGTTATGTTAATTAGGGGATGGCTTTATGTTAACTAGAGGATTACACAGGTTTCTACTACGGTTACACAATTGATTAATATTTCCCTCAACTAGGATTAAATGGGGGGGAAGAAAACAAAGGGGTTTTGTGGTGGTTTGGAGCTGGCACCCTGCCACCACAAGAGCTCCCCCCCCCACCAAAACCAAGGGAAAAGAAAAAGGAAAAAAAAAAACAAGAGAACTGAAATAAGAGAGAGCTAAAGCAATATATATAAGTATATTTACACTTATATTACATTTATATACAATTACCAAAGCTATATACACATGAGAGAAAAAACCCAACACCTGAAAAAAAGAAAAGGGAAAGGGAAAAGGGACAAAACAAAACAAAAAAAAATAGATATACACTCTCAATAAAGAACTAGGCAAAGAAAACCTAAATACTTTCCTTGAGATAGCACAATCGCACTCAATGCTGCCACCACGCTATCAGGCCCTGGATCGGCAGAAACAACAGGCCCCGTAGGCCCAGCCAGGCCTCAGCTCTCCCACAGGAGCGAGACCAGCCACAGGAGTCTGCTGTCTCCAAACCTTACTGGAAGAGAAGAGAGGAAGAGGCCTCTCTCCCATCTTATTTATACTCTGGCTTATGTAAAAAAATCGTAGGGAATACTGGGAACATGGCCACTTCCTAGTTCCAGTCTGGTTACCAGAAAGGCCTAAAAAAACAAACCACTACAAGTTTCAACACAGTTTGATAACTTCATCTCAAAGTCCTTCCTTATCCTGCTGTAGGAGCCACGTTAATCCACATGGTTGTACACCAACAGGTCTTGTGAGGAAGGTCCAGTCCTTCAGATTAAGGGATTTCTCTCAGCATCTCTTGCCCAAGGTTTACTGCATAGACACTAGTAGTTCTTTTTCTGCTGGTATCCAAATTTTGGACTACAACAGTCACTACCTACTGCATCCAGCAATGAAACTTGGTAGTTGCAGCCTTGATGTCTGTTGATTGAAGGAATGGTCTTGATCTGTTGGGGATGAGGGGGAAGGTTGCCAAACTCAAAGATGTTATGAGTTATTATACACTTCAAGATTAGGTGGGAACACCTTGTACCTCCCCTGGAGTGGGTAGTTCTACAATGGATAGTGTCACAGGACATGTCAGGAGCCTCTGACAACTCCTAAGACATCGCAGCTACCTATTATGTCAGCATCAATTGTAGCCCATCGTGGTCCAACATTTGAGAAGCATAGCCCAGGCTAGATGCAAAATGTCTTGAGGTTCCCCGGAAGGATTTTTACAGCAGAGTCATCATATAAGGGATGACATTGGCATGACAAGAAGGATTATCCCATCTCACAGAATTTGCCTCTTATTAGCCTCTTCCCTTATGTGGAAATCCAGTTTGTAGCTTCAGGTGTGCATGCCCTTCTGCACCTGAGACGGTTGGACAATGGCATGCACTTACATGATCTGAAAGTCCTTTCACAGTAGGCATATTCAGGAAGGGGCAGGCTTTGCTGGGTGAGCAGCTGTTTCTTTGCACTTTGCTACAGTGGACAAAAGTCTTTTGGTGGTTTTACAAGGTTCAAGCCATTAACTACTTCAGTATCTGACACCATGGCTGCTGACTTGACTTTGTTTGACTTGATACTCCCTGTGGACTTATCAGGTGACCTGATCTTGTGGCTGGACTTTATGACTGTCACCAGACCTGCTCTGCTCACCTTGCTCAGGTCTATGGGATCGGTTCCCTTGCTAGTGAGACATATGCCTTTGACTGCTTTGTTATTGTGCATGCTTCTGGTTACCTGTCCCTAGCAGAGCAGCCTGCTCCTGCTACTCCCTGACCCTGTGTGTTCGACGTTATCAGCAGGGTTTGGGGTAGCAGGAGCTGTGGGATGCTGTGAGTAGAAGGAGATGATAAACCACTCCGTCCCAGTCAGTTAGCTCCTAAGGGCTTGGCAAAAGCCAATACCACTCCACTGCATGCCAAAACATCAGCCGAAGAAGAACCTAGTGCCCCTGTTGAAATACATTTTTAAGGGCTAGGAGTAGAAAACACAGAAAGGGTTCCTGCTAGTGGCAGGAAACACAGGAGATGTGAGGACACCCACAGGAGAAGTCATTGAGGAAGATATAGGAGGAGGGATGTGGAAGATGACATTTTCAGGGACACAGCTGAAGACCCTGCCTTGGAACAAGGCACTCCTTGCTAGACCAAGTACAGCCTGAGGGGACTGCAGCCGGTGGAGTACCCACAGTAAAGCACATGAAATGAGTAAGAAGGAAAGAATAGCAGAAAAAAAAAAGGAGTAAGAAGCAAGGAATGACAGAAAGAAATAATTTGATTTCTCAATACCCAAATTGGAAATTAAAAGTTTATGTTATTTGGAAATAATATAAATTTAGTGAAATTCCCTGAGTTGAGTTTTTATTTATTTATGACACCCTGGCAAGGTTAGTAACATTGAGTTACCAAGACTTGTTCTCAAAAAAGCTACTAAGTATTGAATCTCCTAAGGTCCTGGTGTGAAAGGTTATGTTTAGAAGACCAGCATGATTCTAGATACTTCAGAGACTTCTCTTTAATGACAGTATTAGGATATGGCTGGATGAAATATTTTGCATGCAGGAATGATGAGTGATGAGGTTACCTATTCAGACCTTCTTTCTGGAGCTCACCTCCCAGTTCTCCTTGCTTAACTGTTAGTCTGACCAGTCTCCAATCCCGTTCTGTGAGGCACAACAAATTTCTATCATGCACATTTAAAAATATATAATATGGGACCAAGTCTTTACAGATCAAGGAGTATCTTCTGGAAGAGCAGTTGGCAAAAAGATCTCATTTGCTCACAATATTAATACATCTTCTAGAAAAATGAGGGGATGACAAAAAATGACACAACACTGGTATTAAAGAACACATCTCTTCCCACAGTTTGGTACTTTTAAGTTTTGACATGCCATTTCTAAAGCCAAAATCTTTTTATTCAAGTGATTATCTATAGAATTTGGTGTGCTTTTTGGCATAAACATGAAGAAATTATTTTTTATGTGCAGAGCTCTGTATTTATGACTGAAATTAGCTGAAGAAATGGCACTGAGATAGTTTAAACTGTCATATTGTGTGCTAGTTGTTCTCAGGGAGACTTTTAAGTGCATAGTATGTCCTTGCTTATGTTTTTAACAGCTTCTCTGAGTTATAGTGTGCTAATCTACACTGTATGAAAGAATCATTCTTTGATTGCCACAGTCTCTGTAAAGACTGAATGGGTTAAAGATTTTATTTCCTTTTACAGAATACTTCCATCTTGATGTCATTTGAACTATTTTTTTTTTATCCTTCCAGAGCAGCTTTAGAAAATTGCGGTGGTTATAAATCCTTCACTATGGGTTTTGAAGCTGGAAATGCCAAGGTGCATTCACCATTTACCTCAACAGGCCTCCTCACGGCAGCTATTACAAATGAGGTGAAATATATGTCAATGTCATGCAGCATTATTCTGACTTATCACTGCAGCTGTCTTTGAAAATAACCTTTACGATGTCAGAAATCTAATCTTTTACTATTTCTAGTATTTAAACACTTGTTTTCAAATGGCATTTCAATAAATTGCTAGTAACCTTCAATTGCAAACAAAGGTTGTGTACAGACTACTGCCCTGAAGCAAATGTAAATGCATGGCTCTGAGTTATTCACACTGTTAGATTTCTTCTGAGTCCTGCTCTAGTGTGAACTATCCAACTCCCTGTGGGTCCAAACTTGGGAGAGTTGTGGGGAAAGGATTTTCAGAAAACCCACCACATAGATCATAGGGTTGAAATTGCTCAAGTTTATCTTGCTGCACTTGGCACAGTCCTCTCAACCTATGCCAGAAGGCTTATTTGCCCTCACTCTGTTGCTCCAAGGAGTTCTCCCCTACTCCAGTAGCACATCATTAATAAGACAATACTTTGAGTCATTAGATACATCCAGCCACACATGGAAGCTGCATGAGGAGTTGAAGGGACAGAGATTTTCACACACACACACTCACACACACACACCAAGCAGATTTACACAGCTGCCACAGTCTATCTGCTGTTAGCAGCATCCAGGTGCCACCACCAAAACTCATATAAAACATAAGTAGAGAAATACAGTGAGCCCAGTTCTGTTCTTCCTCTCTGATCCATCAGGGTTGGAGCTCATTTGTGAAATCACACACATTGTCACTTTCTAGACTTATAAGCACATCCGTGGTCCTGGATCCCTCAGTTATTAGTGTCTAATACCCATGCCCAGGCCCTGGGCCCCCTTACCCAGTCTATAGGTCTCCTTCACACTCCTAGGCAACCTTGATGTTCACCACCAAAGCAGATGCATGCACACACACACATACACGCATCTCATGGTCGTTCCCCCAACAATCACACACACACATATAATACTGTCACGAGCTCTCTCAGCTTGCCTGATACCTATGCTTGGACCTGGAGCTCGCTAAGGGCCCCCTGGCTCTGACCTTGAGACATATATGGGATTAGATTGACCAGGGAAAAATAACCACACTTTGTTCTTTCCAGTTCCTGGCATTTAGATAACTTACATATATAGGTACATTGGTGTCCCTCCAGTTGCCGAGCACAGAGCTGAAATCCCTGCGGTCTCAGGTCTTTTCTGCAGTTGCCAACACCCAGAACTCTCTCACCTGTGAGTGTCTCCAGGTACTGACAGATATACCCTACAGAACTCACTTTCTACTTTCTATCCAAACATAGGATAGAAAGTGGGTTTACACAGGAAAAATTGTTAAGAAAAATTATTTAATAGGAAGATAGGATAGACTGAGGTGCTCAGGCACAGGATTCAGAGAAGCTAACTGACCAGCAGACTGTTTAAAAAGCCTATTTTTCTAAATTTTCTCTATTTTCTCAAGTTTATTCCTCCCAGATACTCACTAAACATAACTTCTCAGCCTTTGGCTCTTCCTTTAGGCTTTCCATAATAAGCTTTGCAAAGTCCACAGGGCTCCTCGCGCATCCCATGATATCCAGTCTTGTTTCTACCTTCTTATCAGCTACAAGGTTCAGGTTGACCCTCTTCAAGACTGTGTCTGTGGGGGGGAGGTGGCGGGTCCACTGAGCCCTTAGAAGTTGACGAGCTTAAAATATTGGATGGTATTAGGCCATTCCCATGAGAACAGTGAAGTTAATTAACTGTTCCCATAGACAGAGCAGCCTTGAGTATCAGGGAGTTGACTGGAAAGATGATAAGCAGTGCAAGGACAGGGCTGTTGGCTGTGTTTCAGGGTGCAGGTGTTAATTCCCGTGTGTTTTTGTAAAAAATATATTTACAGTAAGTGTGTGGGAAAGTGTGGATTAGCTCTCAATAAAGCAGGTTGCTGCGCTTAGGCAGCAGACACCCTTGTCTCATCTCTCTGTGTGCATGTGTCTACTTTCTCTACTGACCAAACCTAACCGATACGACAGATACCCCGTGACGTGTGTCTGTGTGGTTTTTCAGTGAACTATCACTCACTTTCTGAGCAGTTCTGGTTTTTGTTACTGTCTCAGTTATCACCTACCCATCAGATTTGTATATATGTATGTTCAATTTATCACCTTTTTTGTTATTTGTTATTTAATAGTGCTGAGTCAGGTAACTTAATGAAGCAGATGGTCTCACATTCCCCACACCCTTACAATGATCAATCAGTCTGAAAGGTCTGCAAATGAAGTCCAGGATGCATCCTGTGCAATAATAGGATTTTTTCTTTACATGTTTTTTGATTTCTGAGTCCAAATGATACATTTTTGCTATGTAAGGTGTTGAATTATGTGCATTGTGAGGACTGGGTGGACCCACTGTATGGCCTTTCTACAGTGCTCTGTCAATAAGTGAACAGGATCCTGTAGGCATATAACCACAAATGCAGTACATTTATGTTTATCTGTCTTCTCTGCTGCATGTTGAACCGTGGCAACTGTCCAGTTTCAGGTTGGACATGCAAAAGCTGGAAAGCCAAATACCACAGCAACTGGTCTGTAAGGAAAGGTAGTAACATTCTCACACAGGTTGTGCCAAATGTAGCCAGAACTTTGATGGTTCAGGAGATCTTGGTGTCCAGCCTCTCCTCAGCATTTGCCACCTTGTAGGCAGCGGGACATACGCACATGCCAGATTTCAGGGCCCAGTCGTGGTCCACAGCTAGAGATTTCCACATAATGCTATGCATAAGATTTCCTCAGCAATCTCTCATGGTATGCAGGATGACCAAGTGGTTCTGCTTGCAGTTAATGCTGTCATATTGTGGGCAACGTTGCCATGGCTGAAGTGGGCAAAGGCTCTTACTATCCCAGGAAGGTAAGCTATAGGGATGACTTGTGAAAAGATGGTCGTAGCAAAGGCTTCACAGTCCTCTGTCATTTTCAAACCCACTGACTGAAGGAAGCCCAGCCAGATCCTTATACTGAGCATGGATTCTCACTAGGACAGTGTCTGGTGTGGAATGCTGGAGCTGACAGGTCCTCACAAAGGAGCTCAGTATGATCCTCACAGCACTTCCAGCCTATCCCATCTGCAGAACAGTGGATACTGGTTTTCTAGCTCCCAAATCTTTCCCCATTTTGGGAAAACCGTTGGCCACAGCAAGTCAGGCAGCCTACTATACTGATGTTACTGACCATGAGTGGTACACTGCATTTTTAGCAGTCATTCTGGTGGCTAGCCTGCATCTCCTGGATGTCTTACTCACATGGCACGCTAGCAAGCAGCAAGCAACTTGCCAGATGCTATTGCAGACAGTGAGAGTTCTGCCCGTGGCCTGCAAAAGTGCCAAATCAGCCTGGCAAAATGCAGCAGTGGCCAAAGTATCAGTTACTGACAGCCTGCAAAGCAACAGATGATGCAACAGGCAGCCTGGCTTTACTGCAGGCAGCAGATACAGACTGCCAAGCTGCACCTATTTGTAGAGGCTACAGAAGCAGTCACATGCTACATAGGGATATTATAAGCAGCGCTGTGTGTTGTGCTAGAAAAGCACCTCTGTGAGAAGGCACAAAGCTCTTTGTGATGTGGTACAGAGAAAGATATCCCTTCAAGTGCAATGCAATATGGATATAGCACTTCTCTCTAGAGTGCTTGCAGCAATATAGACATGAACAAATCCACATAGCCAGTCCAGAGGGGAAGTGAAAACTCTCTGAGCTGAATACTGTCAGCAGCATTGGCACAGAAATACTGCACTTAAGATGGTAAAGAACAAAGAAACATCCCTATTTTTTCATGTATTCTTTTAAGAACCAAGCAGATCATACACTTTTTTCATTTATCAGATTGAGACACCGTAAAGAAATAAAAATTCCCCGTGTAGGTGGAAATAAAGAAAACTAGATGAAATAATACCCTCATTATTTTTGGTGCTGAATTGCAATTCCACTGTACTGTTATAGCAGGATGATTTAGTTCAATCTAATACTCCTAGTTGTCTTATTTTCCTGTTAACAATGTTTCTCTCCATGGCTGAAGTAACTCTTCAAGGTTCTGCAAGAGTGATGTATGGAAACTTCTGCTAGTCAGCAGTGACTGCTAGTGGAGAAAACACTAAGGAACTATTCTTCTTCATTCACACTTCATTATCCAGGATATAAACCAACATTTCAGGGTGAAAGGGAGCAGACAAAAAACACAAGAGAAAGGGAAAGACATGGAATGGCTGAGAGGGTAGTAATTTCAAATTCTCTGCAATTTTTTTCAGTGCTAAAACATGAATGTGGAGAAGCTGCAATAATGTCTGGGGTTAGACAAATCAACTTTCAGACATTTTTCAGATTAAGTGTAGAGTATTGAGGTGCTTGCATTCCCAGTAGCCTTGGATTAGCAGTTGGGCTGTGTTGTTATCAATATGTCCATGACCTGAAAGTTAAGGTTCTGAAACAAATGTGGTCAGTAACCCCTAGTTTGTTTGGGGTTTTGAGATAAAACAGAAGGCTTCCACTGCAACAACCTCTGCTGTGGAAGCAGACTTGGATTTACTTGGAGTGGGAGCAGGAGAAATTTACAGGGATATGGTCCCCTCCATCCACCGGAGGTGGTGTCTTTGCTTCCTTTCCCACAATTCTTTCCTCTCCTCTTATGGGTTTAGACTTTATTGTCTGCCCTCAATTTACGAAGTCAGACTCCTTGGAAATCAATATTTTTGCCATTGCTTTCAATCATTTCCACATGCACCTCTGTGCTTCTCTGACACACGCATTGTCAGGAACATTCTTCTGAGCCACAGCAGGAGGAATTTTTGTGTGCTCTTTGATGCAATAAGCAAGGCAAAAACATCTGTGTATATAAGCAGATGTATGTGTGTGTGTGAAAAGAGAAAGTCCTTTCTGTTTGCCCATGGTCTTTACAAGAAGTTGATTTGTGCCACAAACATCTCTAAGCATCTTTGAGTTCTCCAAAGTTGAATATTGAAAGATGGCTTCAGTTTAAAATAGAATTCAACAGTTTGAACATATCTCTGCTTTGCATAAATGTCTTAGCTAAACTTAAAAAAAAGTATCAATTTTCATACTATCATGACAATGGCTGGTTCTTCCATACTTTTATTTCTCAGTGATATTGGTAGAAAAAGAAAGGAGAAATCATAACATTATGTCTTTGAACATCACAACTGGAGAAGACTGCTTAAAATGTAGCATTTGGAAAAAAACAGTTTGATTTGCGACACTATTTCAAACTTTTCTATTCACAAATTGAGTGAAAAATTATACTTTTCACTTTTCAGGGTTCTATTCTTTTAATCTCTGACCTACCAATATGAATAATGTTAACAAAAAAAACCCAAATAATTCCCCTTTAGATACTTGAAATATAATGGATTTTCTGTAGTTTTCAGAATGTCACTCACAGATCTTCCTGTGCTAGTTAACAAAATGCTAAAACAATTTAAAAAATGAGGTAATTAGTGAAATGGCACAGCCATTCTAAGTGAAACCATTTCAGAACATTGCTGTAACCTACTGAAAAAGAGACAGATGTGCCTTACAGTACAGATCCTGAGATTAGATACGACATTCATTCCTAAGGCTGCTTGTCTTAGCTTTATGGGCTCATGACTCAAATTCACGATCGGTAAGGACTTTGAGCAGACATTTTATACATGCAAGTTGTCCTGTTGTCTTCACCACTTCCCATCTGTAAAAATGTGAATCAATGCTATTGCCCATGACAGTAAGAGATGTCACTTAAAGCTTATAAAGATGAATTCATTAAGCATTTGAATATAATAGTGATAAATGCACGCTAAAAAAAAAAAAAAAAGACTTAATTATGACTGTCAGAGGAAGATTTGGATGTGATTCAATAAACAAAAAATGCAGCCACATGCTGAATGAGTGTAAAAAGACATATAGGACAGCTGGTTCCTCCCTCGAGCAGATCTATTCTGTGTTGCAAGGCCCTAATCCAAAGTCAGTGATTGTCACAAAAAGGTTTCAGCTAACAGCAGTCAGCTGTGGACTAACTTTTCGTGAGGAAGGCAATCTGTTCTAAATTTAACACCAAAACATGTCTATACACTTACAACATATACTTACACAAACAGGAAGGATCCTGAAATCATGGAATAATTTGGGTTGGAAGAGATTTCTGGAGGTCTGCAGCCCAACCTTCAGCTCAAAGCAGGGCCAATTTCAGTGCTAGAACAGGTTGTTAAGGACCTTTTCCTCTTGAGTTTTTAAAATTAACGATCTCTTTAAAGCCACCAGACAGCCTGTTCCAGTGCCCAGAAACTCTTGCTGTGAAATCTACATAGAGAATCATCCTTCAAACACTTTCTAGCTTTTTGGTGTTAAATTTTGCAGGTATTCTTTTATATTAGTTACTTTTTCAAGTTCATATCCAAGGTCATATGCACATGTGAGTAAGCTCTTTGAGACAGAGCTGCATTGCTCACAAAGCTTTTGTAGTGTCCGTTCTTAATTGGTGATTAATATTGTAACAAGTATAACATCAGCCATAAAATCAGGATGTAAGGTAAGCAAGATACAGTCATGTTTTACATTCAAAGGTACTTTTGGTATTTCAGGTGTCTGTCCCTTTCTGCATTAAAAGTTCTTTACCCTGGAGACAGGAGTCATATGTACCCTCCAAGAAGTCACAGACATGATAGAGAAACACTTTACAAACCCCCTTTGTTCTCTAATGCAGACATGAAGGTTTTCCTACACTAGATCACAGAAAGGTGAGATTGCACATATTTTCAATTTAATAATACATAAGGAAAAAAATTTCCTGGGGGAAAAAATGCAGCTTTTCTGTCATGAAATCTCCCTAAAATCACTGAGTGGTGCAGCACCTGCAGTGACACAGCTCTGTTTGTTCAGAAGAGAGCTGTAGTCTGCCTTCAATGTACACACAAAATAAAGCATTCTTTCCTCTTATAGAATCATTTTCATACATTTAACATTCTTGGCTTATTATAAAAAACAAGTTCATTTCTTGTTGCGTGATTGATTTATAATTAATTACATATTCTCTTTTCCATTGTAATGCTTATCCATTATCGTTGACTTGGTAAAAGTTGTTAGCAATTTTCAAAAAACAGACTTGCTCTAAGGACTGCAACAAGCACATAGAATCAGACAGTTTGCATAAAGTCTCATTTTCTGATTTGTTCTCTTATTGTAGTCCATTTCATTATCATGCAAATGGCGTTAGGCCATTTTACAGAAAATCTAATTGTTAGCATAATATGTCCTCATTATTTGTGTAGTGCAGCAGTTTACATTTAGGCATTACCAAGTGTAACAGATACTCATATAACAGTAGGGTTTTTGAGAAGCAGAGGCTACTTTTAATCAAAAGCTGTATGTACTGGTTGCCAAATCCAGTTTAGAATCACCAACAACCTTCAGCGAGCCTAAAAAGCTCTGCTCTTCCAAAGTCTAAACATGGCACTGTTTGTGTCAATAGAAGCAACATCACTTTTCTGACCCATATATTTGAAGTCTTCCTCCTCTAATGCTTTCATTTTTGTATAAGCTGTTGATCTTAAAAGTTGAAGACGGTATTATATTATGCCTACATAGTTGCAGCAAAGGAATAAAGATAAATAAAAGACTACTAAAATAGCAAATGGAAACCAAACTGATCTCTTTTTAGCTAGTAATCGGAATGCAAAGCTTAAACTTTCATCCTGTTTCCAAACAGTAAATCTCATCTTTTCAGAAAATGCTGCCAATTTAGCACTGTTGAACTTTGGAATACAGCCATTCATGCATAAATACATTTGCACATTATTTTGGTTGGCTCTTGATAAAGCCATATGCTGGGGGGAGTTTTAATTAAAAATACACCTCAGAAAAACTTGCAGTGTTCACTCAGGGTAAAACATCTTTCAAAGTTCTAAAATGTCAACAAAATACTAAAGGAGAAGGAATAGTTTTCTCCCTCTATCAATGTAAATAATGCTTGTAGAGTGAATTTTAACAGCCAATATTTGCTTTTTTATGAAGACACTTTTCAGTCACCTGTATTCTGACATTCAAGGTTTTGATGCAGGAAGGATCAGTCACTTCTAAACCCCAGTGACCAAAAACAAGCAAACCATGCTCCTCTTCCAGTTACCATGGAGCACCATTTATGTAACACAGAGTGACAAAGCAATTAAAGAATAAGGGTTATTTTCCAGCAATACACAAAATTATTTAATGTCATTGAATAGATGAAAATTGAAGTATCAGAAGAAGGTTTATATTTTTTCACTGTCAACTTCCAGCTAAAATATGTATTTTGTAAATATATATGTTGTGCTAACTAGGAATAGATTAGACTGCAACTACCATTGTACTTCAAGCATGAAGGAATTTGATTCCTAATTTTGGCACTAAACTTGTGGCTTATCGAACAATATTGCATTCTTACTGTGGATTTGCCTCTTCTAGTCATTAGGAAGTGATCAATCACTATTGAACTGTGTATACAACTGCTGGATATTGAGCTAACATCACTAGTGCCACTGTTTCTAAGCCAGAAGAGGGGACAACCCAAGTTCCATTGCCTTCCTTGCACAAAAAAAAACATTTAAATAGACTTCTCCAGTCTTCCAAAAGCTACCAGTTTGCCAGTCTCTAAGTTTTCTGGAAGAGGCTCAAAAATTTTTTCATAAATCAAAACAAATATTTATTCCTTAAACAGGACAGCAAAAAGGAATATATGAATGAACCAGACGAGGGGCAGGGGAGGGTTCAGTTTTGAGTCCTTGATTCCAGCAGCAACTCTATTGCTGATACTGCTGGAGGAGTTGCAAGGAACCATGGCTCCGTTGCCTGCACTGGGGAGGGAGAGTGGAAGCTTTTTCCCTTGATATGAAAGTGAGGAAGAACATCTATTCTTTGTTCCATACAGATCAGTTCTGGCTCTCTTGAGCATTAATTTGACAGTGATATATTCTAAGTGAAGATTCGTGTCTATAGCAAACCATGGGAGCACAGAAATCTAGATTCTCTGGGGATCAACAGATCAACACTGTCAAGAGGATGTTTGGGTAAACACTGATCCAACTATGGCAGACTTCTGTAGTATCTGAGGGAGCAGTAATTCAGTGTTTTTTCTTTCCTCTTTTGCAGACACTTCTGTATCCCCCTTTCCTCCCTGATGCCAGTGATGGAAATGTTGGTAGCCTCTTAATGTTGTCTCAAGATGTTGGTGGGTTTGGATGTGAATCAGTTTCTACAGAGCAGTGGCAGCTGGAATAAGTCACAGGCTTCGGGCTGCTATTTCTTGCCTCTGCATTAGTGGATTCCTTTGTGCTATCGTCCCTGCTACCTTACCTTCACAGTACTGAGTTCAGCCTTGGCTCAGATTTGGCAGTGTTTCTTTGAACCTCTCTGAGTCTTTTCATCTTTCCTCCCAAAGCTTCCTATAGAAATACTGGCTGATTGCAGTAGTTTTATATGACAAGAAATACATTGCTATAGAGTCTTCCAGCTGTTTGATTTATAGCAGTGCAAACACCTTGGTAATTGTGTGTAATAATTTACTGGTCTAGACTACAATATCTTGCATTTATTAATGCTAATGAAAGCTTTTGCCTGTAAAGCTTTTTTGAGTCTTGCTCACTCTTCTTGGTTCATTTTTGATACATTTTTAAAAGGATGCTTTGTTGCCCTGGGAAAACTGTCTGATGAGAAAGTCCCTCTTAATGTACTTTGTGTTTATGCCCTCAGACAGTAGATTTATAAACAATATTTTAGACAAATTTCAGCATTTTTTTTGCCACATATGTTCTCATCCAAAAGCTCAATAAATGTCCCTAGTAAAATTTGGTGTAAATGATGGTATAAAATAATAAGATTCACAGTTATAAATGTTTTTGTTAATCAATTTTGAATATGTTGTGATCACATCATGTAAATTGGTCTCTTCTTCCTGATTTGTGAAAAAGAGTGATCACTTTACACTTTCCAACTTTCTGTTTCTTCTTGGATTCCTCTCTTTATTCCTCTCTTTATTCGTACTCCTGTTCTGTCTTTGTTTTTGCACTGAGCTAAGACTTTTCATTTGCTATCTATAGCAACCCACAGCTCTTTCCACCTGTTACAGTTAATCTAGAGTCCAGGAATATATTTGGTGGGCAATATTCCTCTGAAAACTTTGTTTGTCAACAATGAATCCCACCTGATGTCACATTTTCTGATACCTGATATCCTCAAGATCTTTGGGACTCTGAAATGCCTCTGTCTGCCTTAGTCTAAATAACATCCGGTCATCTGAAAAAATTTGCTTCTTCTTATTAACTGGTCTTTCAGACTTGCTAACATACCTTAGAGTGGTCAAGAAATCAGTTATGTTTTCCCTTGTAAAAAGATCAGAATTTTCAGAGAAACCTTGAATCACAAATTATAACAAAAGACCACATGGAAGGGAGGGATGACAGTCTTGATTTGGAACATTTGAAAGAGCTTGAAACTAAATTGTCCGATTCATCAGGCAGGCACAGGATAACTAAAAATTGTTTCTACTAGAAAAACCAGGAAATGAACAGATTTTTTCCTCTTTAAGCAGTGATTACTGTTCCGTCTGCCCAGACAGGTGCCTTTGCATTCTGTTTTGCGAGAGAACAGTAGCAATCTGCAAATAATACTAAACTAGGAAGAACTGAGTAAGCACTGGAGGAACTGCTGATTTTGATGAAATGGAGAAACAGAGTGAAAAAATGCAATTAAATTGCATCTAGACACAATTAAACAATGGCACATATACATGGTAAAGTCCATAAGGAAAGGCTCTGAAGGTTATTGTAGGGGAAAGCCAGTCAGTTCCTATTGTGGAAGAGGCAAAGGTTCAAATAGGATTATAACCTGCAAGAACAGTAAACAGCCCTCTTGCTATTCTTGGTAAGGTGTGGTGGTTTGAAACTCCCAAGAATCTAATTTTTAAGTTCAAGCCCCCCCGCCTCCCACAGTTTGCCCCTGTGAGAGGGTTTAGTGATGCTATGGACTTGATATCTTTTTCACCTCATGTGGAGAGTTTTCAGACAAAACACAACCATTCGTTATTGGGGGAAGGGGAAAATATTTACAAAGGTTTATTTACACCCACATATATATTTACATTAAATTAATTTCTCCTCTTCTTCAATAAAAGTCCAAGAAGAAAAGAGAAAAGTCTTTCTATCACTTCTCAGGTCACAGTTCTTTCATTTCAGTTTTTTGTGGCACTGGCTAGTGTCCTTCATTTTCCTGAGGCAGCAGATTTATGTATGGCAGTCATGATTTTTGTTCTTACTTTGTGGAAATTTCAACCCCGAACCCAAGCCTTCCGGGGATTCCCTTGTAGATCTTCACTCCTCTTGGGTTAGAACATTGAAAGCAGCTTTCAGTTTAGTCTTACCAACACTCTTTTGCTCTGTCCCAGCTCAACAGCTTGATAGAAACAGCAACAGCAGCAGCAGAGGGCATGGCCACCTCCTGCACATTCTGTCCTGGCTCAGCTTCCAGGACAAACTCCAGGTTTTCAGCCCCTTTCTCCCTCTCTCTAGCTGCTGCTGCATTTCAGGACTCCCTAAGGGTTTGGAAGTCCACTCCTCCTCTTCAGAGAGTTTCTGGTTTTGGGAAAATAATACAGTCTTACCCCAAACCAGCTCTGTTGAGTTTTCCTCTGTTTTGTTGCCAGCTCTCCCTCCTGCAGGAACATCTCTGCGTCTTTCAACCGGCTTCATGTTATCTCACTGCTACTGGCTATCTTTTGGCTTTTAGCCATCACTGTCTCCGTTCAGGACTGCTCCACTGCCGCTTTCGGTGTCTTCTGCTGCTGCTGACAGTAAGGAAACTTCTCCAGCTCTTGATTACAAGACCCGGTCCAGCTTTGACACTATACCGGGTCTCCCGTAGCCTCGGCTGGGGTCTGGAGGCCAAGGGCTCACTGGCCCCCTGCCTCCTCGTGGCTCAGATCATGGCTACCTACCTACTAAACTATCTTCACCACCTTCTCTTCCGTTTCTGTGGGTATGTAATTTCCATAGGGCGCACGTGGACTATTGATTGGTCCAGTATTATCAGTGGGGCAAACCATTACTACCTCAGAGAAAAGGTTTTTCAAACCACCTTTACCTAGGAAAACGTTCAAGTTGCAGTGCCAGTGAGTAGGCTGGGAGTACACAAGAAGCTGGGAGAGGACACAGCCAGGACACCTGACCCTAACTGTGGAAATGGATATTCAACAGTGTCGGGCATCACGCTGAACAGTAAAACCAGGGGGAGCTGGCTGTGGAATCATCCCAGTGCTGGGGGCAGGCTGGACTTTGTTCAGTGGTTGGTGAGAAATTGCACTATGCATCATCTGGTTTGTATGTTGTCTTATAATCATTAATAATATTTTCGTTTTCTGTCCTACTAAACTGTCTTTATCTCAACCTATGTGTTTTACCTTTTTGCCTATTCTCTCCCCCATCTCACTGCAACAGAGTGAGCAAACAGCTGTGCGGTGTTTAACTGCTTGACAGGTTAAACCACAGCACAGGGAGAGGCAAGTTGTATGTTAGAAAAATAGAATCCCTTCTAACAGTGAGCACCAGGTGGGATTGCTGAAGAGGTTGTGAAGCTACAGGAGCTCTATAAAACAAATGTCTACTGTAAATTTCTTGGGGCATGACATAGTTGGGATTCATCTTGCCCAATTCCAACTGTCAAAAAGCATTCACCATTCAGTTTATCCTCTGGGAAGTCTTCACGGTCAGTGGAGGCAAACTTAACAGCAGAGACAATTTATCTTATGCTAAATGAGGTATCTAGACTAGGTAGACTGACGGGGTGTTTCCTTGGTTAACTCAAAAGTAGTCTGGAGGCACTATACAGTTTTGGCCCTTTGAGTGGCTTCTAGGGGATTTTTTTAATGGTTGTAAGACAAAGGAAATGTGTGATATTCTTTAAAAAGCATTACATTGCACTTGTTCAAGATATCTACAACTTTAGAGATGTGTCAGTGACATAGATTGCTAAAGTTTCCCATGACTGAACGTAAAAAATGCATGCCTGTTGTTTGAACCAGCTGTTTATTTAAATGACAGTTCATCAACCTATCGACATAACTGAGGAACTCCTGATTTTTCAAGAACTTTAGGATACAGTTTTCTCTTTCTGAAAGACACATTTGTTAACAGCTATGTTTTATTATATGCTACTTGCTCATGTTTTGGAAAGCTTAACTTGTGCAGACAGAGAGAAAAGCCTGAGTGGAACCGTTGTGACTGTCAACATAGCAAAGAAAATTAATAGTTTAAGATAACAGCTTACAAGCATTTCATGAAAATATAGTAAGATGTGTATTGTGCACTTACAAACTCTATCTGCATTCAAAAATGAAAGCAAAGGCTATCATCCTTGAATGGTTTATTCTACATGAGTTATTTTACTGTCTTTAATCATTATAATATAATAAATAATAATTTAACAACAAATATTGCAGGAAAAACCCCAACACAGTAAGAAACAAACAGTATGAAGGAATAATGATCCTGAGCAAAGAACAGAAGTTTCAGAAACAACTTTCTCACTGCCAGATGACTTTTTAATGTTGGTGTAAATATGAAGACAACATCTTAACTGATACTAACATTAAATATCTTCCATTTGTAAGCAGTTCAGACAGGAGATTAAACCAGAAGGAGTTAAATATGATATGATCATTGTATATGAAATTCCTTACCTTAAAGAAATAAAAATACTTTGGAAAGAAAAGGCCATGTGATCATTCCAGTAATTATTATTGATGGATTTACTGGGACTACATCTGGACCCTACATATAAGAGACAATCATAAAGAATAGTGCACAAGTGCCCTTTTCTTTTCCTTTTTCCTGCCCAAGCCAGGCTGTTCAAACAGATTTGCAGTCCAAAAGCTACAGTGCATGTTAATGAGTGCTTAATCCATGCAATAGTTGCTCTTATATCCCATTTCAGGTTAATAACATAGAAAAAATTTACCTTTTACCAGTAGTAAATTCACACATGGCTGATGTGAGAGTGGAGGGAATACATAATAACTTCCAAACTGCCAATGCACTGGAACTATAAGCTGTCAACTCTCACATCATCCAGTTACAACAAGAAAATCTTTGAAACTATTAAAACTTCAATTAAAACAATGATCTAAACCAGTAAAGATAGAAGATTAATTGTGTACCTGAAAATAATTATTTTAAAATTAGCTTGACATTCACACTGCTAAACTGGAAGGAGACGCTTTCTTCAGTATAGAATTGAAACAGAAAATTAGATTGCACCCAGGCAGAAAAGCTTACAGATTCTAATCCAGGAAAACATATGCTTACAAAATTGACCATTGGTGTAGTAATTATCTTGGACAATGTCAGTGTAACGGGTTGTCATCCCTTGAGGACTTTGTCTTAAAGTTACAAGTAAAATCTGACTAGGCCAGTGACTTGGAAAAGTGTAACTGGAGCTCATACTTTTTGTGATGAGGTTTGTGCAAGATTATGGCTAAAATAGGACAGGATATATAAAACTTGAAATAACAATATAAAAACTTCCTGGGTCAGTGAACCGCTAATAAACTGGAAGGGCCACAGTACTTTGAAAATCACTGTGGAAATTTTTTCTACTGACACATAAGCCCAGCCATAAATCAATATAAAGTGGTTTGTGGTTTTGATTTGGGGTTTTTTTGTCTTTTTTTTTTTTAATTTGGGACAGAATCAAATCATAATCATTACAATCATAAAGTGACCTACACATGACATTATTAATATAGTAATAGGTGGAAGATAAAATGTAGAAAGAAACACATGACAAGTATTAGCCTTTGTAATGTGCAACACATTATCCAACAGATGGAAAGATGAATGGCAACTGCATTTACGTGCATTTGAAAGATGCTTTTATTTTTCTTTTAGCAATACATTCAACAGAAAAAGAGCAAAACACTAAAACATCATATATGATTACAGATTACTTCTATGGTGTCTCACATAATTTTAATACTACAAGATGCCACATATGCATGGAATTATAAATTATGATTTTAAAATGCCAGTCACTCCATCCTTTATAAAATAAAATAATGCATATTATAAACTAACATCCTGGAAACATTTGGGTTGATATTCATCTGCTGCAACTTCAGACAGCTTTTCAGAAATTACCACATTCAGGTAAGAAGAATCTAACTCTATTATTCTCTCTTTCTGGTGTCTGCAGGCCACCCCGGGGGACCCCGGGCGCCACGTGTCCGCAGCCAGTAGGTGCTGCGCCCTCGTGGGAGAAGAGAGGGGAGCTTCGGAGCACACAGAGGTTTGTCGTTCTGATTTGGGGGAGGGGAGGGGTGTCGGACGGGCCTTGGGGGTTCTTGGACTGGCGGGAGGGCGAGTGGGGCAACCCTGTATGAAATGTCGCAGGTGAGCAGTGCTCCTGAGGATAAGTGGTAACACAGTGGGGGGAGAATAAGGTGAGGGTGGATAGTGGGTTCTTTTGGAGTGATGGGGGTCCCAGCCGGGCTGGGGCCTTGAAAGGTACCCGAGCTCCGAGTGGGTACGGGGGCCGGAACGGTTTCTTTGTTTGTTTGTTTTTGGCTCACCTGCGGCTACTGCCCAGGTTCAGTATGTTCTGGATGTATTTCTTACATCCTGAAAGAGTGATCCGGACAAAGGGTTGTTTCTGGGTGTTTCCTTGGGATTGAATATAGATAGGTGGCAGAAAAGTAGGAAGTGAAAGACTTGCCCTAATCGTTTTAATAGGAATGAAGCCTATGTACCCCTATGTGGTTGCAAGCCATGCTGGTGATAGTACATGCCTTTGGTAGGGTCACCCATGCCAGACAGGTCAAAAACGTAGGGCCAGATACAAAACATCCTTGGGCAGGATGAGCTCGTTAGCCTTCTGGCAGTCATCCTAGGAGAAGGACAACTTTAATTCCCAAACCTGGGCAGATGGAGTTCACTTACCCCTGTAAGGCCATCCATCTAAGAGAAGGTCACTCTAAACCTACATCCTGAGGACCTCGCTGCCACCGTCCAAGCTTGCTCGGCCCTGGCAGATGAACCTTTAGGATTAAAAAGCGGGTTCAGTTCCACACATACTGCGTCTCACCTAAAAAGTCCATTGCACAGGCTCAAAGGCCTTACTCACATTTGCAAGGCCCTGTAGCGACAGACGAGGGTTGAAATGGCAGGTGAAAGGTGCACTGGCAGCCGCAGACCCAACCCTGCATGCAGGCGGTTCAGGATATTGGTCATTTGAGACTGACCAGAGATGACAGTCTCTTGGGGCAGCACCCTGAACGACCAAACCAAATTGCATTTATCTGACTTTCTTATCCGTAACAATATGTTTAACTTCATATTTGGATCCAGGTGTGTGTCGATCCAGAAACAGAATAATTCCAACTCAGTATAGCCTTGATTAAACTGGTGGGATCCAAAAAAATGGTAAAAAATTATATCTCTCTTATCATAAATACACTTAAAAAAGTAAGACTAATAATAAACCCTCATGCCTGACCAAAATGAAACAGGAACCCTAATCTTTAATTCTTACCCTAATCCTAAAATTAAACAAAACCCTAAACATAACTCTAACCCAAACTCTAAATCTTCAATAACCAAAACCTTCAACTTTGCCTTAATCTCACTCATCAATCTAAGCCTAACTGCACCCTAACTGAACAACAAAGTCTAAATCTTAAGCATAACAGCTTTATGCTAATCCTAAACCCTACCATAATGCGAAAACCAAGCTCAATCACTGAACTCTAGCCCAATATCTAAATTTGCACACTAATAGTGAATTATGAATTCCAACCATAAATGTCCCTATTTGAAGAGTTGGAGTAACCCTGTCCCTGACTCTAAACATAAAGCCAAACAAAATCATTGGCTGAAAGCATAGCCATGACTTCTGAGCCTGACCTGAATTCTAGTTCTACTCTGCCCAAACGCACAATCATAATTACAAATCCTAGTACTAAACCTGGCAATAACCTTTAGCCATGCCCTGTTATCTTCATCCCAGGAATAAATCAAATCCTCAGCTTGACTTTAAGCATTAACACAAAAACAAACCTAAACTGAATTCTAACTCTAATGCTATCCCCAAGATTAAATTTAGGGCTTTGGCGTTACCGCATGCATGAGAGGGAGGAGCTTGGAGGTTAGGGGGTTGGTTTCAGTTTGGGATTAGGCTTTTAGGGTTCTAATTATTGGTTGAATTTTTCTTAGGATATGGTTTATAGTGGGGTTAGTCATTGGAGTTTGTAATAGGGTTTGGGCATTGTGATGGGGGTTAGTCATTGAAGTGAAGATTTGACATTATGGAATGGTTTTCCATGGCACGGGAAATGTCATGGAAGAATAAGTTTTAAATTTAAGTATAATATTCAAATTAAAAAATGACAGTAATATCAAATTACTGGCACAAGACAATTTACACCCAGGCATTCCTAAGAAACTGTAGGGTAAAGTAGCTGAACTAGTAACCCAAGTTTGTAACCTCTCACATAAAAGGGCCAGAAAATCGGAATACAGTACTAATTTTTAACAATATTAATGGGATCCAGTAACTGTAGACCAATACATCTGATGCTTACACAGTAAAATCACTGGCAATCACATTTAAAAATGGAATTAGAAAAGTCATAGATAGATATCAGTCACTGGGGAAGTCAAGAAAACTTTTGTACATTATGTATCATTTATCTCTAAAAAATCATATCAAGTGTTAGAGAGGACAAACATTCTATTAATAAAGTTTATTTAGACTTTCAAAAGGCATTCAAAATGTTGGTCATCAAATGGTCTTCAAAAAATTATTCTACAATGTGAAGCAAATCCTTCACATAACAGAATAAAAATTAAAAGGTTGGAATTAATTATCAGTTTTCTGCATATATGAAAGCTGCAAGTGCAGTACAATCTGCTCACTATGTTCATAGGAGATGTGGAAAGTCTTGATGGATGTTAAAGCGAGGGTTTGATACCTGGTATTTGGGATTTTAAAGACAACAACTGAAAGTGCAGGAAGATCTTATGAGACTGATAAAGAACAGTGAAGGAGCAAAATCACTTTCACTGTAAAATGGATGCAAAATAATATAAAGAGAAATAAACAACTAACATTGTATGCAGATTGATTGACCCTGCATAGGTACTCAATAGTAATTGATTTCTATTGTTTAAAAAAAGGTCAGGGGACCTTCAAAGCATTTCAGGGGAAAAAAAACAACAAACAAAACAAAAAAAATCCGCCAAAACAAACAGACTACCTGAAAAGATAAAAAATACTGAATTAAGCCATTTGTTATAAATTATTTCCTCTAACCCACAAATAACTCACAAAAAACTCACAAATAACCCACAAATATATCTCTTCTAACTTTTAGTATTCTTTCAGCAATCTTCTTGAAATATGGATAGTGGATTCATTTATACAATTTCAAGACCAGCTTTCTCTGCTGGAGTTCATATTTTGGAATCATAGGTCTTTCAAAACCAAATACATTGACATATTACATATTATTAAACTACAAAATGTGACAAAAGACTGTTATATCAATGTATCCTTGCTATATACACCTGTTTTCCTGGCTCAGTGAGTGATGATTTTTGGAGAAATCACTGCAAAGATGAGGGGAATAACTGGGAATCGTAAATTAAGTACATTGATTTGTGAAAGTTTTCACATTCAAGAAGCATAAAAAGTTGTGTTCAATGAGAGATCAATGAGAGATGACACAGATACTGGCAACAAAGCAAAGTCTATGATGCAGACCTGACAAACTTGCATTAGCATCAGAGTCCAACAGACTGACCAATTTATTTTAACTATTCCACACATGGAGGATTTAAAGTTTAACACCAAATTTACTTATTTGAATATCTTCTGACGTTACATGGAATTTTGATTTTGCAAGAGGATACAGCAACATACTTAAAACACAAGTACAAATAATCAGAGTATAGCAACTGCATTATATAGTTGAATCACAGTACTAGCATAATTCTCAATATTTTTCTTGGTTGTATTTTACTCCTCTAAAACCTTTTGCCAAAATGTCTATTTTTCTCACCAAATTAAAAGAATTTCTCTCAGAGAAGAGTTGTGGCTCTTTCTCCAGATGCGAATTTGAGGTTATAACAAACCAAAAGACTTTTAAAAAGTCTTAAATAAAATGTAACTGCTTCAAGCAGCTTATGGCTTAAAATCCAGAGTGTAACAGTCGGTCACAGTCTGTGTTGGGTACTCTATTACAAGTTGTGTGACTGTTTCTGTTCTTTTTATTAACTGAGGGACAGATAAGAGGTTGATCGATTCAGCTGGTACTACTTGTTGATTCACTCAACTACTTTAGCCAGTTGACAGCTGATCCACTCAACTGCTGTAATCATTTATACAGAAGGAAGACAGCTGTCCAGTCTTCCTTGTGCTAAGTTCAGATTTCTTTGCAAAAGTCATGACCATTCCCTACATCCCTCTCTGAGCTTCATGGACGTGTCACCATTCAAATCTTCTCTGGGCCTTCTAACATCATCATGGTTCATTGATCAGTCACAGCCAGACAGGTCCTGGATAAATGATAAGGTTAGGAACATACGATTTGCCTTTTGTTTAATATTGTTTTCTGCTACATAAACCATATCTGTATTGCAAAATGTAGTCATCACTTGCAAATTAAGTCATTACTTAAAAAAATATGAATTGCTTGCTCAGATCAAACCTTGGACCTGAGGAACTGGCAGATGGACTGGAGTCATAATGCCAGTCTTCTGGGACAAGAACATTAATTCAATTAAGAGAGGTAAAAGGTAAGGGACTACTAAAGGCAGTCTCAAGTCCAAAGTAAGAGTATATCTTTTATATTTGTGATATGCAGAGATAAGTCATCTCAGTGTTCCTTCGTCGTGCAACTAAGGATTGTGTTTCCTTAAATTGCCACATTGTAGCATGGAAGCTAATAATGAGTTGTCCATCAGTTGTGTCCCTTAAATTGTTTTCAATGACACCACTTTTCAAGCTACCAACTTCCATTTGTTCAGACAGGTTTAATTACCATGCTCGTTGTCTTAAGAGATGAGTAGAGTAATTCAAATTTTTTCCTGTGTGGAAAGATGCTTTACAATACACTGTCTGACAAAAGATAGATATTACACTCCGGGATAGCTGCTCTGTCATGGCAGGCACCATCAAGGAGCCCACACTGTCACCTAATTTAGCCATGAGGAACTCTAATGCCCTTGAAAGCTGCAGCAAGTTGTGCCAGACTGCCACTCCACAATCCAATGGAGCAAAAGGACACGTGTCTTGGCCTGGTAACAGGTGATCTGAGCCTTTATGTACAGCTTGCTATGTGTTAGAATTGAATATCGTAATAGCTGAAACTGGTACAACAAGGAAAGATGGAAAAGGTTAGACTTCTGGAGGTGGTCTTGGTTTGAAAGTTATAAACAAAGTAATGAGAGGCTGAAGAAGGAAGATCTAGGACAATAGAAAAAAGATGTACCCCCCTCTCCTCCCAAATATGTATTTTTAGATATAGAACTGCTGACAAAGGAGCTATCTGGAAGAATGGTAAAAAATTCCTCACCAACAGAAGGAGGACAGGAGGTACTGGCAGATCACATTCCTGTGATTCTGTTCAATATATTCATGTCTCACATGACTGTGTTATATATAAACTGGAATACAATGACAAAACCAGGTGTATCCAAGTTCACAAAGTATATCAGATTTATAATAAATTAGGAATATTTTGTGCAGAAATTCCCATTCCAATTTATCTGAATGTGTTACAGAGTTATTATCAAAATATATGATTTTATTTTAAAGAGTTTTTTTTCTTCATCTTTGTGTTTCTAGAAGAGCTGCTTATTTTATTTGTTGTTCAAATTAAATAATCAAATAGGGAGTATATTCTGCAAAATGAATAAAAACTTGTTTATGGAAGAATATCACATGCTAAAATAGTATCAGAAACTCAGCCCAAAGACTGTTGAAATGTGTTTTTCTCTGAATATGTGACTATGGAAATAGACATAATCCCTATACCAATGGATAAAATCCCTATACCAGATGTTTAATTTAAAAAAAAACTTTAAGGTTGATTCTACTCTTACATTACTAAATATGTGGCTTTCTTGAATTGGGACAAATAACTAGAAAACTTTTTAAACATAGTAAAGTAAACTATATAAGTCAGTAAACTAACATGCATATATAAAACTTAACTTAGAAGTAAAACAATAATGTTGGAATATAGTTCATTTCTAGGTGTGCACCTTCAGGTGCCGTAGGAATGTTAACATTCTACAAAGAAGTATGTAGCTGGCTCACTCACAGAATAGCAAATTTGTTGGATGGGAACTTGCCTAAAATTATTATATTGGTCTCAAAAGGATATTGTGAGTCTGTCATGTAACCTCTGCAGAAGAATGAAGTTTAGTTATTTGTTTGGTGTATTTAATAAGCAGGTAGAAATCTGTTGTTATAGTATGGAGTGGATTCTTGAAAGCACATTAATATTGAGCAGTGTTGCATATGTGAGCTAATCTCAGTTATCCCTTAGGACTCATCTTCAATTCAGGAAAGTAGGACTTTCTGACTAGAAAATACTGCAGTGTTGTAGAAATCAGCACCCTAGGCTTCTCACTCATAAATCGTTCACTAAATATAGAAATATAGAATCTCAAAATGGTGAATTTTTAAGAACCTGTTATAACTCTAATAACAAAGAGAATCTGGAACTGCTGCTGTCTTGTTGCTAGGTATGAAGATTTACAGGGGAAAAAAGTAGGGTTTTGCCTCAGTGTTCCTCCTCTTCTGATATTTTTCTCACTCCTTGGACAATTTTACTCATTTTCATAAGCAGTTTGCTCTGTTTTCAGTGTGCCAATATACAAAATGAAGCCCTGCTCACTTGGCTGCAAAAAGCAGATGGTTGTACCAGGAGCTGGATGAATTTCCAGTTCCCTGAACCGAGCCAGCTCATTACACAGCTATGCAAGCTCCAGAAACAGCAGCATTGAGGAGGAGTAAACGAGGACAGTGATGTCACTCCCTGTCTCTGTGACTGCTGTCATCTAACACACACATATACACACACCCACAGCTGTCCAGGTGTCTGTGTACCAAGCATACGTGATCCCGCTCTGATATGACACAGCTGTATAACCTGGACTCAGGCTGCTCTGAAAGAGCTGTCTACAAACATGTAAGAGAGTAAATGTTACAGACACAGGATTTTTGAGAGAGAATCAGCAGTATCTCAAAGTTTCAAGGTTGAAATCGCCAACATGGAAAGACACAAGAACTAAAAGAAGAAAGAAAACCAAAATAAGGCTAATTAGGATGATCAGTCTAGTTGGGATCTTGCTGTGAATTATCAGGTCATTAAGTAGAGTTTTCAGGGTTTCTGACTTTTGCTGGAGCTGGGGTAAGACAGCAACTCAGCGGTAAATACTTTCCAGCAGGGAAATGCTTCTCCTCCCATCCCGCCAGCAAAGACGTTTTCAGACACCTCTTTAGGATGAGAAGCATGCCCATGTTCAGCCTAATAGCTCTTTGCTCACATATAGTTTTGCAGTAATTGAGCACCTAAATGCTCCTTTCCTTCTGCTTTTCTCTTTCTCTCCAGAAGCATGCTAATTGAGATACTAGTAAGCATTCATACATACAGTTCTTTCTTGTTAGAAGCTATCCTGTTGGAATCTGAAGTATGTTGCTAACTGCAACATTGATAGGAAGTGAGTAAGGTATAGAAGGATCAATACAATCTTCCTTTAAGTTCTGTTCAAGAATTTGACTATATTCAGACTATTCAGAAAATCCCAGAGTAGATACACTGCTACAGGAACCCCCAAGTGAAGGGCAGAGCACCGAAGGACCAGCATGTTATGTAGAACCAACTTCTGCAGGAAATGGGGCAAGGGGATTAAAGTCATGAGTACAATTCAAGTCTGCCTCGTACAAAAGAGTGCGATACACCATAATTCTGGGTGTCTTCATATTTCTGTGAAGGTCGTGACAGTACTGTCCAAAATCTGTTGTACAAAGTCTTTCTTTCCTTCTTGTATTCTCTTCCATCATGTAAAAAATGCACTTTTTTCCCCATCTCATTGTCAGAAATTTTCAAAAATTACCACCTGTAATTCTGTCTAGACAGTTTAATATCTCTGAGTGACAGTAGACATGAGTCACACTAATCCATTGTATCCAGCTTTATGAACTTTTCTGAACTTGCAAGTGGTGCCAATTTATGCCATTTTGGGTGACTGGATAGATGAAGGTAATGAATTCATGTCATTAGCTTGATGCACAGTGGTAGATTGCATGCTGTTTGCACAAGCAGGACTCTTGCCTGTGAAGGCTGTCAGTTCTGTCATTGGATCAGGTCTCTTCCAGGGCTCTAAGCCCAAAGTGTTAGACAAATTATTTCTTCTACACCTTAAGAAAAGATTTTACCTGTTTAACCATCCTGTACAGTCTGAATCTGGTTCTATTCCATTGGGCTATGCAAATATATTTATATTTAAACAAACAAAAACTCAGAAAGTCCATAAATCTTAGAAAAGAGTCCTGCTGGCTGCTTCTGCCTGGGACAAAACTCTGTCTGACAAACTACAGAAACCAAATAGATAAAAGTGAAGAATACACAGCTCTGCACTAGGAAGCAAAATATCTAGGACTATTATGTGACATCCTTTGAATACAATTATAAATGGAAGATAGAAAGAAAAACAACAAAAGAAGCATGAATAAATGCTTTTGCATTCCCTGAAGTTTCATAAGAAAAACAAAAATCTGCTGCTTCTCTATATGAAATTAATTTTATTTTTTAAGTTCTGATAATCCACTAGGAAGTGATAGGGAAATATTTTGATGTCAGAGAGATACTTTTTTTAAGATGAAATGAAATGCTTTTCTTTGTTCTGAGCATGCTTTGATATGTAAAACATTCAGAGAGAAATTATTAAGCAAAATAATTTTAGATCAAATTAGCTAAACATTTTGTAGTTTGAATTTTTTTCTTTAACTGAACATGCTTAAATACAAAAAAAGTTTCAATTCCTCCCTGGAAGACGTAAGATATCTTTAGAATATATAGAAACAAAAGAGGCAAGGTAAATTGTATATTTCAAAGGCACCAGGATACTAATTTGCAAGGATAAAGTCCCAAATTCAAGCTGTTGTTTTGATTCAAGCAACTTTGCCCTAATGCTGACTGTGTGTTAGGATGCACTCTAGCCACTACTTTTTTCTGAGTTGAGCAGCTTTCTCTTTCAATAGAGATGTAGGATAGGCTTATCTGAAGCACTTTACAGTATTAATGACAGAACTACAAAAAACAGAGGAGAATATAATTAATTTGATTACTGACCTGTGGTTCAGGCCACAGTCAAAAAGTTACACTAATCCAAGCTCTTCTACCCAGTGTATTTCACAAGATATTTTTGAATGTTACCTAGAGATCTGAGAAAAAAAATTCTCAGTAGAACTAATGAAAATTAGGCTCCAATTCTGCTGCATTGCTTTGAAAGTCTTGGACACTGAACTTAGAGAAAAACCCCAACAAAACAACAAAAAAACCCACAAACAAGAACCCCAAACCAACAAACCAACCAACCAACCAAAACCACCTAAAAAAACCCAAAACAAAGAGAATATTTGCACCGTATTTGCAAAGACACTACAGTTATCATTTCAAAGTTGAGAAACTACAAGCTTCATTTCAAAGTTCAGAACAAAGATGGGACTAAGTTCTTGTGTAAAATTTTCAGTTAGACTTAAACTTAACAAACTTTGAGGATTTTTATAAAATTAATCTTTAGGTGTTTCAAAATATGCATCAAAACCCCACAATTTTAGAGACCAGTGCCCAACACCTACTTCCCTATGGAAACTGGTCTCCTCACATTGAAATAATACTTTTGTCTATTCCAAATAATATTATTTTTACAGCTTGCAATTATTTTACAAATAAAACTAATACAAAATACCTAGGGAACAAATACCATTTCAGCAAAATAAAACATCACCAAAAAATGCTCCAGAAACTAAAACGTTATCATATGAGCAACACCTGAGAAAATTCTCTATTCATCATGAACAGATACTAGAGAAAGATTAGAGGAAACTTTGTAATTTACTCAGTGTTCAGGTCCTTGAGCTCAACCATTTCTATAATGACTTGGCATCACCTTACGAGGTTTCAATTACTTCAGTTAGTACACTCAACTAGATAAAACAGATGAGGACAATTAATGTGTCATTTCTCTTCAAATTTACATTTCTTTCATGAGGATTATTGCTTCTTTAATTAAAATAATTTCTTGCAAGCGAAAGTGCTACTTGTATTGCCTCAATGACTAATTCAAGTTTTCTGTCTTATTCTCTTCTTTCAGTGACCTTTACCACACCTCTTTCTATATTATACTTGATGTTCATCTGCTAATGAAAAAGGTTAATAATTTGAAGGAGTTTGGGTTTGCCATTTCAAAAAAATCAGATTTTTTGGCTGAGTTAGTGTAATGTATGCTGAATTTCTACTTTCACATGCTCACTAGACAAATGAACAGAAACACATTCTGAACATTCATCATTTTTGTAGCAAGATAGTCATGTGGGAAACTGTTTAGTATGCACAGAATAGTTAATATTAATTTTTATATATTTGGTGAAACTTAATAAGCTCTTTCTTCATAGCATAGTGTGACTACCTCCTGAATTAAGAAACATTTAAAGATACTTACAAGATGGATGTCAAAACAGTAAGCCTTTTATCTTTGCCTTGTAGTATCATGTATAGCAAGTTATAGCAAGGGTTTATTTGCACTTGAAAGCATTAGTGTCCCCTCCACTAGAGATGTTGCACTTCTTAAATTAAAATTAAGAACACCAGTGGACAAACCATGACATATCAAGGAAATATTTGCTGACATAAAGATCCAATATGATAAACTATTTTTCTTGGTTAAAACTGAAAAACACCAATATTTCTTTCATTGTACTTTTACAGGGTTTTCTTTCTAAAAATGCATGTAGCTTCACCTTGAGTTCTGACAGGCTTGATGCCATGACCACTTCCCTAGGGAGCCTGTTCCAGTGTCTAATCAACTTCTGGGTGAAAAGCTTTTTTTTCTAACATCCAACCTAAACATCCCCTGACATAGCTTCATGAAGTTCCCTCTGGTCCTATCACTGGTCACCAGAGAAGAGGTCAGTCCCTAATCATCAACTGGAAATTGCTCTAAAGTAGGGAGGAAGTATAGTGTATCTCCTAGATGCTACTGAACTGGAAATATTACTTTCCTGGAGTATTCAATTTTTTTTATCACTGTCTCTTTAATTGATGATATTAATACTTTGTAAGCAAAAAGGGGGACAGAAATAAAAACACGTGCAACTAATGCATGGGGTATACACTGCCATAGTTGTGCAGCATCAAGATCTGATAAAGATCTTCCTTTCTTCTGACTAGAATCCTCTATGTGATTTATAAAGCAGTTTACTGACAGGTTGAAAAGAAAATGTTTACATAATGTGAGAGCACAAATGAAAAAAAATGTTGAGACCATTGAAATTTTGTTAAAGTTTTTTTATTAGTATTAGCATTTTGTTCTTAGTTACATTCATATAGAACTAAGATTTCAGTCTCTGCCCATTAACACCATAAACCACTTCAATATCCAGGTCTATATTTCAAAGATAAACAACTGTGTATTATTATAAATTAGGTCATTATTATAGTGACAAAAGCATCAAACATTTGAATGCCTTAAATAAATCAACATGCCAGTGGCATTTTTTTCATAATTTCTATTGTGACAGAAAAAAAAAAGAAAAAAGTCTGATGTTTCCTACATTTACACTGGGCTTCCAACTTATCTGAGTGCAAATGGGTCTCCAAACTTGCCAATTGTGCTTGGAAGTCCCTTGCATTCTTTCACTCATATTATAGCTTTCCTACAGGCACTGAAAGCAAGATCTAGATACCACTTAGATCTCATTTCCCGCTGCCCAGTCCTACCACTCACTTCTCTAAACATCTCTCAACATACTCAGGGGTGGAGGGCTGGGGTAATACCATTTCAGTTTCTCAGCTCACTACATTGATCCATCATCAGATGAACCCCTTTAGATATAAGATCTATGTGTCTTGCTATAGGAAGATCCAAGAAGCATCCAATGCTGCAGAAATGTGGGCTTCCCAGTATCTGGAGTGATGTCAGATTTAGTTGCTATCTCTATTCCTTTTTTTACTCTATAATTTTATTGGAATCTTATTAAAACAGCTGTTTTATTGTCATTTGTTTCCAGGCCTTTATCATTGAGCACAAGAAAGAACCTATACTGTTTCACTCTCTCTCACACTCTGTCCTGGTGCAGAACAGTTATAATCTCTGCATAAGCATCTGTGAAAGTGGCTGCAGAAGGGGTTCTGCTTCAGAACAGTGCTTGTGAGCAGTCCTGCTTCCCTCCCTCTTCCATCCTAGTGTACACACAATGCACTGTAATACCACCTCTATTTGTAATTTTTTAAAAAATGAAAAACGGGGAAATTTCAGTCCTTGTTTGAATTTTCTTGTGATATGAGTCCTCTTTCCAGCCTCTTGCTGAAAATAAACAGGGTCCTTATTTGCTAGGGCTGACAGTTCCCCACTTTATGATGAAAAGAAATATTTCAATTCAGCTCTGCTTGTGCCTGGCCATGTATCCTGTGGATCCAGATTCTGACCCCTGGGACTGATTTTCCAAGTTGACCTTGGACCTGCCTCATCACTATGGGCTTATGTGATGATCACTGGACTGACCCTGGATACCATCACTGGACCGGATCCTGACTTGTATTCCCAGCTCGACCTTGGACTTGCCTTTTCACCACGGTCTTACCTAGTGATCTGGACCCTTGACTGACCCTGACTGCCTTTCTGAGGCCAATCCTGTCTTTCTTAACCTGGGGTTGTGAGGCTGAGCCTCAGCTGTCAAAGTCTCTGCTATGTCCTGATACGACATTTGGGTCACCTGGGTCTTTCTGTTCCCCAGCATAACAGCGTGACAGTCTGTCATGCAGCTGTGTACTGCTCTGTTTGATCATCGTGTAAGTTGTTTGTTATTGAGCACTTTAAAGGACAAAATTAAAGCTGGCTGTGCAAACCTTCTGGACCAAGGAAGAAAAAAATATAGATTGAAAGTAAAATGAAAGCTCAGATGAGTGGTCCATCTAACATCATTAAAAAGGCAAGAAGATATAAAAGTGAAGGAGAAAATTAATAAATACCAGAAATAAAAGTGACAGTATTTGACTGCATCTCAAACTTTAAATAATTGCTAGAGGCTAGAGGCTCCTGGGATGATTTACAATGAATATTAACAAAAAAGCTTGTCGACCTTAAGTAAATAAATCCATGACTCCAGAGGGTTGTGCTTGTCTGACATGATTCAATATGCATAGTATAAAAAAAAAGTGTAAACTCTTCAGCTCACACCTCACATAAAGTAATAGATATTGTCAGATGAACACTGAAGTCAGGACTATTAGTTCTTGACAGAAAGTTACTTCCAGAACCCATCTCCTGCTCATTCTTGAAGTCCTCTGTAGGGCACTGTTTTGTAACTATATATATATATGTCTACTTTGGCATTTTATGGTATTTGAGAAACATTATTCAGATCTTTACTGTTTTATGAAAACACCAAAAACTGCTCAATGTTTCAGCAAATGAATTTGGATCTAGCTGTCCTTCGCAGTGAGAAAGTGAGGGCAAGGGTGGAAAAATCAGAGACACGTCTCAGAGACCTAGCTCTTCAAGGAAGCTGATCATTGTTTATTATCCCTGTGGGGACTCCTTTTTAAAGATAAACAGGAGAAGGTTGGAGTAGCTCTGTGAGCAAATGAGGGTGCAAGGCCTTTATCTTCTACAAAATAAGTATCAGTGAAGAAAACAGACTTTAATATACTCACTGTGAGTCCTGCGTTACCTTACCTCTGACAGCAGGAGACTTCAAGAACCGTACTGCTATTGTTCTCTCCACAGTTTTCTGTTCGGTCAGAAGATCGAAGGTGAAACTAAAAGTAGACTAATTTACATTAATTGTTCCCATTTTCATTTCAATAATGTGTTAGAAGACAGAATCTAATGTCAAATTCTACATATCTTACCACCTGAGAAAAAATGCACAGGGCTCCTAATTGCTCTTGGCTACTGATGCTATGCTATTGTTCATGTTACCCTATGCAATAAAAAGGTTCACTCAGAACCAGGTCTTACTGTGTTGTATGCTGTAAAATCCAAAAGCCAGTGGAGTTTTAATACTTTTGGCTCTAGTCTTGTGCATGTGTGCATTGTTTCCCTGTCAGATTTTAGATTTTGAATATATCAGTTCTAGAGCAGAAACCCTAATATTTCACTGAAATCATGTTTAACAGCAATTCAACTATTTGCTAGAAATCACCTTGCAAATTAGGACACAGGATATGAAATGCTAACAGAAATAGTAATTATACATACGATTCATATCACTTTTACAGACTATAAATCTTCATGGAGATGTCTGCTCTGAACTTCAGCTCTAATAGGTCTTTTCTTAATGTCTTTATTAATTTTGTCTTGTTTATTATTGTAAATGTATCACCATTCTCCTGCTCATTGAGATGAAACTACATCTTTTTTTCTTACTGCTGCTTCCCGGGAGTATGAAATACAAATGAGTTACACCTCATCAAACCTCACATTTTTCTTCTGTGATATAAGTAGTCGTATTTTCTTGCTGGCACATAATTCAACTTGCAGATGCCTCATCAGCCTTCCTCTCTCCTTGACACCTGTCAACTGTTTGTCCTCTTGGTGAAGGTGTTCAGTACATTATTATTATTCCAATCTGAGGAAAGTCCTTGGGAATTGTCTGTCAAGAAAGTGTGTAAGATCATTGACATACAAACTCATACCTTTCTCTAAGCCACTATTCAGGAATAATAGCATGAGTCAGAACGCTAAGGCTGTAATGAGAAAAACTCATTAGATCCCTTATGCATTGAAGAGTCAAATCATATTGCAACATTTTCTGAGGATCCCGATCATATAGTGACTTCAATGCGTGTAATAGAGAACCTTGGATCATAAATTTGCATAGCTGGCTGTGAGATTCAATTTTTAATTACCTGAACTGAGTTAAACTACTTAGAAAGTGACAATAAGGTTTTTTATTTCCGTACTGAAATAGGACATCCAAAAAACCCATTCTACACTATATTTATTGCCTGTTTTAAAGGTTAGAAGTAGACAGCATGAACAAACAGTAAAGGTTAAAAAAAAAAAAGTTACAGTTAAAGTAAGTTACTGTCAAGGATTGCTGGCTTAAACAGAGATGTCAGTGATTCTCACAAGTAAGGAGGGACAAATGCTGACAGGTAAGATCACCACAGTTTTGTCAGAAAATTTTATGACCTTCAGAATTTGTGCAGTAACTTTTTCTAGGGGTGTGATCTCTTGTAAAGTCAGTGCAGCATTTCTGAACCATGTTCAATTGACACACATACACAGGTAAGTCATAGAATCACAGACTGGTTTGTGTTGGAAGGGACCTTAAAAGATCATCTAGTTCCAATGCCCCTGCCATGGTCTGGAACACCTTCCATTAGAGCAAATGACTCATCCTGGGAGAGATACTGGGGATGCCACCATCAGCATGAGATGAGAAAATACGTAAATCACCACAGACCAGATGTGCATGCATGAACTGTCAGAAATGATGTACTTAGTGGGAGAAATAGAGAGTGAAGGATAGCATTTTGGAGTACCTCAGGGACAACAGGAGAAAAGAGATGCCATCAAAATAGCTGATAAAAGAGCAGTTAAAGGAAAACAAAGTGAATGGACTATTACCCTGAAAGCAAATGACCCACAAGCATCAGCAACATTGCTAACAACTCTCAAACAGAAGAAATAAAGCCAATTCCCTGAGATGCAATAGCAACTAACGTATTACTGGGTTCTGTTTCAGCTAAGGGCAATACTCAGACACCCAGAAACAGAAGGACAGTAGAAAATCAGCAATATCCATCAGCTGAAATGAAGAAAGATGATGGAGATTAATTTTTAGGCAGGAACAGATATTACAAGGAGTAGATATATAATACATATTTAGAGGAGGGAAGTCAACATTAAACAGTGTTCCTGAGGAACAAAATGAAACACCAGATGAAGAGGCTGTACTTTGCCTGAAATACTTTACTTATTTTTAAAGAAAAAACAGAACTCAGCTGAGTTGGTTGGTGCTATAGATCAGTATATCAGGAATTTCAGTTAATAAGCAACCCTCAGAAGTATTCATCCATCGATTTCCTAGAAATAAATGCAGCTTACAAGTATATGCACATGTTTATATAAAAAATACGTCCATTTTTTTCCACATTCATGTCAAGAGAGTAAATGATAATGTGAAAGAGAAATAGGTTACAGGTCATAGAAGAGATTATGTAGAATTATATAGTGATAATACTATCAATAGAACAGAAACTAAAAGCTAGTCTGGAGTTCTGAAGTCTACTTTGTGAATTTCAAAGTTTGTGTTAAGGGAATCTTAACTACAGTAGGCCACACAGTTAAACTCTTGCATATAGAATAATTGAAACATTTTGGTTGGAAAACACTTCTAAGATCATCAGGTCCAAACAATTTCATTCTGCTGGGTGCAAAACATTGTTACTAGAAGCCCTATTTACTCCAGAAATGTTTGACAGTCACCATGCCTGATTTCTGCATGGCTCTAGGGCCTTCACAAAGTAGTAATGGTTTAAAAAAAGATAAATATTTTTAGAGGAAACTTCTAGTATTATAGTAAATGAATCCTAAAGGCAATCTGTGACACAAATACAGCTTTCTGTAGTAGTGTGATTATTGCTAATTTTGTGCTGGAAAAATCCAGAACAGTAAGAAACAATTCCACCTGTTAACTGCCATATTATTTGTAACTTCTTATGTATTTATGCTCCAAGTACCTCTCTCCATATAAATTAGTTCTACACAGATTACAATAAAATCATCACGTTTTTATCCAAAAAAGTATTCTGAGACTACTGTGTCTAAAAATAAGTATTTTGTGTCCATGCTAGTAGAAAGCAATTATAATAAAAGGATTCTTCTTAACTGAAAAATAAATAGTCTAAGTAGCAGCTTCACAGGGCATTCAGTGTTGAACCCTTTCAATTTAAATGAGCTCTGCCAGCAACTTCAGCTGGAGCAACAATAAGGCTGCAGTTGTTTGTTCTCAGTTAAGTTTTCAATAAACTTTGATATGTATGTATATTTTGCTGAATTCAGTAATATAGCATATCAACCAATGCATTGTGGAAGTAAGCTGCTATTTTAGAAGCACTACCTTTCATATCAAATTCGAAAAATTCTTACAGAACAGGCTGTTTGGTTCATATGGCTCTGGAAAATTCTATTCAAGTTATGTATTTTATGTGACAATCTTGAAAAAATATTTCTTAAAGTATGCAGTCTCCTATTTCATATTTTTATTATATGAATTATATTCACATTTCAAGATAAGTTAATTATTTGAGAATGCAAGCCATTGCCATTTTATCAAAATCACAGGGCAAAACTAGGTTTGAGTGTTCAGTCTAGAATACAAAGCTAAGGGAAGATCAACATAAATCTATACCACAGGGATTTGGTACAGAATGCTGATCTCAGACACACACCATGGAAATTTCTATGCAGTAGACATCCTGTGAATTGTAACATCATATCACAAAGCTGGGAGCTTCAGGCTGTAGGCTTGCTTTCCTTTTTGACAGGACTTTAATTGGTGGTTTCAGAAGACAGCTGTAGGTCAACCCCCAAATAAGCTAGAGTCTGCTCCAAACATTAAGATTTTGAGTCTAAAGCTCAGTGATATTTGAAACATGGATTGGGATTTTTTTTCTTCTAAATATACTTTTTCTGCTATATACCTCTATCATGTAGATAACGATAGGAGGAGTGATAACACCGAAAATATAACAAGAAATCTTCTTTCCTAAATATTGTCAGTAAGGTCATAAACAGTACTCTCACCTGGTTGCTCGTTCAGGGGATGAAAAAAAAAATAAAATAAAAAAGAGAGAGAGATTGTAGCTCAAGAAAAACTACCAGAATCTCCTCCTCTTGAACTTTTCACACAGAAATGGACTGATGGCTTAGTTTGCCAGGATTTGCTTGAATCTAACAACCCCACCAACCCATCAGTTCTTGTCTCAGTTAGGCATCCTAGGGCCTTCTTAAGACAGCAGAATCCAGGAAAAGGTTTTCTTGGGGACCAGATTGACTAGTACAATCATGTTTTCTTAGCATCAGTGAAAGGGCAATATTTCTTTTAGCAATTGTTATCTAATAAATTAAAAGTTGGTATGCCAAATACCATCAACCCCCTCAAAAAAACTTCCACTCTAGTGTAAGAAGACTGCTAAGGGAGAACCACTAAAGAAAAATGCAAGATTGTAAAATGTCAGATGCTTGTCAAGTGCTAGTGCTCAGCAATGAGTTTTAAGACTCAGTTTTGGAAGAGCAGAGATCTTTGGATTTCTTTCTCTTTTACACAAGATAGTCTTTAAGTAAAGCAAATTATTTTATTACAAAAAAAGATTTAAATACAATTAGTAGTTATAGGGAAGCTCCTTAGAACCAGCTATGCACTGAAGGAAGAGTGTGCTTAAGTATTAATGGGCCATCTGAGTCTAATTTTGCCTATTCAGTTATGTGGTCAAAATTGTTTCAGATACACAAGCAAATTCTTAATTAGATTGATATTTTAGGATGTAATTTTGACCATAGTGAATTCTTTCAAATCAGATTTATATGTGGAGTAAACAGATGGAGAATCAGGGCACTAATTATATTTGAAGAGCACTAACACTGGACCCACGCATTTTAATCTAATAAAGTCATAATCCAGATGCAACAGGTGCACCCTTATGGATTTGAGATTCAACATTCTCTGACATAAAGTATTTTAATGTATTATTTTAAATAAAATATCCCAATTATATTTGACTATCTATTCCTATCAAATTTATTGAGGCAGAGGAAATGAGCACAGACTAAAAGCTAATATTGAAATACATGGTATACATTGATTTTTAAACTTCTATATACATGAGTTCAACCTAAAGCAGAATGGTTTTGGGTACATGACCTTTCCAGAACAAGTATTAATAATAAATATGTTAATTAACTACATACATTGAAAGTAAGTGTCCTATCAAATATTATTTTTGGCATTGGTGTTCTGAATTACCATAATATTCACTGTGTAATTCACGGTCATCCAGCGTGTTACCTTCCCTTTTTTTTTCCTTTAGAGTTAATTGCTTGCAAATTAATTTGATATGTGAGTAAATGTTAGTCTAGGTATTCAACAACCATTTATTCCAGGATGCAGACTTTTATCATTTGTCTGTGAAAAATTAACATTAACAAAAATCAGATTCTTGCTGCCTTCCAAAATAAATCACAAACAGTTTTATTTTAGAAAAAGTTCTCTTTAACTTCCCAAATCAGAGAGAACTTTAGTGAATGCATTTTTTGCTATAAAAATATTTTTAGCCATTTCAGAAAACATGTGTAATGCATTTCTCTCTCTCTCTCTCTTTTTTTTTTTCTTTTTGCCTATGTGTTGGTTATAGGTGGACACATAATATTGCAATTAGGCAGTTATTAGCAATATCAGCTTTTTGTCCCAGGCATATTATCTTTAATTGTTAATGGGCAATTTTCATCAGGTTGGTTGGGAAATTGCTCAGTGAATATATATGTATATTTAAATACACATATGAATGACTCTGTTGACTTTTTGCAACTTAGAATGGCCACATGCATCCAGAACTGTCGACAGTCTTTATGGACCTTCCTGTAGATAAGGGAGAAGGAGTTTGAGGTATGAACAGCAAACGGTTCACAGCAGTTTTTACACTTCTCCCTTCTTCAAAATACGATACAGAACAGCTTTGTGTTTTTAAACTCAAGTAGCTGTGAAATCTTATAAAGCAGACCATTATTGCAATCCTTCACTAGGAAATCCTATGTTTTAAAGGCTACAGATATTTAGAAAAATCTGTATTAAATTTGCATATCAAAATCTCCTTTCCTCTCACATCTCCCTCAGAATTAATGAAACTTGGTTCCTTAGGTATATTCCTCGAACACATTTCAACAGATTTTCTGGCAGATTTCACCTGATGGTTTCTCTAGTGACATTGAAAAACGGGACAGCCTGAATTACTTTAATTTTTCAAATGTGGAGTTAATAAAATTGACTACTGCCCATCACTACAAAATGTCTCTGGATTTTTCTTTTTAATTTGCTTAGCTAAATTAATAGCAGCTGAGTTGATGTTCTGATTCATTTTTTCTGTGCTCATAATTTAATATGTTTGCATAAAGCAAAGAGGGAAACATTGACTAAACTTTCAGCAATTTTAAAAACCCCTAAGGACACATTATGACTATGCTAAGAGACTCAGGGGAAGGTGATAATATTAAATAATCATATATTCATACTATATGGGAAATGGATTCGTGATAGGATTAACCTATCATAGGAAACCGAAGGCACAGACTCATGCGGGTTTTTTTTCCCCTTTTTTAACACAGATGCAGTTCTTAAAGCATTCTCAGCTACCATTGAAAGAACCTTTGTTTCCTTTTGCATCCTTAAAAGCTTTAAAATATTCAGTTATCAACTAAAATAATTGGATGATGATAAAAAAATGTTATATGTCCTTCTATTCTGGAAGATTTATTAATAGGAGGACACTGGAATTGGTTTCTTGGTCTGCCTAGTTCGGGTCTTTCCTAAACCAACAGTTCCTTCTCATATCTGCCTAACCTCTTTTCCAGCCTCTTTCCTACATACCCATTCTCTATTCCAGTCTCTTATTCTGGCTGGTTCCAGTCTTGTCTGTAACCTATTTCTCAACATTAGGGGAAATCCTTCCTTTCTTTACATCTTTGCACCAGTCTCTATTTCGTGAGTTCAGGAGTCGTGCTGACTCTGTCACTTCAGTAATGGGCCTGAATTAAAGCACCTGATTAAAAGGTTTCAAAAATTTCTGCAGGTGATCATACATTTAAGTTGATAAGTGGGCATGATTATTCTAAGCTTATTAGGGCAACCTAATTTCTTGAAGCAAATGTGACTTTACTGGTACTAGCTGAAAGAGTAAACTATGTTGCATACTGTATTTTCGAAGTCATCAGGAGGAATGTGCAATGCAAGACAGTCATCAACCTATTTGAAATACCTTGGGTTTTTATATTTTAGGGTTGGGATCTTAGACAGTAGAAAGAAGCAAACCCAGTTCCATTCAGACAGAAAAAATAATTGGTACTTCAGCAGTGATCACAAATAATCACCATTATGATTTTTCCTTTGAGGGAATTATGTTTCTGTCATGCTATCCCAATAGAGGAGTGCTGCAAGAATCTAGATGAAGAAGAATAGGAAGAGTGACCTTAACTCTTTTCTTCCTATTGATTTCTGACATATCCTCATGCTATGTAAGTAATTATTTTCCCATTGCCCATCACATGACCTTCTCACTAGTTCAGAGACATGTCCTCACATTGGCTGAAGTATCATGCCATCTTGTCAGCGTTGTCCTGCCTTCTCCTACTCACTCTTCCTACAGTTTTGTTATTCATTCACTGTCTTTCTTCTCAAGAAGGATCTGTCTGACTAAATTTTTTGTATGATGCTACCATATATATACCAATCACATGCTTAACGTAAAGTATTATTGCACTACTTCTCACCAAACAGTGAGGTCATCTGTGTTGTTAGGCAACCTGACATAGGAATCTATAAAGTAAAACTACTGTGCTGTAAGTACCGTTTAGTTCTTTCTAGATCTTTCTTCATCCTTTTGGTTATGGCTTAGAAGAGTCTGTCCACAAAAAGTCTGTATGCACCTTTTGGTTTTCAGAGGAGACAGTAATTGTAAATTAGTCTGTTCTTGTGGAATTGCACTGCCTTCTTTGGTTTAAAAGGGCTATATGATATTACTGATAACAAAGATGCGAGGTTTGTTATCTCTTCTCACTCAGGTTTCAGTAATTATTCTTTCCCCAATTTTTACTAGGTAACTCCTTTATATGCAGGAGCCTAATGCAGGTTTCAGTCTGTTAGAATCGCTTCCTTTCTGCTTAGTCTGGGTGTCATGTCCATACTATTGTATCACAGAACCCCAAGAAATTTTCAAGTTTCAGTTGAGTTACATTGCTTGAATGGTCCATGGCATAATTTTGATCTGGGCCAGACAGAACACTCCTGAACAGTTTCCCCTTACGGTTCAGCAATTAAAATGGGCAAGTGGCTGTTTCTAGCAGAGAGTTAAAAAGTCGTCACCTAGTTTTGGGGACTAGATTTCATTAGCACACTTGTGGACCAGAATGTGTTCACATTTAATTCACTGCCATAGACATTGCAGACTTACAGAAAAGTTCAGATCAAACATCACTGTCAATTAATGAGATGTTTTTAGTGGAAGGCTGGAAACGCTGATTATTTCTCAAATTTTCAGTTTAGCCGATGACTGTGATGTCCGTAAAGTACTGACTATAGATTTGTTACCACTCTTTGTGATAATTATGCCTTTCCTGGACATCAGGTTTTTTCAATGTAACTATATGGTCAGTCTTTTTTAAATCGGAGTAGGCTCAGATTTATCTTCAGAAGTCCTATATATATGTATCTTTACCATCCTTATTCTATCTTTTTTACTGTCTTTTTATAGTAGGCTATCATAGAAACATACAATATGTCAAGTTGGAAGGGACCTATAACACCATGCGACACTCCTTCTCTTTCCATGTCATTTCAGTAAGAGCCAGTTGAACAAGTGAATAATACCACAAGTAATAGAAAGATGTACAGCGAGTTGCTGTTTAGGATGGATAAAAGAGGTGAAATCACTATTTCCTGCATTTTTGTACAAGACATGAGTTTTGCCCTCATCCACCATCCTGGGCTTTCTGCTTCAGAGAGCAAATCAGACAAGGGATTCAGAGTCCGTATGTCTGTCATTATCCTGTCACCATGCAGTCAGGTAGTTATGGAGGTAAGTGCTTAGACATGTGCCTGTAATTTTTTATATCCATGACTTTTTTTAGATGTTCAGAATACTAGAGAGAGCAGGAATAGACTAGACCACAGCTCTGCATCAAGCAAGAGCCTTGCCTTCTCCGTATGACAATTGAATACTTGAATAATATGTAGAAATTATTAATTATTTGTATAGTAGAGCTGCCAGATTTTCCTTCATTAAAGGCCTGTACCGCAGCACATCATGATTCTTCTGTTGCATTGGTAAAGAATGTCTTCCGTTTCATATTTTCTCATTGATGGCTTCCAGAGTTAGAGTCTACTACCTAGCTGACAACAGACATTTCCCCTGTCCTGCCATTTCTTCTCACTCAGGTTGCAGAGATTCTAGTTATTCCTTCTCCTGAGAGCTCATGGGCTGATTCATGGTTCCTTGGTCACTTGTTTTTTCTGTTTTGTTTTGCTGATTGGGTTTGGGATTTTTTTTGGTGGGGTAAGAGGGGTGATATGGGGAGGAGCAGGTTATCCACATAGTCTCGTCTTTCAAGTTTTGCTTCTTGGACTTTCTGAACTTTTTATTTTTTTTAGTTTGATACTTTTCCTATTTTTGACTATTTTAGGTATTAATCTGAATGTCTTCCATCATTTAACTTACAGAAGTCCTTCGAAATGTGAGAAAATTTGTCATACTCTCTATAAATGCCACAATTCATTCAATCCATCACATGCATTTTAAAACTGTTTTCCAGCTCATATTCACATTCTCTACCTTACTTGTTGGACACTCCATGATTTGTCTTAGTTCTAGCATATACTATTAGTTTAAATTAGAGCTTCTGTAAGAAATTCACCAACAGACTGATGTCTAATGAAAAAAGCTTCCTCGTGTTCTTGTATAATATGATTAGAGCTGCTCTTTTCTTTTCTGAGCTAGTGAAAAAATGAAGACCAATGGAGGGAAGAAGGAAGGGAAGGTGGGGAGAAAATAAGTTAGAAATAAGCTAGAATCATAGTAAACAAGCTTAGAAAGACAAGCTAAAACAGTATGAAATTCAGTGAATAAGAACAGATGCAATTACAGATTTAGGATGTAATTGCCTGTAATTGCTCAGTTAAATTGTGAAGTAGATAAAAATATATTAGTTACACAGATAAAAACACGCATCTCATCTATAAATTCACTTTATATGAGGACTTTTTTCAATGATTTCAATGCACTGGCACAAAAAATCTTCACAGAAAATAGTTGATCAGCTGGTAACTCCGTCATCCGTTCTCCGTCATTCTGGTTGGGAAAGAGTTCTTCCATGGATCCCTATTGTTGCATTTAGAAATGTAGCAGTCCTTGACTCAGTAAATCTATGGATATCTAATTTTCTCATTGCTTCTCTAAAGCTACCATGCTACAAATCTGGCCAGTGCTGGACTATTCCCTAAGGGTTAGTACACACGATACACAAACTCTCAGATTTCTCACAGACACTTTATTTCATTGTAAGCACAGTTCTATCTTTGTCCCTCATTCTGGAATGAAAACAAATCATGTACTGGCACATTTCCCAGAAGGGCTCTAGAAGTATATCCAGCTTTCACAAAAACCGTCTCTACTACACCCATGATTGTATGCTGAGTGCTGCACAGATCTGGAAAACAATGACTTCTGAAGCTTCCAACATATTTGTTTATGCAAGCTATAAGTAAAATCAGGGTGGAAAGTTGATGCAAAAGTAAAATAGCACAGAAATCTCGTTTCCTTTTCATGCAGTGTTGCAAAACTTCTCCGTAGCTCAGTTAACAGTAGTGACAGGGTGAAGTCTAAGATAAACGTCTCTGCAGTCGGAGGACTTAGAGCCGTGGGCCAAAGTTCACCTTTAGGCTTGCTGATATTTCAGACATTCCCACACTCTCCCATTGCATTTCACAAGCAGGAGACAATGCAGCAGAAGAAAAGGAGGTCTCTGTAAAGTTTGCTGAGACACTGCTTCTGGAGCTGAAGACCAAGCAACATAGGATCAACCAGTCCCTCAGTGCTCTGCTGAAGTAGATCCAGTGTCTAACCCTCTCCTTCTAGACCTGTTTATCACAGTATAATCTCCTTCCCATTTCAGACTCATTGAAATCTCCCTGCAAAAAAGGGACTATTCTTCAGCCATCTTGACAAGACTTCTGTTTCGTTTAGTCCAGTTTTATTCTAAAAATGTCTAAGGCTAGTTAGCTCCATTTTGCAGACTGTTTAAATACTAGAGGTTGAAGCAGCAATCTGAAGTTTCATGACTGTGAGAATGAAAGACTGTGATATTAAGATGAAAGAGTTAACACCATGAAACTGATGTTGATGGTAGATTTCAACAAGTGAAGAATCATATGAGACAAGTCTTCTTACAGTCACTATAAAGAATTTGCCTTCCCAGTAATATAGGAAACTGTCTCAGGTACAGATATTCAAAATTAAGTAACTCAAATTCTTCCTTCAGATTTTTTGTTGCAAGATCAAAATGCAGGCTAAGAATAATTCTTCCTTCTTTGGATAATTAAATATACTTTAGCATGCAGATTCTAACTAACAGGCCTTTTAACAGACAAAATGCTTGGATCAAGCAGACCCCTGGAATTGAGACAAAAATGGACTTACGCTGCTGTAGGAAGGAGATCAGCAGGCTTGTCCATCTCTGAAGGTAAGTCGTAAAAGAGGCCAGGAGGCCTCCGGGCCCAGAAGAAAATAACCACATAAAACAACTACATACTCCTTCAGGTAGATGAACCGCATGAAAAAGTACGGGAAGTTCTTATTTTACTGCATATGATTGTCTTTCTGATGGGCAGGTGATATATGTGCACACGTTTCTCAAGCGAAAGGATTTTTCCTGAACTATAGGACTAGAAGAGCTCTGTGGAAACAGGGGAATTCAGTGGCTTCTATGTAGAGTCCTACCTCCAGCTTAGCAGCTCCAGTTTTGCTGCAAAAGATGAAACTGGAGAGGTTTATCAATACGGCTTTCAGGCAAATTAAAACCCAGCATCACTGTCAGGCAGTGAGACAGGTACTGAAATAGGTACAAGCCCTATAATAGGCCCACAGTCTGTGAACCTGTGAGCACTGTTCAAGAAAGGTTTTAGAATAGCACTGTCAAAAACTCTAAGATACACAAGTGTCTTTATCACCTGCTTCAGAAATTCAGCCTCCTCTACTGTTTTCCCCAAAAGTTTATTTGCACTCTTCTTTCAAATTATTTCCAAAATACTATTATGCAAATCTCACTTTTCTAAACAGTACAGTCAGCAAAAAAATGTCAACTTACAAACTATGATATATGGACGACCTGCAGTCCAGAATACTTACCAATATACACCAGGTACCATCTGAAACATAAAACAAAAGCCTAAAGGTCAAGGTGAAGCCTCTTCTACTATTGTATTTGGTTTGCAATAGTCACTTAGTAAATAAAAGAGGACTTTTATCCAATAAAGATACTTAGAAAAATAGATATATTTCTAAGACTCCCCTGAACACCACATAAAAAATTATTTAGCTCTAAGGAAAAAAACAAATCCCACTTATCACATACCATTCTATCCTTGAACTTGAATACAAAGTCATTAAACACAGGCTCTGTTGGAAGAAAATGCTGGACAGAAATCTTCCCACAACCACCTTCCTGAGACTTTGAGCAGCTTCTCAGCCTCATGAAATCAACCAACAGAAGCAAATTCTCCATAATGCTAAGTTGAATACAGACTGCACACAGGCAGCAAAAGTGAGGTTTGCTAACTTGTCTGTCACTGTGAATACTTCCTAAAACAGAACCAGGAGCAGCTCTGGCTGCTATGCCTGCACTTGGACAAATGTATGATATTTCACGAAGTGCACCAGATGTTATTAATGCATATAGGTAATTCATACTAGGCAACTATTAGGCACCAGCATGAACTTATATATCCGGGCTGTGCATGACAGGAATATCCAAGTGTTGGTGAAAAGCATTTCCCAGAAAACAATCATTCCACCTCCATCCTTGTGGAGATGTTTTCATCTCCACAAAGGAAATATAACAAGACAAACCTCAAAACTCTCTTTATAGCATATTATGATGTCCCACCCCAGCATTGACTTCTCCATATTCCCTAAACTATACACTGTGTGTATCTTTCCCTTAAGTGATCAGTATTGTACTGGGTTAACCCTGGCTCGATGCCAGATACCACTAAAGCCATTCTCTCACTCCCCTCTGCAATTGGACAGAGGAGAGGAAAAAAAAACAGCAAAGGATTCATGAGCTGAGATAAGAGCTGGGAGAGGTCACTTACTGATCACCCTTATGGGCAAAAACAGACTAAAAGTGGGGATATTATTTGAATTTGTTACTAACAGGATCAGAGCAAAAGAGTGAGAAGTAAAATAATCTTAAAAACACCTTCCCCCCACCCCTTCTTCCTTCTATGTTCTCCGTCCTCCCCC
>NW_016690289.1:2569518-2637156 GCF_001604755.1 Lepidothrix coronata
TATAGAGATGGTTTAACTGATATATAAGTAAATTAATGTTCTTAACATGTATTTTATTTTGAAAGATGCTACCTCTATTTTGAGACCTGGAAGACACCTTGGGCTCATGCCTAAGATTATTTTCTTCCTCAAGAATATTAGCATGTCTACTAAAGAACACTGCCTCCCCCTACAAAGCCTGTCCTGCCTATGGATTCTTAGAAAATGGCGTCAAAAGCGTAAAATATTATTATGGTTATTTTTCCTAAATAGATAAATTTCCTAAATAAATTTTCTTAAATGCTTTTCATAATATACATTTTATCATGTTCTTACTGGTGCTGTGTGATGTGTTCATGATGGAGTAGCAAAGAGATGAGTAGTCAAGTTAGAAATTTTTGCTTATGGTACTAAGCTATTCAAGATAATAAAAATGGGAACTGATTATGAAGAAGAACTTGATACTGAGTAACTGGGCAATAAAACAGTAGATGAAATTCAATGTAGATAAATGAAAACATGTGCATTAGTAAAAACAACAGAGATTTTCTTTATGGAGTGCTGTGCTCTGATCTTATGTGACTGTGGGGCCGGGATAGAGAAACATTATTCAATAGTTGTAAAGACATGAAATTAAATGTTAGGAATCATTAAGAAAGTAACAGACAACAAAATAGAAAGCATCATTATGCTGTGGTGTAAATCCATAGGCACCACTTTCTGAGATACTGTATGGGATTTATGCCTCTTCATAAAAAAGTGTATATAGAATTTGAAAGGAAAAAAAGTGGTATGAACAGTTAAGGATTTGGAAGGGGTTTTGTATGAGGACTGATTAAATAGCCTCTTCTGGCTAAAGGTATGACAGAGATGAGAATGGTGTGGCTATAAAGTCACCTGTGACACGAAGAAGGTGAACAGTCAAAAGCTCACTCCATCTCCAGGGATTACGAATATGCCTTACAACACAAGCCAAAGGGAAGAGCTTCTCTTTGCACGCAATGCACAGCTGAACTGTGAACCTTCTTCCTTGAAGAAACCACAGGTGAAAAAAAATGACATTGTCTCTGTAAAAAACTAACTGATGGTAGAAAAATCCACTGAGCGATATGGAAAACAAAAATTACCTCTGTTCCAGTAAGTCTCAGAGATGCTGCAGGCTGAGAGTCAAGAGAACAATTTGGAGAAGCCTGTTGACAGAAACAGAATATTGATCTAAATGAACCCTCTATGTGAATCCATGCAGACACTTAACAGCTTTTTCTGGGGCTGAAGTGCCAAAAAGTTCCTAAGGAATGTCCCTGCTGTCCCACAGTTGATAGGAGCGGGATGACTTCTTTATCAGTGCTAACTCAGAACAACTATTGTCTGTGCAAGTTGCTTGCCAAGGTGACCTTTTAAGAATCCAGTCTCATTTGATGGAAAATGATCCAAATTCGCCAGAATGATCATATTTCACTGGTAAAGCCTTTAAACAGATAGACTTTGGGTTGGCAGTTTTATACTACCTGATTCTAACTTTCCAGCAGTCTAAATCTCTGAGGAGTTTTAGCCTAAAAAGTTTTTGCAAAAGGGATAATAGAGTAGTGCCTGCCTTCTAGCAAGATACATATACACAAACCAGATGAACCATGTTTAAGGAGTTTCAACAAACCATCACTAAACTAGGCATGCCTAACATCTTTAAAATTTATGCATGAGCTACAGGGAGGCAATGTCAGCTTGCTTTTCAGAATGTTTGCCATGTTTTAAAAAGACGAAACATCCCGTGTGCATTTTAATTGATTAAATAGTCCATAAAGGTTTCAAATTAGAATTCTCAACTTGTATTAATTCTTAAAATTATTAATGCTATTCATGGGTTCAAAAATGTTATTCTACCAAGAAAATCCCCATACTTATGAGCTCATCTAAATTAAAACACACTGTTTGCATTATTCATGTAGGGAACTTAATTTTATTTCAGTGGGATTATTCATTACAGGAAAGATTATAAGTGAGTACGATCATTGGACTCTAACTGCAATTACTGTTCCCCAGTCTAAGCTGATTCTTTTCCACCTGCTTACCTGCTCATGCTTTTTTAATATTTATTATGATATCTGAGAACCTTCTTCTTTGTTACTTGTTATTACCATGGGATATTTGATGAAAGATATTTTCAGTCTTTGTTGGCTTCTGAAAACTTTAAGCATCCTGGTAGTGCACATTCAGGGTATCAAGGCTGGAGTTATTTTCATGTCCTTTAGGGTCACTAGAACTGCACTCAAAAAGTCTCTTTCTCTTAGCTGTCTCTCCTTGTCTATAGCTGAACAGCATAATTTTCCCAGTCCTGAAATAGACTCTAACTACAGCACTGGTGCTTCTATACATGTATATATACATGTATGCACATATGGACATATCTCTGTGGTTGCCCACTATTCACCCTAAGCAAACTATAACAAATATAGGCACCTCTGTGTCTACTCTTCAGACGTCTTTGCTTAACACAACAATCAGGCATTCTTCTTGGAGCTAAACATTGTGGATGCTAGAGCAAAGTACTAGGGTATAAAGAACTTTGAAAGGACCACTAATTTATGTCATCTAAATATTCATCAGCCTGTGACCATCATTTAAGCAACCCTCCTTTCTTGAGGTGTCCCACAACATCCTATGTCTCCACCTCTTTTCTCCTTAAATTATTATTCACTTTCTCTGAATACAGTCATTCTCAAATTTCTTTTAACTTCTTTTGAGGGTTGTGTGTTGCATTTTAGGTTTTTTTCAAATTTGTGTAAGGAGGGTTTGCACCATCTGTGGCACAGAAGGGAGGATGTCAGTGACAAGCCAGTCAGACATAGAAAACAATTTGCATGTTAGAGAACAAAGGTATGAATTCTGCAAAGTCACATACAGCTAGATTTTTTTCAGAGACCATCTCAGTGATGGTCTATAGCACTCCTTAGCCCAGGAAAAAATACAGCTCCTATGTGTTTCTATCCATTCTGGCTGCCCCCATTTAGGGATCAGGTTCTTGGTCAGTGTGCTCTGAATATGTTCATTAGCACTGAAGCAGCACCCTGAGAAGCTGAAAATCACTCTCCAAAACTCATCTGTAATTCCACTTCAGCCTTTTCTTTTCAGTTCATGGCAGGGTTCACCTTTTATTTCTTGGCCTCTCATCAAAAACTAGCTAATTACCAAAGCAGCGTGAAGCTTGGATGATTGACAGATAACATCCCATGAGTGAATAAAAAACTTCATTTTGCAAGGATAAAACAATAAAGATGTTTTAACAAGAAGTCAAACAGCAGGCTTCCAGAAGGGAGTGTTAAAAGGTTCCCAGATCATCACACTAGAATGGGTCTTTGTCATCTGGCTTCATGAGAAATGACAGCCTCAGCTAAGAGCATCTGATTGACTCTAACTCATGCATTCAGCATGTGAGGCAACTGATACTCTGAGACCACCTCAGGAGAAGGGGACTGGTAGCAGGTGCTTTTCAGAATTGCTTGAAAAAATACTTGTAAGTTTCCTGGATGCTGTTGGAGAAAAGAGACATGGAGCAGAATTAAGTGTTCAGTGTACTTCCTCTTTGTAACTACTTGGAAGTGGGTAAGGAATAAATTCAAACTGAGTTAACTAACACAGTCAAACAGAAAACACTCTCGTACTCAAACCTGCATGCAGAAATAAAGCATTGTAAAAATGAAGCATAACAGTGAAGCATTATATCCATCAAGTACAGTTTTTATATAGTGTTTTAAGGCAATTATAATAATTCTAAAAAAATATTAGATCCAGTACCTTGGGACAGCTTTTATTTGTCTGGATAGCTGATTTTATCAGGAGTTTACTCATGGTGATTTTATTATTGTTGTTCATCTCTGTAACAGTCAAACTGAATTTACCAATCCTACTAATTCAAGATGGCAAAATCATCTCAACTTACATGTTACCACTCCATTCAAAATTACATTTACTGAACTACTATATTCCTCCCTAGTTATATGACAAAGAGTAAATTTCAAATAAATCATTAAATCAAAAATGAAGTTCTACCCTTACAGTCACTTTATTAATCAAACATTCTACCCTTAAGTATCTTCTGTGCCATAATGCTTGTAAAACTCTCTGGGATACAAACCTGTTTCTCTCAGTGATGTCAGGATTTGAGAAAGAATGGCATTCAAAACAATGTTTATGCACTGTTCATTTTTAGGTGATCATTACAAAGATACGTGCTTTTATATCCTAATGCATTAGAAGCATGAAAATCATTTTCCACTAAGTCCGTTCTATAGTTGGAAAGTAAACAAACATGAGCAAGGTATGCATGCCCTTTCCATTTGCCCTTTCTAGCCAAGAGCTAGCCCATGTCCAGGTGCAATATTTTGAGTCGTATTGAGGGTAAGGAGGAATGTAGGAGAAGCTGTAATTTCTCTGATCCTGTTGAAGACAGACTGACTCATGTTGAGCACCATATTGAAGCATTAGTGCTTTTGAATGTTTGTCATGTAACTACTGTGGTGCGTTACACACTCCTGACAGATAAAGTCTTTGCATCTCTACTTGATGAAACAAGACTGTAGGATTGAGCTCTCAGAGCAGGATTGTGGTTTTTATACAGGCATAAGACTTTGTCTACTCATATCAAATTATAATATATGAGGTCTGTCAAGGTAGGTTCAGATTGGACATTAGGAAAAGGTTCTTCACTGAGTGGGTGGTCGGCCACTGAAATTGGCTCCCCAGGGAAGTGGTCATGGCACCAAGCCTGTCAGATTTGAAGGAGCATCTGGGTGACATCTTTGTCATATAGATAGTCAGTCCTATGAAGAGAAGGGAGTTGGACTTTGTTATCCTATTGGGTCCCTTCCAATTCAAGATATTCTCTGATTCTGTGAAAAAGTTTTCTGTGATATTTTGTGAGTGGGAATTAATAGAGAAAGAAATTTCTATATGTTATGTGTCCTAGGAAAATTTAATCATGTTTTGGTCTGACATTAAATTTATCTGCTACAACAGTGGCTTGCAGGATAGCCTCCCATGTCAAACAGTAATATGATGATTCATCTTGGTTCTTTATATTATATTATACTAATCATATTTATCATATTATCACATCAGATTAGAATCATGCAGTGTGCTAGTAATCATCTTAAATAACGGTAGATGTTCTGTTTTAGCACATTATTTTCTGATTTTTAAAATGTGTCACAGCAAAATCACAGATCTGAAAATATAGGACCAAATACAGCTCTCGGGGAAATAAACACACTTTAGAAGCCTGATGATTTATTTAACCCAATATTAAATTTCTATTTAACTTACATCTCTGAGAATACACAGAATTCATAAAGATAAGTATTGTTATCAAAAGATGGGCATTTCATCTCAGCTCTCAGTTCTTATAATTTTTCATTAAAAAAAATCAAAACCAGAGTAATAGTGAATTTTAAGTAAAAATTAACTGCTAAATGGTGGAAAAAGCTACTCCTGAGAACAAAATTATTAGGCAAACGGTGTTCATGAGTTCACACTGACACAAATTCAAAAGATAATGCATGCATTTATTTGGCACCTGGCAGTAAGAAGCTAACAGGGGCAGACAGATAGCAAAGATCAGTTTAGGGATAATCTCATTACAAGGTGTCCTTCAAAAGGGAAACTGAAATTTACATCTGTATTAATCTAATCAAGGCAAGTAGTACAGAATTAAAAATCTGGCTTAGGCCAAGAAGTGAGTCTATGTAAATAAACACATTTAAACAAAATATTTGCAAAATTGGTACTTTCCTTAGTAAGTTCCTTTTTCTTCTTAAAAAGCCAGAAATCATGTGAGAGGCAGACCTCTGTGTCTTCAAACCTCCAGTGTCCCAGGCAGGAATAGAATGATGGGTGCTTAAGAAAGGCCCAGGCTGATCCTGACTTCCTAATGGGAATGTTGAAGCAAAAGCTGCTATTTTCTCTATTGATAGCACTGCACAGTGCAGATGCTAGTTGAAGTCCATATTTACACCATGACTCTTGACTTTTTCATTCCAGAAGCTGAGTCCCTTGTACGTGTTTCCTCTGAAGTGGGTCACTGTGCTTTGCAAAGCAGGTGAAGAAAAGGCAGCTGACCACATTTTAGCTATGACTTGATTTTTTTTTTCTGCAAATTTGTTTTAAAATTATTGAAAGAAAAAAGGAAAAGGTACTGTATATTTCCCTGTAAAATATTTTTAAATAAAGACAAGTAAATGTCTGCCAGGTTTGACACACAAAGTTCAGTCTTAAAAATCATCCTGAAATAATGTGGATAGATTTTTGAAGACTAAAGAGTTACAGATGTCTTTGATTATTTATCTTTTATCCTCAAAAGCCATTTGATTTTTGCTCATGATGAATTCCTTGAAGGACTGCCTTTCCTTCATGCTGAGAGGAGTTAAGTCCAGAGACCGGGGGCTTGTGCCTCTTCTCCAATTGTTTTGTCAATGACTCCTTCCCTAGAAAGGAATCACAGCTTTCTGGCTTCCTTACTCTCTAATTCCAGGCAGTTGGAATTACTACAGCATGTAGTAATTGCCTGGAAGACAGTTGAAATCTTTTCACGTATCTCTCAGATCACTCAGGGATAGGGATTGGGGGTTATTGCCTCATTTATGAGTTCTTCCTCTTCCTCCTCCCAGATCAGCAGCTTCTTCCTCTTCCTGTTTTTGTGATGGCCCTGCTTTGCAGTAATCTGCCCAATCTGCTTCCCTTGCAGGGATTGGAATAGCCATGGTGTTTGTTGTGGGTGTTGGAATAACCAAAGTGACTGTTGCTGAGTAGCCACTGTGCCTGTCCTTTTGTTGTTAGAGCCAGAGACCTTCTGTTTTCCCTTAAGGGTACTGATAGTGTTGAACAGGGCTTGGTAGGCCTGGGCCAGACCACAGCATATTGCAGTGACTTGAGTCTCTCTAGAATTGCCAAGATGACAGTATTATTTTTCCAAATATTTTACTCTTTTCCAGGATTCTGCACTTGTTCAGGGGTGAAATTCCAAAAAGTTGAAGATGCCCACTGCCCTAGGCACTTGCCAATGTTATCCCCCACCCTGACACTAATAGATATCCAACCTCAAGGCAGATTGCTGAGTGATACTCTTAGAGAGTTGTTTAACCCTAAACAAGACCTGAAACACATTCAGGAAACATAGCAACAGGAACACGCTGGTTTGACCATCCCAGGAATATTCAGAATTCTCAAGAGCTATTGTAACCATCCTGGAGGAGGAGGGGAAGATGGAGGAAGGTGTTTCCCCCACGACTGGGCTCTCCGAGGAGAAGAGGTAACAGTGTAATCAACAGTAATTCCCAAGAGGTGGCTCCCGAAGCGCGGGGATGAAGGCAGTGCCGAGTGCACACACTAGGTACTCTCCCACCACCTGCCCTGTACAGAGCACAACAAGGTGACAACCTTAACCCAGCCCCGAGACACGATAAGCACCACAGATGGGAACTTGTACAGCATAAACGGGGCTACACAACACAACCTGCAGAACAAGAACGGCTCAGAGGGCAAATAGAGCAACCTTGTAACCAGTGATTGCTAAACTAATATAATGAATGCTTATAACAAATTTGATTTAACATTCTCTGGTCAGATCTGTCATTGTCTCAATCCTTCTTGCCTCATGTTGGGTCCTAAAAAGGACCATTGTGGTTTAAACCAGCAGGCAGATAAACACCACACAGGCACTCGCTCGCTCCATCCTCATACCACTCCCTCCCACCCCTTTGCCCAGGGCAATGGGAGAGAGAATAGAGGGAAAAAAAGGTAAAATTTGTGGCTTGAGATAAAGACAATTTAAAAGGACAGAAAAGTAAGAGAGAAAATAATAATAATAATAATACAAAGAGTTAGAATATACAAAACAAGTTATGTACTCTGCAATTGCTCACCACTCACTGAGGTACAGCCAGTCCCCAGTAGCAGTCCCCCAGCCAGCTTTCCTGCTGGTTTATATACTGGGTGTGGAATACTCCTTTGGCTGGTTTGGATGAGCTGTCTTGGCTGTTTCTACTCTTCTTGTGGTCCCCAGCCTCCTCGCTGAAAGGATGGTGTGAGAAGCTGAAAAGTCCTTGACTTAGTGTAAACACTGCTTAGCAACAATTAAAATGTGTGTTATCAACATTATTTTCATCCTGAATTCAAAATACAGCACTATATCAGCTACTGAAGAAATTTGTACTAAATAACACGAGGAGACCACTGTAAGGAAGGACTTCCATTCATCCATGATTATTCAAAACAAAAGAGATAATAAAAATCTCTATAACAATGTTCAGTCTCCTGAAATGGTTACATTTGTCTGGGACATATACTACATACATATAACTACAATCTTAATTCCAACCAAGACTGCTATATGACAATTAAGCCTAATATCCTTTCAAGGATAGAGTCTATCTCAAGAAAATTAAAATTTGGTGGGGAAATGAAATGTACCTTTTACTCTAGGTGGTTTCTAAACCTTAGCTGATGGTGCATGTGTTTCCTGTCTCTTTCCTCAGGAAACCACAATACCAATACTGGATAGAAGCCCTTAGATACAGCTACTGTTGTTAACTCATATATACTGAGTAACTTTCATCTTTAAGTAACACAAAATGCTTTACATATTTTTTACATAGATCCTTTCAGTCATCAACAAAGTGCTGCTCCTTTTGAAGCAGAATATGATTTTTTTTTCCCATTACTATTATCGACAATCTTTAAGAAAGGATCTCCACAAAGATGAATTACAAAAAGGCTTAGCTTTTAGAAATCTAACTACAATGAACATTTCATTAATAGCACTGACGCAATTGTTTTAGTAGGCCCAAGGATTCATTTGATCTTGGTCATATTCAACCTAGAATTGCAGTCCAAGTGGGTATGTCCATAAACATTAGATGCTCAAAATCTAACAAAGGGTATTCTCTACAAAAATCATACAGTCATCATGCTCTTTAACTAACCAAAGTCAGTTCTACAGAGAGCTAGTTGTGGGATTTTTTTAAAAAATGGTGTTGTTTTTCACAGATTGGAAAATATTGATCTATCAGAAATAAGGCAACAGTTAATAATTGCACAATTTAGGGTTCAAATCATTCCCCTAAATCAAAACAGAACCAGATCAGACTCTCTGCTTTTACAATGATATATTGAATATTAAAAAGAAAAAAATAACAAAACCAAAACAAAAAGATCCACCACAAACCACAAAACTAGAAAGACATAAAAGACACTAGAAAGTAAGCATCCTTGGCTAATAAATATCTACATGACTGAGTCTTTTTCATGAGAATAGACTAAAGGTTAAATTTGGCAAAACAGAAATCCAAAGCAGCAGATCATATTCACACTGAAGACTGAAATTTCTCTTGTGAAGATCATTAAGTCTTCTGTGCTGTCACAGTCATTTTTGCAGTCCTTGCCAGGTTTTGGATTAGCTTACTCCATAGTGGGAAAATCCTTGAAACTTCAGTAAAGTTACATAAAACAGTAAAAAATGTTTCTTTTACAGCACTAGTTCCAAACATTTTCTTAAAAACCCATCAGGTTTTAATAAACCTTAAAATGGATTAGGTAAATCATATTTTACACGATCTGTTATCAAGATATTTTTGACAGCATTCATACAATAGTAGTTTGATATATATTCTCCACTAAAAGGGAGAAACCCTAAATATCAATACACTTCTCACTTACAAATCACATGAACTTATTTTTCATCAGCGAATGAATCACTGGGGATTGAAAAATTTAATTCCACTTTCCTTATAAAGAAGAAAATAAAGTGCTAAAATGAAAAAAACATTTAGCATGTCCCTTGGTTACTTCAAAAAGGTATAATTTGTTAGCTTTGAGAGGAAATACTCATTGAAATTAACCTTTAAGTTGTCAAAGATCAAAATGTTAAAAAAACCTGAACCACATAAAATGCCTCAAAATTTCAGCTTCAGTTTTCGATTGTTACTGCAGCTCTGAGCAAATGCCTAAAACTATGTTGATCCACGGCTTTCTCATCAGATATACTTATTTATTCAAAAACAGTTCTGAAGACATGACATACAGGAGAGCTATTTTTATCAAAATAACAGTTCCTGTGATTTTCAAAAGCAAAAAATTCTGGACCATTTGCTTGAAACTCAGTTTTAGCTTATGAAGATATTGGTACAGAAGTTGATTAATATGAAAGACTTTATCAAAATGGTCATTCAGTCCAGTTCTAGTGTTGGAAGAAAATTAGGTTGCATTTGATGACTTAACAGAGATGACTAAGACAGATGAAAAAAATATTAATGTTATATTTAATTTGGTGAAGCTATTGATTTTTTTAGTTTGTGAAATAGAATGGTTTATTACATTTTTCTTCTCCAAGTGGTCTACACAATAATAACTTGATCACTACTAACCTAATCCAGTCATTCCCAAATATGCCTTCTTTTTAAAGACTGACATTTACTTTAAAGAAACATAGTTTTATTACCACAACATAGTTGCCTGCTTGTGATCATGATCTTTCTGAAATAGTGGGAATGATGCTACACTAAATCACTACATACACTAAAATAGACAATAAACACAGAATTCACGATAAAAACCCCACATTATTAAAACAAAATCATTGTTATTCCAATGTATGTGAGAGGCTTGCTTTTGTCATTTATATTTTTCCATGGCAGACTCTTAGAGGATGAACTGGCCCTAGTCAGCAGTACTTGAGAGATTCCTTTTGTAAAACCTTTCCCTTTCCTTTTCTCTCATCCTTACAGAAATAATCTCATTACATCCATGTTCAGTCTCATTCCTCAGAGAAGATTCTATAATGTTTCTGAGACAAGTTTGAAAAAAACTCTAGGGATGTAAATTCTACCACTTCTCTGGGTGACTCTTGGAAGACATGTCCAATCTAAGCTACTCAACTTGCAGCTTGTGGGTTTTGTCTCTTATATCACCTGCCACAGTCAAGACTTTCTTTGCAAGTCCCTTCAAGCAGTTGTAGGCTGCTGTGAGTTTACATTTAACCTTCCGTATTCCAAGCTAAAAAAGCCCAGCTCTGTTAAACACTTCTCACAACTTGTGTGATCTTGGCCCTGACTTTCCAGTCTTCTGCTGGACCCCATGCAGCTTGCTGACATCCTCTTGGAATGGGTTATCAAGCCCCAAACCCTTCTATTGCAAGCCACCGTGCAGTAGACGACCAGTTCAGAAGGTGCTGAAGAAAACCTTCTAAATGCGCCTGACACCACATGCTCAGTTACTGTTTTACTGAAGGAATGCAGCTTTAGGAGTTAAGTAGGATTGATTTCAGGACACGACAGAGGCAAAAGGAATAGGTATACAACATGCTGTATACAGGAAAACACAAAGATAATAAAAAAGGGGTAAAAGACAGTCACAGTCCCTGTAAGAACAGGAACAAAGGAAGAACAGATAGCCAGGAATTGCTCCAGTGTACCATTGGTTAAGCTCCAGCAAGTTCTTCTCCCTTTGGTAGAGTGAAAGTGCTGCTTTTTTGAGTTACCATTTGCTACATTTCATTACTGTAGTCTCATCAATCTTATTCTCTTTTCCTGTATAATTTGGCTTAGAAAATGAGATTTTTAAAAAGCATCACATGTGTCTCCTTGTTTTCTGCTACAACCTTTTCACATGATTATGTAATTGATACTGCAGTAGTTAGTCAGAGCAAACTCAGTGCCGCACCAGCAACTCTTGTTTAGTATTCACTGTGAAAACATCCAGTCTGTGAGTGCTGCTGCTGGGCCTGCAGATACCACTGCTTCTTTCTTTCATGCTGATACCTGAGAACTAAAAAAATCACCAAGGGCCCATTACTGAGTTTCATTTTTCTCCAGTAATGGGCTAGGTGTCATTATGATTCTGATATCTGACTTTCCCAACAGCCAGTGGGAGGCTTCCCAAAGTCCTGCGTTATGTTGAGAAATGCCTTAAGCTGTTGACATCAAACTTTCCTTGGGAGTTATAGTCTAGCTAAAGACAGATACAGAATGTAAACTGGAGAGAGAAAGAAAACTTAATTTCCCAGGAAGTTAAATAAGGTGGGTAACAAAACCATATCCTAAAACATTTAGTTGCAAATAAATCATAGTACATGAAAGACATTTCTACAATAGTTCTTTATAAAAATAATAGTTCATTATAACAACACATTAGCAGAAATCACTGCTTCTGCATATGAAAGGCACATTAAAATGTTTTTAATTGTTAATGTCTATATTAATTATATAGGCATGGGAAAGAGACACTGTAACATAAAAATCACCTTTCTTGGCTTTTAAACTGCATTTTTTCTCCTAAGCTTTTTTCTACATTAACACCTTCAGATTCTTCTTCTTTCTTATGTTATGTCACAGAATTGTGTGATTGTGTTCTGTGCAGCTCATACCCGATTCAAATGTTGAGAGGATGTTTCTTTTATTCAAGACTGAAAAACACCTTTTCATACAAGTACATACAAATAATTCAAGTATTGAAATAAAAGAATATTTCTGTAGGAGTTTACATATAATACTGTTACACATACCTACGCTTCATTGTTCTACCAACTGTTTGGGGAGGAAAGGGTAGCAAAAGAAAGGAAAAGAATGGCAGGCAAACGAGACTAACTGCAAAAAATTTGTTTTTCTAATCAACTCCTGATGCTGAGTCAGTTTTCTGAGACTATGGCTTTTTTGTTTCTTTTCAACGTAAGATCTAAAAAAGTATTATATTGACAATTCTTTATCAAAGGCTTGTTTACATATTATGAATACAGAAAGAACACCTAGATGCCACTGGGTTTGGCTGCCACTAACCTTTCCCCAGGTAGGAAACTGGCATGGAAAAGCTGTGCGAGCACACAGCTGCTGTAATTCTAAAGCCAGTGACACATTCATAGGCTGTACAACAGGTGCAGCTAAGCTGTGCTTCCCATACTGAAGTCTTGTCACCTTTTAGACTGGCTCACTAATCTTGAAATTGTGTTTTCTCAACTTGAAATGTAAGGTAGCTTTATCATGCTCATGTGGAAGGATACAGACCCTCTGAGGAGGAGGAGGAGTTGCCCTTTGTAGCAGAGAGCAGTTAGAAGAGACAGATCTCTGGCTGGGGACAGATGATGAGGGCTTTCACTGTAATATCAGCAGCAAAGGGAAAACTAGCTAGGAATGCCCCAGTGCCAAATTAGGTAGAAGCACAAGTCAGTCATTGGGATTTGTCAGCAGAGGCAAAATGCCTGCGAAGGCAAAATGCCTGACCAAATGACCCTTCTCTGGTGAGGTGACTAACTCAGTGGACAACAGGAAGTTTGTAGAAATTATTTCCTGTCAAAGTAATTTTACCTATTTTCATCAGTTTGCCCCTTGCCCTCAAACCTAAATATTCATCTATGAGCATATTCATACTGGACATAGACAGATACAATAGACTATGCATTTATTTCATCCATATCTTCAATGGGGCTTTTAACGTGTATTTATATTTGCTGTAAGCACCTGAAACATGCTTCACAAGATCTGAGAACTGGGATGGTGTGATAAAGTTGACAACAGAAAAATAATCAAGAAAGCAGATATTTTTCAACAGGCACTAGAGTACTATGAACTTGCCAATAAAATCCGAAGTCAGAGAAACACTAACACCTCATATGGAACTACTGACACTGAAACATCAATAAAGCAAAAGAAATGTTTGAAGAAACAGACCAGGTTTTTTTAATTAATATCTAATATGTCTATCATGCTTTTATCTGTAAAATAAAAGCTGCATTATTTTTTGACAATTAAGAGAGAGTCTTCTGTGTTAAAACATTACTGTTCTTTGTTTTGTACCATAGAAGCTGGCTTGTACTCTGTCGTGTCACAGATGTTGTGCTCATATAATGATCCCACATGCCACATTATGCAGATGACTTTTTTACACTTAACACCCTGACTGAACCATACTCATCTCAGAAAATCTCAGAAGAAACGGTTTTTTTCATCTGGAAACTTCTGAAAGTGAGTTACATTATAATCAATGGAGTGAAAAATATGGAGGAAGCACAGAAAATTGGAAAGCTTTAAGAGGCTGGTGCTTTTCAAACAGTAGAAAATAGTCTAGCTCTTGTGACCTTTACCTTAAAAGTTATAAGGAGATCAGCAGTGTGGAAAAACAAAGAGTGTAACCAGAGATGAGTTTAGATGACAGACAAGGGAAAGAAACAATAATTGGAATAAGTAATGGACCTAGAAACAGAGAAAAGGTTCTACAGGATGGCACAATTATTGAAGCAAAAACACAACGGTATTTGTGTTTATGAATGGGCATTCAAAATATTTCCACTTGTTTCCCCAAGACTAGATCAGTCTTGGGGAACATCAATAGAATATCAATAGTGTCTTCTGAACAAACCTATGAGTTTTTCAACAGGTATTGATCAAATTCAGCTGAATGACACCACTAATTCCTTTTGGAAAACCTGATAACAACACACAATATATACACCAGGGTGATTTTCATACAAATAGAGTGATGTTTAACAATATGTTCAATCTTTCTCTTCTGATGGAGAATAGTACTTATTGACCTAAAAAGTACCTAAGCTGCTGTTGAGAAGAAGAACTACAGCCATTCAGGAATGCCTAATACTCCAAGCAACTACAAAATGTAACTGCTGACAGCACTGCCAGTTTTAGAACAGCCTTTATAAAAAGGTGTATCTATTAGTACTTTTGGTAACCGATCTACCCAACAAAACTCAAATGCTCTGGTTTCTGATCTCCTCTGCCTGTCAGTCATGACCTTTAAAGGTGAAGTTTAAATCAACAGTGTTTTTCAATAAAATTATCAATATTACCTTACATTATACTAAAAGATCAAGAACTGTTACTTCTCCTATTTACAGAAGTGTACCTTGTCACCCAGAAACATTATAAGAGCTGATCCAGAAAATTAAAAAAGCTTAAAGTGAGATCCAAAGCCTGCTGAAGTCAACAAAAGTATCTGGAAATGTTTTACTTCTGAGCCTGATTTGCATTTAACTGACCTTTTCATTTTCTGCCAACATTTCTTCTTTCAATATAACAAATTTCCCAATAATCCAAGTTTATGTGTAAAGCCCAATACATTTTTCTACACACCTCACCATCACTACGGCGTTCACAGTAACTTCTTCCTTTGTACATAATTTTACCATATCTTAGACTTGAAAGTGTTAAGAGCAAATATAGCTCTGTATTTTCCACAATGTAAATGTTTTATGCTTTAAAGGATTCTGTCTCAAAAATTTTCTTGGCATTACTTCTGAATTCAACATATTCTCCAAAGAGTTTATCTTCTTATTTATTGTGTTTTGCAAAATTTAAAGTACTTGTAAGAATGAGAAGAGATATGACTACTGTCTGTAAATACATCATCAGAAGCACGAACTCTGAAAGGAAAAAAATACTTAAGTTAAAGGACATTTTTGACACAGGAAAAAATGGTTATCTGTTAATGAATAAATGTGTGCTTAAATCTAGAGATTTAATTCTACTTGAATCTAGAGATTTATTTCTACTTGAATGAGTTCTGGAACTTCATTTTTGAGTGACACGAGAGAGAAAATGCATAACTGGTGTTAAAAAATAGAGTTTCTATCGGTGTATGAAAAAGATCAAGTAGTTTGGCTGTCTGCACCAGCAGGAAAATGGCCTCAGTAAGCCAAGTGGCCCCTTCCTGGTGTATATTCCTACTTATTTTGACAATATCTCTAGGCAAGAAAACTTAAACCACTGAAGTGTTAGCACTGTAAAACTTGGAAAGCTCTTCATAATTGGTGACAGTTTTATTACTTTTTAACCCAGTGAAAACTGTTTTATTACACAGAATTTTACCTCATACATAGTAAATATTTTTATCTGGAGTAAATCTACATAGAAGAAATGTGTATGAGAAGTAAATACATATATCACTGAAGCAGACAAGCATTTCAGAGGAGGAAAAGGTGGTATTTATCTAATTTAAAAATTCTGTGCTAAGTATCTTTTCTAAATGGAAAAAGAATTGTCTTGAGTTACCAAGTGTTGTTGTATTAAGGACATGCCACTGCAAGCCACCTGAGGAAAACCTGGGGTAGAACTTCAACTGAAATTCTCTTCTGAGCCTTGTGTTTCAACAGCATACTGATTTTGCTTCATTGATCTGACTAATTTAATTTTGGATGAGCCCTTCTCTTCAGTGAGAATCTGATAATCTTTCTCTTTATCCAGGAATTTTAAGGGGGAAAATGCAGCTGATGCTTTATCTTCTACTCTGGCTTTAAAACTCTTTGACCTCTCTGCTCCTTCTAGTCAGGAAAGCCCTTCCTGGGAACTTGAAGAACACTGGACTTTTTTCTTTCAGTTGCAAACATCACCACTGGTTGCTTTAACTATTGAAGATATCTTTATTTTTTATATAGTGCTGTTTGATATGAGAAACACTTTAAGATAGTCTACAGAAATTTTACTCCTTGTTTATGTGGTCCAACTTCTTGAAAGTATGTCTTAGGAAAAGGAGGCTGAAATATTATCAAGATAGAAAACCTACACAATGTAGTTTCCTCACACAGGATGTTGAAAATTGGCAGTGCTGGGATCACTACTAAATACTGTAATCTTGCAAATCATTCTCTTGACTCACTGCACCAGAGCTGCTTTTGAAGCCTTTTTATGCTATTGGATTCTATACTGTAGGCTGTAATAAACAAATCAAAGAGAAGTTTCACATTTGATCCGTGAGATATTTTAAGTCAATATAAGCCCCCAAGCAGAGGAGTTAATTCGACACTTGTAAACAGTCAGTCAGACAAGTATTCATTAGCAGAGGCCAGGGTAAGAATCAGTACATGAATTTTGGGATGTTCTTTTTTTCATTATCTTTGCAACAAACAGAATGTCACTAATGGGAAGTAAAAATAGGTGAGAAGCTGATTCAGAATGAGGAATCTAGAGAGAACATCTGTGAGGCTCTTTGAAAGCTAATGGTTACTGGAAATTGTTGACTTGATTGTTCAATATTTCCTGTCTTAAAAACTAAGATATCTTTTGCTCATGGACTTTGAAATACTGATGCATTCTTAATACATTGCCTTTTTCTTTGCTTAAATCTCTGATTGCTGCCACCTATTATCCTCCACTGGAGCAGTTAATTAGCTGCCTCATTTACAAATGCTTACATCTGGTTTCAAACTGCACTTAAGGAAGCAATATTTTGTGGACAGGAATTTGATATCACAAGAGAATCTCCTTATTTAATCTTCTCTTGATTTGTTTTTCAACTAAATTAGCTAAAAGTTAGTTGGCAGAGTCATATGTAAGGACGTGAGGGTATCATGAGACATTTTCCTGTGTAAGTCTAAGAGCTACTAGCAGCTCCACCATGCTAATTTTTACCAGGACAGCCTGGGCAGCCCAGCACAAGCATTCAACATGACCTAAGGTCCCACCACACTGCCAATGAAGAAATATAGCCTGCACAACTGTAGCCTTTTCTGCATCATGAGACAGTGTTCAACAAGACAACAGGTTCCCACAAGTGCAATAATGTTGCTGCTTACATCTTCACCTGTCTTTCCTCCTTCAAAGAACTTTAAGAATCTTCCCAAATGCTCCTGGGAATTCAGCACTGTACACGATAGCATTATTAGCATTCGCAGCTCCCTTATTTCGTGTGTCTGGCACATGTATTTTGAAAGTAACTAAGTGCAGTTCAAGTCAATGACCATTTTTACAGCAGCACAGAGTTAACTCATCTAGAGAAGCAACACACCACCCACACAGGCTGTGAAGCAATAACCCAGCAGGCAACTTGCATGCTTGTCTAAACCGTGTTGCCTAGGCCTGAGGAAAGTGTCATTTTTGTCTCCCACAGATGCAGTCTTCAGCCATCATTTCACTTACTGTGGTTAATTTACTGAGAAAAATGTGGTGTTTTATGTTGCTGTCAAAAGTAGCCCTTGTTAATTTTTTGAGTGCTGAGACACTGGGACTCTTTCCCTGATGATTTGTAGTGTTACAGTTCATCAGCAATTGAGACTAGTTTTGCCCCTTTCTCCTGCCTTTTTAGCTGTTAAAAAGAAGGAAAGAACTAAGAGGCAAAGGAAAAATTCTGCTCCAAAGCTGATTAATGGTATTTATATTTGTCTCACACATGGCCAAGTCAGTTGCACACATAGCACATTTAATGTCTGGCTGAGAAAATGTTCATTTACATTTATTCCATTTAGGTGATCTTTCACATTATCAGTGTGCCTCTACTGTGAGTGAAATGCTAGGTTTCAATACAGCAGTATTCACACGCTGGGTGTGGGGAGGGGAGAACAGGGTGCTTTATCAGATGGTCTGATTTGTATTTGTTTATTTCAATATTCATGATGGGCTGACAAGTTTATGAGTTCAGTTCTGGGGATGAAAAATATTAAAAGGGCTTGTGGTAACATTGATCCTGAAAAGATTTCACTTTTAAATTTTGCAGACAAAACTTATATTCATCAACACCCCCATATGAGTGATCAACCTTTAAAGTCCATGGGAGTGGTTTCAAGCTTCACAACCTGTCAGCCAGAGAGTTATTAGTGAGCAGATAAAAGTGATGCAGCTAGTCAGATTTGAAGGTCTAAGAATTGAAAGGTATGAAATAAAAATCATAAATGCTGAAGCTGGAGTTATCAAGACTAGAATTTGCCATCATTCAGAGGTGAAAATGGAGAATGTGATAACACAATAAATGGGAATGATCATATCTGTGACAGTCTTTTGATCTTCAAAGCACAGAGGACTTGAATTTTGCTGATGAATCTTGCTAAAATTACTTCTTTTCATTTAAACTCTATGTGGCACAAGACTGGAGAAGGCTTTAGATGATAGTGTTATAGAAAACAGGGGCTTGTGAGCCTTCTGATCACTTTTGCATCCAAGATGATAGGAAAAACAAACTGCAACTGATGGGATTTGCACTGACAAATAGGCTTTTACTATTTCTCACGATCTCAGGATTTCTTGGGCTTTCAAGCAGCTTTTGGAAATAAGGCTCATGTATCTTTCAGACACACTGCCTTTCAGAGAAATATAACTTCTCCAGTTCAGTGAGGAAAACATGAATTCCCTGTTATTAAGTGAATTGTACTGCTAGATTTTAAGGACTGTGTTGATTTTCTACAGTGATTTGACCTATATCTTCTAATCTTTGTTTGTTGAAGTATGACTTTAAAGTGGTGGTTAGAATAAGCAGAGGCACATGAAAATTGACCCTTCTCCACGAAAAGCTAAAGCAGGGATTTCTGTATGTGACATCTGCGATCACCAGACTTGCTCAGCAGCTCTCTAAATCTGCTCAGCTTTGTTTCTCCAGGGCAGTCAAATACTGTTGGCCACAGAGGGTAGTGAGGGAAGATGGGCTGACCTCAGTAACCTAAGAAGAGATGTCTGTAGCATCAGGATCCCAGCTCACGCAGCATCATCTGGACTCTTTGAATATCAAAGAGGGTTGTCTGAAATGGTACCAAACAAAGCAACACTGGGGTTCCTCTGTCTCTCAGGCAAAAGGCACTGTGCTGGGAGGACAGCTATTCCCTCTCTCCTGAGGGTAGCCTCATGCTAGAAAGAAAGAAGTATCCTGCATATAAGACACTCCCACCAAAGAGGAAGAGGTGGGACCTGGAATGGTGAAGGGGATCCATAGCCTCAACCCATAGGATTAGGAGGAATTTAGGTAACTGCAACTAAATACAAGATGGTATATCTTTTCGAGGGTAAACTAAACAATCTAAAGAAAATTATTTCCAGCAGTTGGGAAACACAAGTTACAATGAGTAAACATGCATAACTGCTGCATGCTAGCAGAAAAGATTGAGTTTCAAGATTCTCTGAATTTCTCTAAAAAGAAAAATTATTTTTAAAAAATCCTGTATCTGAGTTGCATCCTGCCTATTCTTGACCTTTTTATTTCTAATGGGAATTTTGAGAGAGGAATTTTCAAAATTAAGAACTTCTGTGAGTTAGAGAACTACCAGAAATATTGTCTCAATGGGTTTTATCATCACTCTACAGCAAAGAAAAATGAAGTTACACTCTTCCAGTGAATGATAACACCTTTTCTTTGACTAAGACAGAGAGGGAGAAAAAAACAAACACAACATCACTGCTATTGTTTATTCCCAGCAGCAGCAGTAACCAGTTCTTTTGGATGAAAGCAAGAACAGTGATCCTTAAAGACCTGGTTAAACAGAACCTTATTAACTAGGCATCTTCTGCAAAACATGGATTCTGGAAATAGCAATTTATGTGGGAAAAAAATTAGTATTTCATGTGTTTATCTCAGGACAGACTGTAATAAGTTTAACAGATTCTGCTGCCATGGTAGTCACTTCTGTCAATAAAGGTAGATCTTTCTGGCAGAAAAATTGGAGTGTAGAATAATTGTGTGCACCTAATAGAGGAACCTGTTATTCTAACTAATTAGAATTCCTTGTAAAAACCAGCATACCTGCAGAACTTATTTATGTACATCCATTAATCAGAGGAGACAACTGCAGAGGACTTTCTTGAGGTAGTATTAAAAGATGTGCAGAAGTTCATCATGTGCAGAAGTTCATCAAGGATAGCCAGGTTTGTTATAGCTGGAAGTCCAGTCATGACAATCACCTTAGCACTTTGGCTGCAAGGAATCTGTGGCATTATGAATGTGTGCCCCTGCGCATGTCACATACCAAAAGAGTGTAATTTCTGTCTAAAAATACCACACGAGGATAGTGACTAAAAGGATTTTGTTTAACATAGTACCATCTCACCCCAGTCACAACCACCTCTGTGCAACTCAAAACACAGGTACATAGCACCAAATTGAGAGGAGTACACCGCATACTCAGGTTTGCTCATTTGGGAATACTTATAATACTAATTTTGGATACTCATTCTGGAAGTCTTACATCAGAAAATGTTTCACTTAATCTGAAGGCTATACAGATTTTAGAAGGTCCTTGGCTTATTTGAACTCATCCAGTTTGACCGGCTAAAAACACCTAATCTTCAAATGCTGTTCATATTGAATATATGTCTGTATAAACACATACATTACAAAAATAATAAATACTTATATATATATTGATTATTTATTTAAATCTGAGTTTTCTTGTAACATGGAGACATATGGTAAATATATAAATGTTTATTGAGGATTTTCTAACTGATGGCATGTTTATCAGGTATGTTTTCTTCTAAACCTATAACAAATTTTTGCTGCAATTGGTCTGTAACCATTTCAGATCACAAGTACTGTAAGAATCCTTTTTAGCATGGTGTTCCAGAACTTTTAGTATCACTAGGAGCCAGCAGAGGACACTGTTACAGACAATGCTTAAGAAACTTATTTTGTCAATAGTTCCTTTTAATAGATTTCAAGCATCAATAGAACAGTCTGTTTCCTCCTGTCTGTCTTGCTGGGAATTGTTTTCTTAGCTGTTGCCTAATAATTATTTATCCACAAACAGATGTTTTAAAACATAAAACTTTATAATGAAAAGAAAATCACTTTGTTTTTCTGTTCCTAGTGCCTCAGGATAGAGCAGGGAAAGGCTTGTCCAAGTTTCAACAAGTTGCATTAAGTTAAGGCAACTTGCAGGTCAGAAAAAGTCCATTCAAACAAAACACTGAAGATATAAAACTCTTTTAACTGAGAAAAAACAAGCAGCTCTTGGACCAATGGCGAGAGAAAAGAAGCTGAGGGGAGGCAGGAGGACTCCTTAGGAAGGAAGAACTGCAGGATCAAGCACAGCTGAGTGAACAAGAGAATGGAAAGCTGGAATAACAACCCCAACTGCTGGCTGAAAGCCTCAAATCTCTGATGCTGAATGTCTGAATCTTCTGAGAGTCCTTGATACAGAATCACAGCCAATACAACGATGGCATGTTTGGACCTGACTGCAAGTTCCCATCTGCTTTATTAAGCTACACTAATTTGATCTTTAACATCTCTGTGGTTTGCTACAAATGGAAGACTTTCTATCTTGCCAGTACCAATCAACATTACCTGCCAGGGCTAGGAAATGGAAATTGTAGGGACATAAACGCATTCAGAAATCGAACACAGAATGCAAAGCCACTTGCAGTTTGACATTAATCCTAACAATAAGTAAGAGCAATAAAACGCTTAAAGTAATATTATTTTGCTATATCAGTGATTGGATAATTGAATGAAGTGAGTTAAAATACCAGAGACCTATAACATGCTGGAGAGACTGCAGAATCCACACTTCTTGATCAATCAGGCAGCTAGAGCTGGAAAATTAGAATGTGCCTTATAATAACTCAGCTGACTGAAATACACAAAATCAGCAAGAATTTTAAATTGGTTGGGTTTTTTTATGCATTGGTCATTTATTAACAATTTTGGCTTTTTATATATGTTTTATTATATATTTTGTGAATGCATTCTATTTACACTTGTGTTATTTGAAGAATAGGTAACAGAGATAGTTGTATGCTAGTGCTCTTGTCATCTCTAAAAGTACTCTGAAACAAATACAGTTTTGAGATTATTTCAGTAATGAGCTTACAATGAACTTTTGTAAGAGCAGCATGTTTTAAAATGAGAAAACAAAGGTAAAAAAATTAAAAAGTAAGGAATGCAGGTTTTAATTTGTATCTAAGAGTGTAGAATACTTTCTTTTCTCAACAGAGAAAGTAAAAGGTCGTAAAAAGAACCTTTAAATTATAAAAATGAGCAAACTAGAAATTTTAAAAATTCATAAACCACTTTTCCTGCTATCTATTTAGTCTTGCTTTCAGTGTAACCAAGAACTTTCTGGTTTGCAGAAAACTGCACCATCCTCTTTAGCCTTTGGATTTTCACCGTCATATCTCAGGTGTGGGTTTTGTCTGCTCCCTGTTCCTCCTAGTAGAGTCTCCCTGTGAAATGCAGGCTCAGGTTCTTTGCTTCTACCTCCAGTCTGTGGGCTCCAAGAGTCCTCCAGAAACAGCCTCAACTACTTCCAAGGAAAAGGACAATCTGCCTTGGAGGGTCTGAGCCACTTACTTGCTTTCTGAAGGAGCATAGCACACACCAAAAAAAAAAAAAGAGAAACAAATAGATGCTCTCCATTGCTCCCTGCAATCCCTTGGCGACAATTTGCATTGTGGTCCAATATAAATAATCCTTGCAGTTCCCTATTCTTCATGCACACAAAGAGTTTTTTTTAAACAAATAAAATTGCTGTGTCTTCTGCCTTCCAGTAAAACCATATAAGAAAAATTCTTAGAGATCAGAAATAATGACTATTTATTGAGAGAGTTTGAAATTAACATTTTCCCCCTACTCTCTGCTGATGATAATTTATATAATAAACTGGCTGAGTTGTATTGTCTTACTATCATCATATGCATCTGATAAATTCTTTTTTACTTCTCACTTGGACTGTAATCTTTTGAAAAGACAACATACCCCTGAAAGCAAACAAATGTAGTAAAGCTTAAAATAAAAATTGACCTCATTTTGAATATTTAAGTGTTCTATTCTTGAATCAAATATGCTGTAAACAACTGCTAGTCTTTCAGGATATTATTGTCATGCATGGTCTTTGAGAGACATGAAGGAAAGAAAATTTAGTAGGACCTAGAGGTAGAGCAACCTGAAGGGTTTCAATCCATTTGCCTTGAAATTTGTTTTCATTAAATAGAAGAGTTACTGCAACTTTGCACAGCATTATCTTTACAAACTGAATTGTTTGGAACTGGAGATTAAGTTGGCCAGGGAGTGGGGAGGAAGAATCCATTCACACAGCTGGGAAAAAGTCTCAGATGCTTTTTCCCAGCCTGTAATTTTTATTAAAGTAGTTTCATCTTTGACAAAGGGTCATTTCACCAAAATTAGTTTTGACAGGCTCTTAGTAATAGCACTTACAGTTACACTGAAGTGCATCATTTCCAGTGAAAGTCTCTCTGATTGCAGCACATGCAAGTTATTGGTACAGCACCCTGCATCTCCCAGGAGAGCCATCGCCCTCCAGCTTGATGGCAACCTTTGTAGGATGAGGAAAGAACCACGGAGAGGTGCACCTCAAATAGGATTTCTGTTCTCCAGGCAATCCTGGTTTTCACTACTACCTATAATCTCACCCATTGCAAGCCTCAGTCAAGCACCATATACAGTAGGATAAATGAGTGATGGGAAGACATGCAGGATGGGGTAGTGGGAGGGATTGGGGGAATGGTTCTGAGTACAGGATCCACTGTAAGCAGTAAGCTGGCGTTAACTGGAATAGCACATAGGATTGCCAGAGCTCAGGACAGGCAAGAAGGATGGATGGAGTTAGAAAAAGAGGACTCACAAAAGCAGTTTATCAGGGAGCAACAGGAGGACTGCAATAACACAGGAAATAATAAAAATAAAGAATGAAGAAACGTGGGTTTAAATAGAGAATAAAGCTGGAATGAACTATTCTGAGTAGGAAAATGGACTTTTCAGATAGGTTAGATGGGCATAGAAAGTTTATGTCAAAGCACAAAACCTAATAATTTTTATTTTGGTTTATACTACTTCCAAAGCTTCCTTGAAAACATCTTTCTCTGTCCCAAAGCCCACACGGCCATGAAATGAGAAATTATGCAAGATGACTCCTCATGTTGGTTCAGTAGGTGTTCTTTTTGATGCTGGGGCTGCTACAGATCCTGCCAATGCAAGCATGTGATTCCAAAGTTCAGGCTGCTGCCTTTAATTCTTTTGCTTTCATCCTACCATTTCCTTCAGTGAAAAAAAAAATCAAAAATGGAAAAAAACTTCGAAAATTATAATCTCATGTGAGTCAAATGGTTTTGCTAGACCATGAGCTCTCTTAAGAGAGCCAAGAAATAGAGAGTTAGTGGCAGCTTTCCTAATGATCTTCAAGTACAACAACATGATGTCTTGGATATTGCATCATTAAGAGTTGCAAGTTTTAAATCAGATTTAAAAGTGCCTCAGTCTTCATTCTACTGTAACGTAGTGTGGAGAATCCCCTTCAGGAACCACCAGGGCTCAGATCCTGTCTTGTCAGTGATTGCAGTTGAACTAAGTGCTACCAAATTTTGAAAATTGTTTGACACTTTATGATAGTCCAAACCAGGCAGGTGGCTATCAGCTCTCCATGTGGGCTGCCAGAGTGGAATATTAAACTAACCTGAGCATTTATTTCTGATCCGCTCTTGTCAAAATTGATTTGTGTGTGAAACTTCTCAGTTCTCAGTCTGTGTGTGTAATACATTTCTCCACACAAGTTCCTTGAATGATCTGCTAAAGAAACCACCGTGGGGATTTCTTCAGAGTCAGGGAGAACAGCATGAATTCTCACTTTCTGGAGAAACTTGGCCAAATCCCCGAGATCATTACAGTATTTGTGAATCCAAATAAAGGATGCAGAGAACTTCATGTCAGATGCTATCTGTTCAGCCTCAGGGATCAGGAAAGGATAGCCTACCCAATAGTAGGGAGAATAGGGGCTAGTATAGCTGTCCAGTCTTTTTATTACTTTTCTGAAAATTAGCACTTGACAGTGTTATGATACAGACTATGTGACCAGTCAAATTAAGTATTTCAATGCAATTTGAAGGTGAAATGATTTGGTTTATTTCCTCTTTGAATTTTGAGACCTTTTCCCTGGAAAGTCAGGGATTACATTTTGGGTGTAAAGCCCTCTGTTCCTAGCAACACAAATACAATTTTATTCATGTTTACTAAGGAAAAAACAATATATAGCATGTGATTCAGTTTCAGTTTGAAGCTTCAGATGGAATTAATACAGTTTGATATTAGACCTCTTCCTTTCTGGAGTAATTCTATGTAATTCTTAATAAACCAGATAATTCTTGCAACTTGAGTTTCTGACATGGGATGTAATCTTCATTAAATGCATGTAAACCTCGTAAGCACTCTCTCCAAAATGGTGCACCAGGGACTCATTTCAGCCTTCCACTCATCCACATACAGCATTATTCTGATCCAGGAGACAGCATGTTATCCTTGACGAAGAGTTAAGAAAGGGTTGCCAGTTCAAATACAGATCTATTAAAATAATATTTATGGGTGGTTGAATCTGATGAAGAAAAGTTTTCTTACTTTCTTTCTTTGGTTCTTACAGCCATCTCTGGATAAATGGCAGGAAATTAGAAATGGTTGCAGTGTACAACTCTACAAGACACCAATACCATACCTACAGAATAAATCACAGCAGATCCACTTATTTTTTTCCATTGAACACATGGAAAAAAAGGAATGATTTGTTGCTTCTAATGCTATTCTTTGTGTTACTGTGGACCAAAAGGAGCCCACAGACCACTGTTCTGCATTATGCAAATGTAGTAAAACTTATAACATTTTCTGAAAAGGTTGTAATGCTAGAGTGAGGTAAATACAAAGCGGAGGAATTATCATTATCATGTTTACACAGCTTGGATTCTGAACCTACACAATTCTTCAGAGGCCACATAAGACGTGCGTGTCAAAGCCACAAAGTAAAACAGGTTTTTCTGAGTCCTGTACAAAAGCCTTACTAACAAGGTCAATCTTCCACGTTTTCTCTGGTTTTCAGCAACAGATGATGGCTTGTAAGTACTGACAGAGTGTGCAGTTTACAACTCACAATTTTCCTGACTAACACTTAATAAAGAAAGATGATGCCTACAAAAGGTCAGCCAAAAAAATAAATAAGTAAAGCATGTGATGACAGAAATAATTACTGGAGACAGAGAACTCTGGCACTGGACAGAAAATTCTGCCAGTAAATCATCCCATTAATACAAATACACATGTCATACTTTGATAAAGTTTCTGTGTGTAGGAATAAGTTTATTCCAAAACATAAATTGTTCAAACAAATTATTAACTTAGGTATAAGGAGAAAGCCAACTGGATGCACAATTAAATGTGAAGGATTTTTTTTTGGTTTTAAGAGTAAATTCTCAGGTGGGGAAAATCTCTTATGGAAGTACTAGTTAAACTAGACTGTCCCAGTCAACCAACAGATCATCTGATATGAAAAAGTGGTATATGGGTGAAGACAGATTTATGAATTTCATTTATACACTAAATAAGCAATACTTCAACATATTCTGTGACAGCTTCTGCTTTCATTCAGAGATCCCCATCTTCTCATCCCTTTGAGGCTCCTTTCACTTCATCACCTCTGGGATATACGTGAACAAGTAGTACAGAACAGACAGTACCTACAAAGTGAAGCACAACAACCTTCAGTAATTTTCTCCAGGAAAATGAAAGGGACCAGGCTAAAAGAAACTTGAAAAAATGAGACAGGTTCAGACAGCAACCATAGTCTTCTTCTGGTCAGCTGATTACAGGAGATACTAGTAATATAAATAGCACCTTCCCAGAAAATTAACAATGTATAAGGCACTGTTTTGCACAAGTCAGTAACAGCCTAAGACAGAGAGTTTTGCTGCCTCTTTTACACAAACTCCGCTTGAGGTGTTTCTGATCCCTTTCAGTCTGCCATTGGTATTTTTGATTTTTTTTTTTTCTCATTGTGCTCCATTTGTGCCTGTCTAACACATCTGAACCGATTCAGCTAACATTTTAGCACCTAGACAAGGCATAATCAAACACAGACCTACAGGGTCTTTCTAAATTTACCGAGGCCTGACTATCTGGCATCAATTCACTCAAAACCAAATTCATAATGACTAACATGAAACTAGAAAGCTGAGAAGACACAAATAATGTACAATCAGAGAAACTGAGTTCAAAATGCTGGCATGACACAGCTCAGCTGCAGTTTCCAAATAGTGACACTATTGTGACTTGCTGGGGCTCTCAGAGAGGATCCCTTCTTTCCTTCCAGCTTCTTTTGTATCCTCTATGCAGGAGTGGTGCTTGAGCAAATGAAGGTGGAAACACAATTGCATCCACTGGCTGCTTCCTACTGTCTCCGTAAAACGCAGGCAATTTCTCCACAGACTTTAAAGTGAGCGGCCAACCAAGTCCACAGGCACACAAAGAAGGAGAGAAAACAAGTCTCAGATATTATGAGGCTTTCTATTTCCAGAAAGGCAAGTGTTTAATCTATTTTTTGCATGCTTATTATACAAAAGAAGCAGATTTCAAATCTTGTACCACAGCAGGGTACTCAAATACCAAGACAGGTTTTTCTAGTACATAATGAAGAGAACTTGGATGGCACTTTAATTTGCTTCATTCTTTGTGTAAACATTCGGCTGTAAAGGGGCCAGTCTGCAGCAATTAATTACAAATGGACAAAACAGGTTGTTTCTTTAGGACAAGGTTCTTCGTACAGTTTATAAATCATTTATGTTTGGACCCTTTAATTCAAACATTGTCAGTAGAGTGTGACCCTACTACAGTGAGTATTGCCAGAAGTGACACTAAGGACACTCACCTTAGGATTCACTTTATTTGTTTACCTGAGGTGAGACAGAGGAGGACAAAGATTCTCTGTTGATAAGCTTGAGCTCTGCCTGTAGGATCCTGTGTCTTAAAACTCTGTGGTTCCTTTTTAGCTGCCATCTGAGGGCGAAGATAAAGCTTGACATTTGGCTTTAGGCTACAACAAACTTGGATTTTATTTGCTTAGTGTGGAAAGTACATTTAAGAGTTTGCTACATCTCTCATTTTCCTAACTCTACCCCATCTTTTGCTGAAACACTTTTCCAACAGAGACGTCCAAAGAAAGCAATATATTTATATGATTTAAAATTATTCTTAAACTATATATCACAACAATGGAATACTCATTTTCATAATTATTTTATTGTGTGCTCAATCTTCATGTAATAACAGCTCATTCTAAAATCAAATGCTGTGTCATACATTTCAAATTTTACAGATTATGTGATGGTAGTTCTGAAGGCATGCCAACCCTCTTCGTTTTTCGAAACATTGAAATTTTTTGCCATTTTTTAAAATAAAAAGAGAGGTAATATCACACTCCTCAGCTAAACTAGCTCTCAAAAGAACAAAGGTAAAAACAAAATCATTGTTATTTCTACTTATGCCTATTGCTTTGGTTTGATATATTACTGTTTTACATCATAAAATTTATTTTGCCAGTGAAATTAGAAAGAAAATAAATAGATAGAAAATAAATAATAAACAAAACCAATACATAAAAGCAAATGAAACAAATAAAAGAAATATTATGTAAATCAAATACTATTTTAAAGTTATGATAATACATGCTCCAATTCATCTTTGTGACCCTTTGCTGGGTGTACTATAGTATGTCCATGCCCTTCTTGCACTGAGGAGCCCAAAACCAGGCACAGCATACCAGATACTCTCAGGCACACGTTGTTGCTCTTGTGGATGGTCCTGTGCAGTGCTAATGGTTGGATTCAATGATCCTTATGAGTCCCTTCCAACTCAGCTTATTCTGTGATTCTGTGATCTGTCTTACCAGTGCTGATTACCTTCCTTAACCTGCTGGAAACAGCTTTCTTAATATAGCCTGTGTGACACAGGCACACTGTTGGCTCATTTCAAACTTCTTCTCCATCAGGATCCCCAGGCCTTTGTCTGCAGAGCTTCTCACCAGCCACTTGGCCCTGAGCTTATGCTGGTGCATAGGGTTGTTTCTCCTGCTGTCCAGGACTTTGTATTTCCTGTTGTTAAACTTCATAAGTCTATTCCTCGTCATGTGCAGGACTCAGCATTCTCCTTTGCTAAATTTCATGAGACTCCTTCTGGCTACATGATCCAGCCTGTCAGGCTGCCTGTAAAAGGCAACACATTCAGCTTGTTAGCTAACCACTAACCTCCCTGGCCTGGTTCTGCATTATCCATCAATGTGCTGAGAGTGCATTGCCCCATGTGCAGGTCATTCATGGTGGTAGCATGATCAGACCCAGTACTGGCCCCTGAGGCACACCACTAGTGGCTGGCCTCCAGGTGGGCTTTGTGCTCCTGCTGACAACAGTCTGAGCACAGCAGTTCAGCAAGTTTTCAATCCCTATACAACTGTCTATCCTTATACTTCATCAGCTTGTCCAAGAGGGATGTTATAGGAGGCAATGTTGAAAGCCTTTCTAAACTCAAGATAAACAACATCCACTGCTCTCCCCTCATCTGCCAAGCCAGTCTTCAAATTGTGTTAGGCTGTCAGACACTATTTCCCCTTCATAAATCTATGCTGACTACTCACTAACACCTTCAGAGTGTCATTATAGTCCTTTCGATGTTCGTAAGAACCCATATCTCTGCCTGTAACTGCAGTCACAGGTTCTCTGCTTCTTTCCAGTGTGATGTTTCCCTGTAAACTTTTTTAGATAATACGACAATTTGCAAATAAATCTGGGGATAAATAGGAATTTTTCAAGCAAGTATCCAATACAAGAAATAAGTTCGCAAGTGTTGATGTGCTGATAGCAGGCTGTCACATAATTTTTTGTCATACATCTTTTTCATCTTACTAGCAAAACAAGCTTTTATCCCTTCCATTGCAAAAACTTCACTTGTATTGATTCAATGTACTTACTATTTCCCCATTTGCAGTGGAGTAAAAGGGGCGATTTCTGAACCATTGTCCACACTCTCTTGTTAATGTTTTCTGTTTAGCAAGAGATGATAACAGTTGATTATTCTCCAACAAGTACTATTATTTAAGCAGAGAAAATGTATGATTAGGTGGTAATAACACAAGTACATATTAAGAATGGATGCTACAAAATTTAGAGTAATATTGAGAGAAAAGAGTCGGAAGTCAGGAGATACGATAGACACTAAGAAAAACTGTTCCCTAAGAATAAGCAATACTTTTAAGACAGATTCTTTGCATAAATCAAGTCATTGCAGAGATGTTTGAATATTAAAATTATAGAAGTTGAATAATATATAATGAGATCTTCAGTCATGAACCTTTCTTCTCATTGGTAAGACAAGAAAGAAAGCACACATAATAAGTACTGTAGACACACTGAAATATTACACTCTCATAAATTGCTTTACTTCTTTTTTACTAACTAAATAACATACCTAAAAAACACACATTTTCTTTATATTCAAAAATGTTTCAAAGGCTTAGAATTATGCTCTGTCTAAAATAGCACCTATACCCTGCCCAGTCTAATATACGCAAGGTTCATTCTGCATCCGGTCTTGTACAATTTTTACAGTATTTATTTCATGCCTGAGAAGAGGCAGAACACCACAAACTACAAGAAAGCATCTCCTCTCACCCTTTCTATTGATTTTATGTACGTTGTAGAGTAGATATGCCCACAGCAGTTCTGATCAAGGCCTGATCTAGAGAGCAATTGCTGCTTGCCTGCAAACCTTGAAATAAATCCATCCAGCAAAGAGGACAAAATTCCAAGAGGCTAAAAGAACATCTAATGGAAGTGAAACACTGCTTCATGTCATTTCAGTTCCAAAGGGAACCTGGAAGCCTTGCATTATTGCAGCCTGTGGGTGACCTACTGAGGGGTGAAGAGGCTGGTAGCCAAACCGGTCAGAAAGAAGGCAGAAAGATATTTAATATTCTTTGAAAACTTTATCAGTGTTGCCACATTTCCACAGGGTGTTTCTCCTTCAGTGCGTCAACACTCTGTGGTAGAAAAGTGTCTGTATGGAAAATTGCTGCTGATCCTAAGGCAGGTGACTCTGACTGCATTTAGATCTGCTCTTTTTCCCTGATGCTTGCTGATTTCAAAAGGGTTTGTTTGGGGTTCCCATTTTTATATGTACACAGTATTTTAACAGTATATAACTGTGATATATGTAAAATATATATTTTTTGCTATAGCTTTGCTATTTCATTTTTTTTTCCTTTGGGAAGGAGGTTTTTTGCTGTAGTCTGGGGGACTTGCCGGGGAACCAGGTCCAATCCAACACAGAGACCTCCAGAGAAGGAGGTTTTTCAACCAAGAATTCCCAACGCTACCTTACTCTTACTGTGGAAAAATTGCTGTTGGAAAGGGAACAACTAATTTAAACAGCTTTGAGTGGTTCTAGAAGAACATACTGTAAGATAATATCTTCTGAATGGTAAAGAAAAAGCCTCGCTATAAAGTAATATTTCACTGAACTGTAGCTACAAATATAAAATAATTACATTCAAATATAACATTAAATTAAATTAATTCATACTATTTTCTTTATAAAACGAAATCAAACTGATTTCACAGTTCACTCTGACTACAATTTAAAATAGTTATGTGTATTTCCTTTTGAAGTCAATGGAGCCTATTGTTTTCTGGTTAATACACACTTTTAGCAGAAATGTCATAAAAAATCTGCACTTATCCATTTAAATCTGAGAATATTTTTTCTAAGCTAAATTTGCTGTAGGTACAAATTAATCAGTCAGTGTTTCGATTTTATTATTTATCTGCATTAAAAACTCCCACGGCATGTAACTTGACTGTCTGACAGAAAAATAGGCTGTTCAGGCTAGATAAAGTAACATGGTACAAGGATAGAGATCATTATCTCAACCATTTTAAATTGAATAGTGCTAACATTTAGCATGCAAGCTGAAAAAACAAAGACCTGACTGCCAATATTTGTTAATCATTTTAACTCACTAAATCCCTTGTGCATTGGGAGAAATACAGAACAAAATTAAAGTGCACATTTAAACGTACAATAATTTAAAGACCAAGGGGTGAACTTGCAAAAAAGGACTATGAACTATATTTCTATGTAACTCGTAATGGAAATGGACTCCAAGAGTAAAAGAATAAAAAGGACTTGATAAGAAAAGCAGGTCCTGTAGTTGTTGAAAACCAGCAATGCTTCTTATTTCCTCTCTTCGGGAGTTAGACCCTTGAAAACCCTGACAGAATTGTGTCAGTCAGGCTTGACCAGTTCCCCCTCGGCAGTGATAACAGCTGATAAGAAATATGCTCAGTCATACATATTCTCTCTACACCTACATTAACTTTTAAAGCATATGAATGTGTACAGATAACTGCTTTGGATTTAGCCCTACATGTTTAGGCATGAGTACTTCAGAGAATAATCAAAGGGTTTAGGTTGAAAGGAACTATGACTGTCATTTAAGCCCTTCCTCTGAGGCTAACTTCAAAAACTAGATTAGGTTGCTTAAGGTTCAATTCAGGCGTATTCCAGGAATCGCTAACAACAGAGATTCCACCCCTTCTCTCACACCTGATTCAATGCAGCATTTGAGGTGCACCACACACAGTAACAGTTTTTCTTGCCCACACAGAATCACAGAATGCGGCTGTAACAGATCTTTGTCCACTAGCTTGCAAACTTCTCTCACACCAGCATTTCATAGTTCTGATTGAATATAATGTTCCAGAAAAGCAAGAGAAACAGCAGCACTTGAGACAGTGAAATGGAAATTTGGAAAATTATACATAAGAACCATGACCTCTCTCATGCAGAGTAAGTTTTAGCCTGTGCCCAAGGAGTACGTCCAACTGGAAACTATACAGAATTCAAAGCATAGAATGGTTTAGATTTGAAGGGATCTTAAACATCATCTAATTCCAACTTCCCCACCATGGACAGGAATACCTTCCACTAGACCAAGTTGTTCCAAGCCCCATACCTCCTGGGCCTTGAACACTTCCAGGGATGGGGCATCCGCAGCTTCTCTGGGCAACATGTTCCAGCGCCTCACCACCCTCACAGTAAAGAATTTCTTCCTAATACCTAATCTAAATCCACACTCTTTCAGTTTAAAGTCATTGTCTCTTGTCCTGCCACTACATTCCCTTGTAAAACATCCTTCTCCAGCTTTCTTGTAGACCCCTGCAGGTACTGGAAGGCTGCTATAAGGTGTATCTTAGAGCCTTCTCGTCTCCATGCTGAACAATCCCAACTCTCTCAGCCTGTCTTCATAGAACAGGTGCTCCATCCCTCTGATCACCTTTGTGACCTTCCTCTTTACTTGGTCCAACAGGTCAATGTCCTTCCTGTGCTGAGGACCCCAGAGCTGGGTGCAGCACTCCAGGTGAGGTCTCACTAGAGCAGAGTAGAGGGGCTGAATCACCACCTTTGATCTGCTGGCCACACTGCTTTTGATGCAGCCCAGGACACATTTGGCTTTCTGGGCTGTGAGCGCACATTAATGGCTCATGTTGAGCTTCTTATCCACCAGCACACCCAAGTCCTTCTCTTGAGGGCTGCTCTTTTAATTAACTTTCTCTGCCCAGGCTGTATTTGTGCTTAAAACTGATTTGTGATAAAACTGATGGTTTTCAGCAAGAATAAATCTGTATGATCCAGCAAAGCATAGCTGCAGACACCCAAGCAGCGTATCTCAGACATTTCATTGCAAATATGAGCTGATATCTCTCCTGCAGGGCAAGATTCATCTATGTAGTGCCATGCTTGAGCTCAGATAACACTATATTTTTTGGCAGCTTAGTCAGCCCGGTAGCCCAACACTGCACAACTGAACATATCTACCTGTGGTGCAAAAAGACATCTCATGTTGATAGTCCAGTCTATGTGAAACAGGAGATCACAGTTCAAATGAAGCCCCAGGAATACAAGGGGCATCAAAATAAGAAAATGGACAGGACTGCTGACGGGATGAAGAAGAAAAAGATCTGGGCCTCAAGCCCATGACTATCACCCCTAGACCCATATAGCCATGCTTGATATGTTCCAGATATGCCCCGGCAGCATCACTGGTGACCTCATGGGACAACAGCAGGAATTAATAGTCTGAGGACTGGATAAGCCTTGGGAGTCTCTTCACACTCTCCTGAACTGGAGCTCCTGACAAGCAGCAAACTGACCCAAGGGGCATGTCAAGTCTGCAATTGGGGTCCTTCATTCATTTCAGTAAAGACTGTTCCTCCCACTTGCCACTTTCTCCTGGTGCTGCCACATGTCTGAGGTTCAGCTGATTTGGATGCTTCATTAGACAGAGGTCCCAGCCCCTTGTCTGCTACCAGAGCTCTGAATTGATCCAATGCTGCAAATCTTCAGGTGGAATAGGAGCCTTCCCCTGGTGCCACAAATCACAGCTGGCTTTAGCCACTCTGGGAGTCTTCACTTCCAAATCTGATAGGTAAAATCTCTGCCAGTCTCTCCTTCAGTGCAGCAGGGAAGTTGGGCTCTTGAGCCTCTGGAGTTTCAGAGGTCTCATTAATCTCTTTCTCCTCACTTTCGATGCTGCATGCTCTTATGTTTGTTCTCTATGATGCTGCATCCGCAACAAGTGCACATCTCCTACCCCCTTTGAGACTGTCTCTCACTGCCCAGGCCCAGTGAGGGGCCCCAGATATGCCCTGCAGCCTGAGACCTGCAGAGAAGCATCCTCCTTCCAGAGGAAAGTAAAAACACCGATCTGTATATGTAAGCTTTAGTGGTTATTCCAGCATTTTGTAACTGATACTTCAATTTAGAGAACAAATTAACTGCAACTTTTTTGCCACTACAGAGAAGCTTTTGTGGTCAGGAGGATCAGTGCAGGGATAAAGTAAGATACCTTCCCAGGATAGAAAAGGAGCACCCAGATGGGTGAAGCAATAATCCCGTGCCAGTTTCCATCCCAGACCTGAAGGAATTGGTCAATAACCTCCACTTGACAACAACATTCAACTTAAATTTTCCTTCATTATATTGTAAAGATTTCCAGTCACTTTGCAAGCAGAAAGGCTGTTTCATGCAGACTTTGCAAAATAACCCGAAAACAATAAATAGAGATTATACTGCAATAAGTTTGCAGATGGCATGGAATTGGGCTCGTTATTAACTGAGAGCATGATATGCTGAGTTAAATATTGGAAAATTCTCCCTTTCTGGAGAAAACTGAACAAACAGAATGAAATGTTGTGATGGAGCAATCTCCCCTTGAGTAATATGTGGTTATCTATGGCTGCAGCAAGAACAGACACAACATCTATCAGATTTGTCAATTCAGTAGAGCTGATAACACAGAATACTAAACCTAAACACACTTATCGTAAAGGCTGCTGATAATCACTGAGAGCAGCAAGTTCACACTTGAGATCAGTACAAAACAGTAGGCTTATCACAAAATTTTAATCCAGAAAATTGGCTGGTAAATTCTTGTTAAACAAAAGAGGAAATTCCCATAATCCATTCCTGTAAATTAGTATCTGCAATCTATATCACAAACATCAATGTAATATTGTCATTGCAGTAATCACCTAAAAATTGTCTTTGAAGATGTCTTAAGACCACTCCAAACCACACCTGTAAAAACTTTCCTTCTTGGATATCTTATTATTTACTTTACTCAGTTCTCATGTTTCTCTGCAGTATGTAAAAATTCTGAAATCAAAAAGATATCACAAGTTGAAAGCACACAGTCCGTATTATTCCATTGCTAGGAGTATGATAATGCAAAATTGAAAGATGTTTTTTGATGAATTATCATATGCATGGTTAGCATGGAAATGGAAGAAGTAGCAGACTGTCAGCACGTGGGCAATCAGATTTGTTACAGCTGTTTGTGTCCAAAGATTTCCTGAAGAGCTGTTTTGTGAAATGGGCCTGACTCAGGTGGCACACAGTTGCCAATATGTCTTACCAAAGAGAAGAGAAAAAAGTTCTGCTTTACCTCTAGAACATAAGTTAAGTGATATGAACAAGACAGTCTTCAAATAGTAATTCTAAGTAGCAGAAAACTCCTAGAAGCAATGACAAGCTTAAGACTTACAGGCTGAAGCCTTGACCTTCGAGTAGAAATTAGGACTCAGGTGGGATATTATTTAAACACTTGCCTTTGTTCACTGATCCTCTGAGGGAAAGAAAAACTGCAGGAGATGCTACTTTTCATAACATACTTGACTTTTCACTAAATAGTATGACTGAATGTCTAAGAGGGCCTTTTTCACATTGAGACTGCTAAAGTGAAGATAGCCATTTCAAGGACTCTGAAGTTTCAAGGCTTTTCATGAAGTACTTGAGGGAATATTCAAGAACAACAGAGGTCTCAAAGCTTGAAGCTTTGAGTCAATTAGCAAAACCAGCTTCTTTCAGAATCACACTGCAACATAAAAGGTGAATGGTTTCATCTCCCATTCAGTTGCAGCTTTTATATTTAATCGATGGGAAATGTTATTACTTAATTTATCAGGTTTTGCACATAAAATGTTACACAGATTAACTTGAGTTGTACGTTGCTAATACTACAACTGTGTGCAGAGTATTTCTCTATTTCTAGTATTTCTCACATATTGACAGATCAAAATGCACTGGCTCAAATAGGGTCTGAAAAACATAGTGAGAAAATAAGAAAGGGGGAAATGTCATTTATGAATACATTTGCCATAAAAAATAAAAACAATTGAGAAACACCAAACAAATACATACAAAGTTGATGGATGTCTTCAGGTTATTTAGTGCCAAGACTCAAATTTTGAATTTTAGCTAGTTTTGCTGCATTTTAAAGATGTGCAATCATTTCATTACAATACAGGCAGAGAAATATTTAGCCCTTCCTACCCTCAGAAAACTCAATTTTTTTTCCCATGTATTAAGTATGTTTTTTTTCTAATTCAAAAGGTGAATGAAAGCAGCATTATAAGCTTTACCACAAGAATTATGCTTAATACCTTCAAATCTAGATTTTTGTAAACAAGGGAGAACACCTAATTTCCCAAGTCATATTTAAATAAGTTTGGATTATGTGAATGCTTCTGAGTTTTAAGGGTAATTTTTCTTCAGGGTCTCAGCCCAATCTCCTACATTTCAAGGAACCAAGTATGTAACTTTCAAAAAAAAAGATACATGCATATAAAATTTCTCCCTGCTCGATGTTGAAACCTACAGAATCCTACACTGTACAAAACTATTATCATGAACTTGATTTAAGTATCTGCAGAGATATAAGCCTTAACAATACTTGGTAATAAAATAGATTGATCTATTTAGAGGTAATAAAACTAGAATACATTTTAAATACTGGAATTTTCTTTCCCAGCTCTCAAACTACATGTAGTGAAGAAGGTACTTCTTTCTGTAAACTACCCATAGATTTTCTGACATCACCAATTGCTTCTTCTTGTATCATCCAAAACCATAGCTGAGGAGATAATGGGATCCACTGTAAGTGGGTATTTTCATTTGGTTTCTTTTTTTTGTTGGATTGTTTTCTTTTGGTTTTTTTAGTCACAATTAGAAAGCATCTGATTTTTCCATATGTCCAAAGAAAAAGGACTAACAACTAGTCCTCTGATGCTCTTCTGCAGAAATTTCTTCCACAAGACAGTGGTTGATTTTGACGTCTTTGCTTGCAAAAGACTTCAGTCCTGTTAAGAGCAAAGACAGAGCTCTAAAAATGTTACTGAAGACAGACAGAATAGCCATGTAAAACCAGGGAAGAGGATTCAGACAACAATCTGATGCAGACTACCCTTCTTCTTTACTCAAAAAGTGGAAATAGACATTGTAGGTGATTTTGTGCTCTCCTATGTGAGAACAGGAGAGGTCACCATGGGTTTTGTTTGCCAAATGAAGGTGAATGACTGATGGCTGCCTTATTTCCCCCTCTATCTCTGAAGTAATCTCACTGAAAATGATGATCTTGCAGAGTGAAAGGGCTGCACCCTTGTATTCATCTTAGATGGATCAGGGCAGATTAGTTGAGCACTGAAGGAGCTCCAAGCACCTGCACCATAACTTTGTGCAATAGCAGGGCTGGCTCTGATAGAGGTCTCTTGGCCAGCTTGGGCAGTCTGGGAGAAAATCAAACTACAGGTCCTTAAGTCCCTCATGCTGAAGCCTGAACAAGCAACATTTTTGTTTTTGAAGAATTAATACAAGCTCACTTAGTCTGTACCTCAGAGATTTGATTTTTGCATGTATGTTTTTAAGTTGCTATAGCTAATAGGCTCCTCCTATCTGGGATCCAGACAAGAACTTCATGGATTAATAATGTTAACAGGGAAGTACTGTTGTAAAGTAAAAATTATACCATCCTTCAGGTCCAAGGAAATGAAGAATTCCCATAACTGGGAAACCTGTTTAGCTATTTTTCTCTCAAAATAAGAAAAAAAAATAGGTCAAATAAAATAGAGAATATCTGGTATTTCACCATTAGTATTTTCCAGTTTCCCTAGTAAAATGGTTCAAATTACAACCCTCAAGGGCCTTAATGAAATCAACACTTTCTTTGCTTTTGGAGGTAAGGGAGAAACCTCCCCAAAGTAGAATCTGAGGATACTTTACTTCAATAACAAGATGAATATTCAGTCTTTTCTTTGTTACCTGTGATCTGGAGAACTGATCCAGGGTGACGACCAGCCTTGCCTCCAGCAGTGCCTGCTGCAATGGCAGCACCCCAGAGCTGCTTGCCTTCATTCAAAAATAAGCAGAAGCTCAGAAATGAAACACAAGTTATTAGTAATTTATTCAATTTCATATCTCACTTTTTTCCTCTTTTTTTTATTTTTTTTTTTTTTATTTCACAAAGATTAAAACAAAAACATTGAAAAATCAGGTTGTTGAAGCCAAGTTGGCTTTCTCATTTAAAGAAAATTACGTTATACTACCTTACTTTATTAGATGGGTTTTACCCAACCTGCTATGCATCCTTAATGACTGGATTCAGAAAACCAAAGCAACACAAACACACATACAAAATCCTTTTCATTGGCTCTCACCAAAGAATCAATAAATGTAGATAAATAGTCTTAAATTTGAATGTTCAACTGCTTTTGTGCAGCAAGTACATACTTACAACAAGTATCATGCCAGGTTGTTTTGCCTCAGTACAATCCTGCAAACATATATCAACTGATACAGATAGTCTGTAGCCATCTAATGGCACTCAGGAGGCATTATAAAATTGTATCAAAGTTGATTTGTTCCTGTAGTTTGGAATTCCCCACAGGAATTCCCTTCCTTTCTGGGAAGAAACAATGTTTGGCTTAGCTAGTAGCATATCCACATTCTTCAGCAAACCATTTTCCTCATAAAGAGAGAAAAATCATAGCTAATTCCATCAATTAATATAATGATGGGGATCCAAAGTCGCCTCCATTGTACTGTATTGTTCTCACATCACATTTCATTACAAACTATCATTAGATGCAGATTTATTAACATATCCCAATTCATACATTATCATAGGAAACAGACATGGACACTCACATGAACATATATTGTGATAAAACAATTATCTTCATTCCCATCTTCAGGTGAACTGAACACCTTTTCAGAGAGTGAACAGTGACACTGATCAGTTGGTCAATTATGTCTTGTCATTCAAGAGACAGTATCTCCTGACAGTAGAGTTCTGAAAAGCTCTCTGGCTTTGTCCTTTCCTTTCTTACCATAATGTACCGTGCTACCCTGCCAAGCCCACAAAGTTGGTTGCCATTATGCTGCATACTTCTACCCATGTATAACAAAAGGGAGGGTCCCTACTTCAGGTGGTTGCCCTGGTATTTAGACCTAAAATTTTGACCATGCAACATATGCCATGCTTGTAGGCTCATAAGATAATTTAAATTGGAAAGGATCTCAGCAGGTTTCTAGCCAAACTTCCAAGTCAAAGCAGGGACAGTTACAGGTCAGGCCTTTATCCTGTCCAAACTTGAAATAAACCAAGGAATGAAGACTGTTTCTCTCTGGGCAACCCGATCCACCACATGACACCACTCACAATGAAAAAACCCTTTCCTTATATTCTTCCTGAACCTTTTTTGTTTTCACTTATACCCCTTGTATTTTCCTCCCATTATGCAACACCACTTTGAAACAGCTAGATCCATCTTTTGCTGAGTCATGAGACAGCTGCTACAAGTGCTGAATGGAGGGGAATAATTGCTTCCCTCAACCTGGCTGATAACACAAACCAGGTAAGTGTTGGGCCTTCTCTTCTACCAGGGCACACTGCTATCTTATATTTAGCTTGGATCTTTGCACCATTGTTTTGTGGGGAGTTTTATCCACTTCTTTCCTTCACTTGTTTAGCTGTTTATCTCGACTGATGAGTTTTTTCACTTTTTTGTTCCTCATATTCTTTCTCCGCTCCTGCTGGGGAAGAAGGATTGTTTGGTGCTTAGTAGATGACCAGGGTTAACCCTGGTCATATTATGGACAACAGTGCCAAAAGCCTTGCTGAAGTTAAGGGTAAACAACATCCACTGCTGTCTACTTATCCACAAATTCACTTACGTTATTCTAGAAGGAACTTGCATTGGTGAAGTATGATATACTTTTGTTAACTCCATGCTGACTTTCCCAATCAACTTCTGTAGGAACTTTCTGTGGAAATGTATTCCAAGGAGACTTGGTCCATGATTTTTCCAGAGAACAAAGAGTGGTTAATCAGTCTGCCACTTCTGTAGTTGTTCTTTTAGTCTGCATTGAAGCCAGTGCAATGTTTGCTATCCTTCAGTGACTGGGGATCTTCTCCACTCAACACGTGAAAGATGACAGAGAGTAGCCTCACTATGACAAATTCTCTCAGCACTTTTGGATGCAGCCTGTACAGATTTCTGGTCTTGGATGATTTGAACTCTCAAGTAATTCCTGACCTGATCTACATTCATGGCTGGTAGTTCCTTCTCTTTAAGGAGAGAGGCCTGGAAGACACTGTTGGTGAAGACTGAGGTAAAGTAGCAACTGAATATGTAAACCCTCTGTGTTTCAAATGGCAACAGAACATCTGCTCTACTCAGAAATGGGCCACATTTTCCTTGCTCTACAATTGTTCATAATTTAGAGTTTTCCTGACAGCCTCAACATCCCTTGCAAGTGTTAATTCCTGATGACCTTTGACTTTCTGTGTAGAATTCTTACATGAATGGGCAAGGTCTCTAAAATCCACCTTTGTTGTTTGTTCTTGCTGAAAAACAAATCTAACACATATTTAAATACTAAAGCAATAAGAAAGAGAGGGTGGGAAAGGAAAGAGAATAAAAGATAACCACATAAACTCAAATGCTAAAGTGCTAAGGATAGGGTCAATTTTCTACATGCATCCAAGACAATTAGAAATTTAAATAATTGAGCTCACTTGAAAAATCCTTCCAAGATCTGGTATGTGTCTGTCTTTAGGAAAGCAGAAAGACCAGTGTTCATAAAGGTTTCCCTAAACTAAAGCCCAGCCAGGCCCAGAATTCCAGCTCCCAAACTCTTTCACTGCCTGGCTTCTGAGTAATTTTTGCCAAAAAATGCAAACGCTACAGTTAAGCCATACTAAGAAGCACAGATCCAAACTTCGAACAAAACCATGAGTTTTGAAAAGTAAGTTGCTGCTCTAAAATATTTTCAAAATCATTGATGGTTTGGTTGGAGGGGTTTTTTTACATCTTATTACAAAAGATAGCTTTTTTAAAAAAAAATTAAACAGAGCATCAAGACTGATGAATCTCCTTTATAAGATGTGACTTTGTGGCTGTGCTAGGAATTTGCCTTACCTTCTGCTGGAGACCAAATCTCCCATAGGTCAGTAAAAAAGATTTCTGCTACGAGAGTTTTAAGAAGATATTTAATGCCTCAGTCAAAATATATCATAAATCAAGAAGTCTATCTGTCATTGCTTCTGAAATGAAGCTAATTCTACCAGCCAAAAATGATAAATAGAAGTGCTTGAGGTTAAATTTTTTAAACAGTCTCTAGACTTTGCAATCATTTTCAGCTCTTTTAAAACTGTTCTGACCTTAAATCAATGGACAGTCTCATTTTGCTTTCTCTCCTACTGCCTTCTTTTAAAATGATCTTTTATTTACTTCTGGATGTGATACTTTAGACTCTCCTTACAAAGGTCATCAAAGTGAGTATCTCTTTATACACACTCCGCTTGTCTCTGTATAGTACAGATACTATTGAGACATGTCCACATGAGCAGAAACAGTACAAAGAAAACAACCACAAAAATAAAGAGAAAAACTAGCTATAGCTTCTGTGTTCTTTCTCTCGTCCAATCAGTGAAAGAAAAAAAAAGAAAAAAAAAGAGTGGACAAGTATATAGTTAAAGGCAGATAAGTGCAACAGACCGAATGCAAAAATTTGCAGAAACCGCATGTCAGGTACTAGCTAGACTAGAATGCAAACAACAGTGGATCACAGCAATAATTATTCCTTGTGGCACAATGAGGATGGGACACTGCAAATAACGTGTTTGATCATCTGTAATAAAGACACAATGGATTTCTTTAAGGCTTCATCCTTAACATTCTGATTTTTTTCCCTGATGATTGCACAACAGACTTGGGTTACAGAGAGATTGTGCCATCCACCTGCAATCCGATGTCCAAGCAGAAATTTCTGCTGATTGACAGCATTATTTGCTCAGCAGTTCCATCCCTGTTCACTTTTGATATTAATATTTTGCCTTATTTTGAATAACGATTTCCTCTAAAGCAACTAGAATTTTTCTCCCTAGTAAATCTGTGCTATCCTTAGTTTTTTCTTTCTACAGGATAACATCAGACAGCTTCTTTTAACATCACACAGGCTGCTGTTTCCAAAAGCATTTTGCCCTTTTCATCCTTCCACACTTCAAGGAAAGTAGCTTTTATAAACACCATCAAAATTATTCTCTGGTGCTGCAGCTGGTCATGGTCCTGGCAGTGAGTGATCAGTGATGCAGCCTTCATGTAACAGGGCAAGAGGGGAGCAGGAAGCTACTGTTCATATACTCAGGAGTATGCAACATGGGGACACACTTATTCTCCTTAAGAGGTCAAAGAAATTACTGAAGGCAGATGCACATGCCACTGTGCAAAACACTAGCTCACCAGGGACGTTAGTTGGCCAGGAAACACTCATCCTTCAAAGCAGGTGATTGATTGACTGTGTTAGTTCAGCACATTTCCCATATTGCTGACTTTGGTGGAATTTTTATCTAACTTCAACCACAAACTAAAGCTGACTGCAAGACAGCAGCTGACAGCAGTGAAAGCATTCTCTGCATCCTCAGAAGTGCACCTGTGGCAGAACTGTCTTCATTGTATTCCTCTGCTACAGTTTGCTAGCGGAGATAAACTGGGCAGTCTGTCTCAGGAAAGCCACTGTGTTTACTGCTCTGAAAGATGCAAGCAATGAATCACAGGCATCCTGTCAAGGAATCTTCTCAACCCTAGAATGAAGGAGACAAAAATGTGAGACTGAAAATCAGGTATACTGAAAACCAATACTCTTCAGATACGTTATACCTACTTTAATGATCCTTCTCCTTTCTTAAAAAAAAAGGCTGACTGATATGCCATGGGCCAATTCACAGCAAGAGAAATCTTTGTATGCTACACTGATCATTGATTGCTTATTTGCTGGTTTGCCTGAGGATGATTTCCACACACCCCATCTGGGTGATGACAAGAAAGAGGATCAACACACGTTTTTCTGTCTTCTTACCCATGACCAGTGCTGGAGGCATGTATATCTTGCACATATGTTTCTTCTTTCCCTTGACAGGAGATTTTTTTGAACTAGAATTAAATAAATGCAGAGGAAGACATGAATATCTGCATCATATCCACTAGGAGTTTACCAGTATCAGTGCTAGAAAAAAGAATAATATTTCCATATATTTCTCTATTCTGAATGGTCTGTCAGAGAAAAAGAAAGGCATATCCTCTGCAGAGGACAACCCAAAATCTTCAGAAAGTCCATGGTATAAATTCAGAGACAAAAAAATTAAATCAAATAATTAAAGAAAAAAAAAAGTTCTTCCATTGCTGCCTCTTGGCTTCTTTACACTTTATTGCAACAGAAGTTTCAAAAAAGAAAGACAGAATTCCAACCTCGATGCTGCTATTGGAATTACTGCCATAAAACAGAAAAATGCATGGAAAACAAAATATGTGCATAACTACAGGGAGTTGCTAATTACAGAATTACAGAATCAATTAGGTTGGAAAAGACCTCTGAGATCACTGAGTCCAACTTATGACCAAACACTGCCTTGTCAACTAGACCATGGCTCTGAATGCCATGTCCAGTCTTTCCTTAAACATCTCCAGAGACAGTGACCCTACCACCTCCCTGGGCAGCCCACTGCAATGCCCAGTTACTCTCTCTGTGAAGAACTTCCTAATGTCTAGCCTAAACCTCCCCTGGAGCAGCTTAAGACCATATCCTCTCATCCTGTTGTTGGTTGTCTAGGAGAAGAGACTGACTCCCACCTGGCCACAACATCCTTTCATGTAGTTGTAGACAGTGATAAGGTCACCTCTGAGCCTTCTTCAGGGGGGTAGAATCACCTTTGGATGTTCAAAGCAACTAGCTAGAAGGTAGGATAGCTTCTAGCATGAGAAATACAGCCACAAAAATGTGCAGAGGAGAGAGGAGAGGCTGTCAGAGGAATATATGCAACTGCAAAAGAAGACAAGCCGATGACAGAAGTGTATACCTGAAGGTGCAAGAACAAAGAAGCAAGAAAGAAAATAAGAAATTAGGAGAAATTAGCTAAATCTTTTTGAAGATTCCACATGTTTACATGGTAGAAAAAGATCTCTTTAGTGCAGCTTTTTACACAATTAATGGTGGGAGTTGACACTGAGGTATCTGACATGAGATAAATTGTTAAATTGTAATACTATATGACATTTGAAAAACCTTGATTTACAGTGGCTCACATGTATACTCAGAACTATGTAGAATGTGAAAACTAGTTATTTAAAAAGAATTATATATTTTTGGCGATTTTATAGATTTTAATTAGAAAGTAATTTAAAGCAACTGTGTTGCTCCAAGTAACCACAACTCATCGTTGAGAGGAGTGAGAACTTCATGGAGGTCTTTGGCAAAATGAACCAGAAGTCCTATGAGTAATTTAACTGCTATGTTATTGTATATGATAAAACATGTTGCACATACAAGGTAATGACAAATAACTTGTAAAACAGTTAATTTTTCTATTTAGCCATCGCCAGGTCTTAAATAAAAGAATTTACAGAGTCCCTCATTGATAAGAGCACATGGATTCAATATCTGTGTCTCACTTATTTCAAAGTATAGTGTTGTGGGATAGTCATGGTTGGTTTAACCATACACTAACATGTAATTTCTACTTGAAACTTTCAGAGTTGTCTACCCTGCACATCAACATTGCAAGTAATATTAACCATTCTCTTATGCATTAGAAATTTAATTATAAGTGATCATCTGAAACTCACAATTACCTGGATCTCTGACCAGATCAAAACTGACTATCCTCCAGTTCTGCAGAGTCTGAAAAATAGCAATGTAATATTTCTTTGCACAAGGCCAACTATAAAAATATAAAACAAAATTTGTTTTATTTGGCTGGCCGGCATGTAGACTTTGTCTTTCTGAAGCCTGCATACATCCTTTTTTGCAGCCTGACTCACAGTAAGTCAACCAGTTTGTTTTTAATTTAGCTCTGCTGAGGATGAACTTGCCCAGATGTACTGAATTGCTGAAGTTCATACCATGCCTTGAATATTTTCTTTTAGGGGATTAATCTGGCTTTGGCCCAAAACAAAGCAGGAACACATATCATATGTAGTCACATACCAGCACTTAAGATGCTGCTGCTGAAAATCTTACAATGGAAAAATACTGCTGCACTTCAACAGAAAGTTTTATTAGGAAACAAATGTGATAATTTTTAACACAAACACCAGGGAAAGGGGAAAGGCTCTACTGGATAGACTGCAGCAGTGGTCCATTAAATCTCCTCCCCCTTCCAAATATGTGTAATATTGAACATTTCAGAAAGCTCTGTCAAGAAAACAAAATGCAGACCACAGACCATCACATAATGCTGTAGATATCAAAGCCATCAAAAACCACCTCAAAATCCCTATTGTTCAAGCTCTGAGTAACCTCTACAGGAATTCCTCTTTTGCCACCCCCTTCCAGCATGTGTAAGAACTGTAACATGAATTCTCCTTGGAGAATATCTTTTTATTCGCTGAAGCTCAATTCAGAATCTTTCTATCTGGGTGAAACTATACTCCGTATCAGAGAGGTGCTAGCAGTCAAGCTGGAGACAACCACTTGCAAAGGTCACTTGCAAGTGAGATTCCTGTTGGCTCTGTGCTCCAGACTGTCAGGGCCCCCAAAAGGGCAGCACACTCATCTTATCTATCAACCATTACTGCACCCCCTGTTCTGAATCATTTGCACCCCCTGTTCTGAATCATTTGCCAAAGTGCTGAACCTGCACTTTGCCCTATTGTCCAGGTCATTAATGATGATGTTAAACAGGACTGGATCCAATATTGTCCCCTGGGGCACAACATTAGTGACTGGCATCCAGCTGAGCTAATCACAACTGGAGACCAGCAGTTCAGCCAGTTTTCAATCCAGCCCACTGTTACTTCTTTAGTCCCTATTTCATCAGTAAGACAGTGTTAAAAGCCTCACTGCAACTGAGATCAAATGATATCCATTCCTCTCCCCTGATTCAGAAAGCCAGTTTTCCTATTTTGAAAGGCTACCACATTGGTCAGTCACTACTTCCTCATTATCCATGATGACTAATTTAGATCACCAAATTACCCTCAGAAATGGTTTGCAGGGATCAAGGCACAAAGCTGACCAGACTGTAGTTACTCAGATCTTCCTTCTGATCCATCTTGAAGTGACATTTGCTTTCCTCCAGCCCTCAGGAACCTCTCCTGGTTGTCATGACCTTTCAGAGATAATCTAGAGTGGACTCACACTCTACACACTGAATACATGCATAGAAACACTGGATAATAACCAATTCAAAAAATACACAGTTTCTCTCATTCCCTTCTCATTGTATTTTGACAGCAATGTCAGTTTGTAATATGCAACTCTACAAAACCCTTTACACTTAGTGAGATTAATATGAACTAGATCAGTTGTGTTTCTTCATGTGTTTGAAAGCCCCTAGCATGCTACAGGCACTGTAAGAAACGATGAATGACAGAAATAAATATATCTGTACAGCAGTTTACAGATTTATGCCCTCCTTTTTATTTACCATTTGTACATTCATGCATTTCTTTCTCTCTGCAAAATGAAAAAGGAAAATCCTATATTCTTCTGATAGCAATAAATGAATAGAATACCCAGCAGCTATTTTTTTTTTCTTGGAAGTGTTAATTTGACACTTTCTGAATAAAGGTCTACATATATTTTAATAGTAAAATACAGCTGTGTAAACTGAAGGACACAGTTATGCAGACAGATATTTCAAAATATGTTATATCTGTGGAGCAAAGACAGAAACTACATGGAGATCTTGGCAGTGCATGTATATCTATACCAATCAATCTACCTATATTTAGATTAAGATATATACATGCATCTGCATGAAAAAAACAAAGATGTTTTACACAACCCATTAAAAAAAAAGTAGTAGAACAGCTACTGCTGAAAGAATTATTATCCCCATTGCCTATGAGTTCTGAACGGACTTCCGTAGGAAGTTTTACAAACATAACAAATGTTTCCATTTAGCTCAAAATGCAATACTCTCTGTGTGCAAAGCTGTAAGACCTTAAGAAACTTGCCCATTGGCAGATAAATACAGCCATTTCTACTTAGGAATTAGCTTTTTGGGGGGGAGTTTTTCAACAGTAACTTAAAGTATCAGAGCATTCTGCTTCTCATAGGAACAGATGTTTTAAAAATCAACTTGTGTGAAATTCTTGGGCATCCAATAATTTATTTTAAAAATGTTACAGGATTCCTTTCTCCCTCTCCTATTTGTGTTTGCTCCAGCTGTTCTTAGGTAAGGAAAATGTAAACATTTACCACTGTCAAGCTGTGCTTCTGGGGCTTCTATTGGCACCAATGCCACCCCCTTCCAGCATGTGTAGGAACTGTAACATGAAAAAGGGATTCTGCCCTTAAAACAGTGTCTTCTGAGAGCCACAAGCTGTTGACTGCAGTTTTGATAGCTCATATACTGCTCCTTTTTCATCCTTACAGAAAACAAAAAGGAGTGCCAGTGACATAAAGAGTGGCTTATTCTAGAAGAATCTGTTCCCACCAAAAGAAAGAGAGTGCTGTACTATCTTAATCTCAAGAAGCAGTGGTCTGTAAGAACCACAATCAGGGAGCCGGCATTTAACTGGAAACAAGGAGTTTTTACAGACACATGGAATGTACAGATGTACACACAAGTGCCTGTTTCAACATCTGCCTCCACCTAAAAATGCTGAGTAGTCACAGCATTAATTCTGCTTTGGTTTGGTGATGTTCATAAATCAAGGGCAACTGACACCGTTTTCTCACAACACCTTAAAAACTGAAAACATTGAGGAGAAAGTACTGGAAGTAGCCCTATTGATCTTCTAGCAAGTTACAATAAAAAGCATTAAAAAAAAAATAAGGAAAACCAATCAATCATCCAAGCAATACAGTTAAAAGCAGCTTAGAAATAAATACTTCTGACTGATGGAGCCTTACAAAACTGCTGTTTTCAAACCAACAGCAGGACCTCTTCTTTTTTAATAAGCACAATTGGCTTGGAGTGCTTTGTCAACGCGACAAACCTTTTCCACCACAAGCAAAGCATTTATTCAAATGCTAATGAAAGTGAATGTAATTTGCAGTGGTGCTGAATCAACTTTTCAAGACTGTAATTTGCATTTGTATAAAACTATGATTCTTTCAATATGAAATATATTTGAGTAGGGTTTCGAGACTAAACAAATTGATATACTGTTTCTGCCATCAATTTAAAAGCATTTTGATTTCTTTATGCTAGGCAACTTTAATAATACTGAGCAGCTTTTTATATTTACACATTTTCTGCAACTGGAAAGCAGACTCTAAGATTCATTAAAATAGTCTACAGGTCTTACATTAAACCATTGTATCAACTAGCTCAATTTTAAGATCCAAATCAATTGCTCATACCATTCAGATTCATTTCTCAATTCACCATAACTGACCAGGGCCATTTCAGCCATGTAATATTCTTCCTATAACCACTAGCAGGTATGCAGTGATTCTCCCATTTTTATTTTTCCAAGACAACCTACAATCCAGAAAAAAATATAAAATAATATTAAAAATATTCTGTTTTTTATTATATAATCACTGTCATGTCTGCAATTAGACTACTGGATTCAGTTTTGATCTTCCCAATTCAGATGATGCATAACTGGAGTGAAATGGATCCACAGAAGGAGTAATAAAGTTTCCATTTGAAGAGCAGGGAAAAATTTGAAGCTGTCAGGTTGAGATGACAAATCACAAAGCTACTCAGAAAAAAAAAGTCCCTTTTATACAAAGGATATCCAGTGAGACTGAGACCCTAATAAATTGGTTGTGCAAAGCCATCAACATACCAAACTGCTAAATGCATGAATATAAAATGAGAACATAGTTTTTTACATTACAGAAAATAATAGTTGCAAGCACGACTTCATGGGAACTGAAAAGCTCAAAGTTGAGTTTCAGGCAGGTCATTTCATATCTGCTCGCTATAAGTGTTCTTATATTCTTCCTTTCAAAAAATCAGCTACAGAATAATGGACTGAATAGATATGGTTTCTTATGTGGAATTTTGCACTACGTACAGCTGCAGCTGAATCTGTCCATTCAAATGAGAGATTTGTGAGTCAGAAACATTTAAAATTATTTATGGCTTGATGCTGACCAAGGTCTTAAAAAGCTCAGAGTCTTCAGGTACAGGTATGTCCTACATGTCATCCACCATGGACACTACTTTAGCCAAGCATGGAACCTAGCAAAATATTTCTATCCTCAACAGCACAGAAATACTGTCATCTGGGGAGCAGTTTTAATAAGGCTACAGGATAACATTTAGATAAAACATACAGTGTATACTATCCATATGGTTTATGCGACAGCACATCTTTGTATAGCAACAGTAATTGCTATTAGGTGACATAAAATATAACTGCTGGAGAAGAATTTGCATAACATTCAGGGACGGTTTCAAAAAAGTTAGCATTTTTGGAGTACAAAATACAATACAATAACTAATAGTACAGTAAGCCAATAGTTAATGGAAGACTCCACATAAAACCTGCACTGCTGTCACTAACTTGAGCATTTTATCCATCTCCTGCTCTCTGCAGCAATACAAATGATGGCAAAGAAAACAAGCAGGAAACTGAAGAACACCTAATAAGCAGAAGTAAGGGTTTTTTTTCACTGAATACAGTTTGATACCCACTGACAGCCCCACACCAACACAGGTGTCCCACCCACCCTCACCCCCACATTGCTGGCACCTCTAACACACCAGCCCCATGACAGAATTTGTGTAGAGCACAGTGGGACCTACTGCTTCCCACAAGGTCTGAGGCTTAGCTTTTCCATTTCACTAAAAAAAGTTACTCAAACGTATTACTAAAAAAATACCCCTGCATTTTTGGAAAGGAACTAGATTTTCTGTGACAGTGCAATTATTGAGGAAATGCATGAGAAAGACGGATCTGTGAGATAATTAGCAGCACAGAACTAGGAAAGACAAAAGCTCAAGGCTCTCTTCATTTCCTTCTTTACATTAGGCTCTCAGATAGAATAACAGAAGCACCAAAGACAGAAAGGAAGAGACTTATGAGAAGGATTTCTAATTACACCACGGGTAAGACTGATTTCCTCTTTACTAGTACAGTTATTCTCCACTTCTGGTCACAGAGTAAAACTGGAATGCTGTTAAGCCAAAAACTGTGGCCTTGAAGCTTAACTTCCAAAGGAACCAAAGAGACAGCAAAACACTACACATTCCCCAGGAGCAAAAAAAAATACAACAAGGCTTATATGTCAACCAGATTCAACAAGCACAGCACACAAGTTGACCAATTAACTAATAATCACTAGACAACCACAAGACTTGGAGTAAGTGATGTGGTTCTGACTATGTGTAAATCAAAACAAAACAACAACTTTCCCCAGGAAAAAATGATTTGTCTAAAATATTCTCTCATACTTTGTTTTTATCCTTTAAGGATGACAGGGAACTGAGAAGACAACATGGATATTTAGAAGTTAGAAAAAGCAGAGGGAAGAGGAGAGATCTGAAAAGAACCATGAATAACTTACACTTTTACTCTTCCACCTATTTGTACACTAAATGTCCCTTGTTAGAAAGAGCAGACACTTGAAAAATATGCTTTCAACAAATTAATTTGGCAGTGGATTGTCACATGGACAACTCCTTTCAAAATACTGTATTTTACTATGTCTTCAATTTAACAAAATTAGTTTAGTAATCTGAGAAACTATTTATTAAGCAACCAAATTCAGCCCAACTGGTTGAGTTTGCTCATAAATTAAACCACAAACATTTTAGAGACAGGAATGAAAACAATTTCAAAATAATTATGCAGGAAAATCTAATAATAATAGCACAGAGTGTGGCAAACTTTGAGACACAAAGTAATGATGTCATGAAAAAGCTAAGTATTAAAGAGAATTTTGGAGCTGAAATTCTTCAGTAACCTTTTGGCAGTCACTGCCATTGTGCGAGCTGAAAAAATATAAGTAGTCTCAGGAAGCATCTAGGAAGTATTCAAATAAATCTTGGCAAGTAAGTAATGTATTTGATAACACACAGATCACTGTGTAACATATTTACTCTGTAGCTTCATTATGTGTACATTATAGGAAAAGATACATGATGTAATGTCAACATATAATTATGCTTGTACAAGTGCAGAAGTTTTTAATTTATACATTAAACTAATCTTAAAATGAGAGAATCAAGGCACTGAGACAGTCCATTATGTAACATCTCTAAAACCTCAGACACTCCAAAGGCCAGCCTGGTTTGCTGTCATTTAAAAGGTTTCATGTTTCTGTTTAAAGGTCAATAGAGAAAGTTAACATTTGTGTAACTACTGATAGCACTTCTGACAATAACTTTTAGTCAAAAGCACATGTGTGAAAAGAAGTATTCTGTGTTACAAAGGCATAGGAAAAGCTAAATATTTAGCTCCACACATCCTGTAAATAGCGTTTTTCTTCTCGAAGCATGGCCAGGATTTTCATTGCTTCCAATCTGTCAGCTTCCATTTCCATGCTCAAAATTTCTACTACAGCATCGCTTACACCATCAGCCATGTGCTTCTTATCTCTGAAAAATAAATATTAGAGGAGGAAAATGTGTATTTTTCCATTTATCAATAGCTTCAGAGGCAGGACAGTATTGGAAAAGCAGCATTAAAAAAAAATCTAAACAAAAATATAGCTTTTATATTGTACAGTAAGATTCTTACTGAGTTTTCACGTAGTTGAGCATTGACAGTAACGAGGGTTTCTCTCAATCAAACATTACAAAGTTTTCAGCACTCTGTAATTTGTAAGTAAAAAAGCTTACAACCCTACTTGAGCTGGCACAGAATAACTGGTATTTTTTAGGAAGAATTGGACCCGCTGAAGTATTTTTTATTATTATATCACTGTGTGGTTCCAATATTAAAAAAGAAAAACAAAAAAAGCTACCAAACCCCTCACTTATTACTAATGCTATTTCTAATATAAATAGCTGACATTTATATCAATATATATATATTGAGATTGGGCCCTATATTCAAACAGTTTGCACATTTACCAACAAACTTTCTAAAAATCTTGAACCCCCAGGTAAGTAAGCATCCAAATAAAATTTCCCACTGTACAATATATAACTATTACAGAGCTTTAGCATTCTGGAGCACCCAAACCTGAAACACAGCAGAAGGCTACTACTATCTCACAGCTAAGCAGTTTCTCATCACATGCATTCATATATCTCATTTTCTAAAGAGAAATCTATTAGCTTGAAAACCCCTATAACTTAAAACTAAAAAAAAAAAAAGGAAAATAATATAATCAGTGGAACTGTGTCATTACAAGCTATACTTTCAAGACTATATTGGACAAGAATGGACATATGGATGAAACTCTAGCTTTCCAGGAAGGCTCTTTCAGCATCACATTCATCCTTTCTTTCAGACAGCTCTACGTTTTTCTAAAGCCTCAAACTTCTGCTAATGCTGCTCTCTTTCAGAGACAGTCCATTTCCACTCTACTCACCCACATACATAGAAGTAACCTTTCTCTTCCAGCAGGACTCTGGCAACTTCCTTGGCATAAAGCCTAATGATGTCTTGCACATATTTAGGTGGAGCTACTTCTGCAGTTGAAGAGTCTCTTGAGAAACAAACCTTAAGATGAGTTAATGTGCCATTTTCAAGAAAACATCTCAGCTCATCTCTGAAAGGTAATAAAAACCTGTTAGCAATGGCTCAGAGATAAGCATTCCCTCATGAATACAAAATGAATGTTAAATAGTGAACTTGCTTGAACAAATAGTCTCGATCCTGATGCCGACAACCAAAAAACAGCCATGTCTCTCCAAATTCCCAGTCTGTATGTTGTTCTCTGAGCCTCTGCCTAAACAGACAAAAAAAATCCAATCCTGTTTTATCAAGTGCAGAATCTAAAACATCTATAACCCAATTCTCATTTAAAGTAGTACTTCAAAAAAACTCTGGATTGGCAGAAATGTGAAACGACTTACGGTAAATCAAAGTCAAACCCTTCTTATTTGATTTTCTTGACTACTCACTTTTGGACCAGTTCAAAAATCAATCAACTTCAAAATTGTTACTTTTTTTGTCAACAGTTTCATATTGGAATGGTCAAGACTGACACATCCAAACATCTCACAAAACAATTCTGACTGTTGAATAAGATCACTTCCTTTCATCCTTCATTGGAAGCCCTGTAAAACCACCTGAGAAAACTCAGCAATTTTAACATGCTTTCCATTTAGCTGTAGAAATCTGCCAGATTTTATGAATAAGAACCTATTAACTATCACATCATCAGAAAAGTTATTTCATTTTCTTTAAATAATGCTGAAAGTATTACTTTAAAGGAGTTTTAGCTGCAATTTTCCACTTGAATTTTGAGAGACAGATTTCATTTAACCTTATAATAAAAGGCAAAATACTTCTGAGAGATAAAGGAATATTTAGGAATTTAAATTAAGGAGCAAGGATGGTATATAATGATTTGGTAAAGGCAGAAGCATGGAGTTAGAAACATCAAGTCAAAACTTCACTTTTCTCTCAAATAAATGTTTTAAAAACAATTGTTACAGGACCCAAGAAACTCCATTATCTTACTGGAACTAATGAGTCATCTAGAAATTATATGTGTTGGTTATCTATAAAACTTAGAACCATTCCCAAATAGTCCACTCTTCCTGTTCTTTAATTCCTCAGAATGATCATGTTTTTGCATATTCTTGGTGATGTGCTGTCACTTTTTAAACAAAGATCTCTTCGTCTTGCAAAATTACGCTGCTGAAGCTGGAGGGAGAAAATAAGGGATCTACCTTCCCTCAAACATGAACTCCAAAACCCCAAGATTACCGCCAAGTTGGTGGTTTACATGCCAAGTTCCTCATCTTAAAACACCGAAATGTAAAACACACAGAAATAATGGAATGTGGGAGAAAACGTGACATCCATCATGCCAAGACTCTTAATATATGTGCCTCTTCTGAAGAAAATGGATTTGGAATACCAAACTTAAGCAAATCAACAGTTCTATTTCATTTGCAGGACTTCCACCAGCAACACACAGATAAAGGATTTAATTTCTTATGACTCTTTCGACAATTCACTCAATTCCTCATATATCTACTACAGACATTAAATACAGTCAGACAAAAGTTTGTAAGTTTTACTCATTTAAAAAACAAATAAGTACACAAGCAATGCTTTTTTAAATTTAGTAAGACTGTTTATAATCAGCATTCTACCATTACAAAAAGGAGGAAAAAAAAAAGAAAATATTAACTGCATTTGTACTCAAAACTTGAGGTTGTATTTTTCCTCAACAGAAAAAGACTGGTTTCCAGGCAACAACTTGGTACATACCTGTGTTGTAGGAAACCAATGAACGGTGAAATTCCTGTTCCTGGACCAACCATCATGAATGGGACAGATGGGTCTGCAGGTAAGTGGAAAGTATTGTTTGGACGAGGAAAAATAGATATCTAAAATGAAATTAGATAAAATATAACTGAAGAATTTTCTTAAGCAGTGAAAACACCATGACATTTTTCTGAACCTTCAGGATATTGCCATACTGTATATATCCACATACTCTTTCAAATCCTGAGTTTCAGAGTTTCTCTTTAAGGTTATATAGACATTTAGAATAAAAGCTCACACAAGTTTAAGGGAAAAAAAAAATCTCACACCATATTTACAAAAGCTATTAATCCATCTGGAGGAAAACTGAAGAAAACCACATAAATACGGAAGTTGACTGAACCACGAATTTGAGGAATACTGCTACAAAATTCATAGAAAGTTTGGTGTTGGTACTCAAAGGGAATTAAAGCTAGTTTACTGTTATTAAAAGCAACTCAATTTTTTGAGTTGTAGGCATCTAAAAATAGTCCACTGGAGGTTAGGATTTGTTTATAGTGAATTGAAGCCTACTGATACTGAGCTTGCTTTCTTAATTTTCATAAAACTTTTACATGATCTCCAAAAATGCATATGGGTAAGGGGAGGCAGATAACAACTCAGAGATCTTGGAAAATGTTTTATATAATTCCACTGATAAACTGTAATTCAGCTCTTCAGATTTGTGTCTGAAAGGAAGCCTAAATATAATTTTTTAGAGCTCCACAACTATCCTATGAGACATGGCTAACATGATGTACAGAAAACAAGAGAGGACTATTTTTAATTCTTTAAAAGATTATTCAAGACTCAGCAGCAGCCATAGCAGAGCTTCATCATCGATTAAAGTCACAAGCAAACATCCAATTTATATTGCACATTAATTATGAAACGATTTGAATTTACTTTCAAGTTTAAGGAAGAAGTGAGGCACAAGACCAAGTTATTTTAACTTTGCTCTGTAAACCTGAGTGGTTTAGGACTACTTATTTCTTATACTCTAATTCAGATATTGAGGTGCTGGAGCAGGTCCAGAGAAGAGCAACGAGGCTGCTGAAGGGACTCGAGCACAAGTCCTGCGAGGAGCGGCTGAGAGAGCTGGGGTTGTTCAGCCTGGAGAAGAGGAGGCTCAGGGGAGACCTCATCACTGTCTACAACTCCCTGAAAGGAGGTTTTAGCCAGGTGGAGGTTGGTCTCTTCTCCCAGGCAACTATCAGTAAGACAAGAGGGCATGGTCTTAAGCTCTGCCAGGGGAGATTTAGGTTGGATATTAGGAAGAAATTCTTTACAGAGAGGGTAATCAGACATTGGAATGGGCTGCCCAGGGAAGTGGTGGATTCTCCATCCCTGGAGGTTTTTAAGATGAGACTGGATGTGGCACTTAGTGCCATGGTCTAGTAACCATGGTGGTAGTGGATCAAGGGTTGGCCTTGATGATCTCAGAGCTCCCTTCCAACCCGGCTGATTCTATGATTCTATGACTACAGATACAACAAAGTTAAACAGGATTATTTTCCTGGTTTCGCGATGATAAAAAAATAGTATAATGCTTGTTGGTGGGGAACAGTATTTATGTATATACTTCAAACCACACTTGAGTTAAGAACTATTTTCCCTATTAGTAATTCCAAACTGGTCATTCTTCTAAAACAGAGTGCAAATGGTAAACACATTTATATTGCGAAGTGTATTCAATTAATCTACGGTATTTTTGCATAAGATCACAGTCATCTATTCTGTATTGTTATTCCACATATATCTGCAATCCATGTGCCTCTCTCTTACAATACAAGCAGTCATAACCATTTAATTGCACAGTTGTAGTTTAGTCCATGAAAACATCCTCCAATATGTGCTTAGAACTGCCATGGGGTGGAAAACAACTCTGTCCTTTCAGAAATGGGAAGTTTCCCAACTCAATTATGCACAGATAAGTAAAATTTAAGTTTAGTACTTGGCAATGAAGTTCTAAACATGGTACAGAGGGGAAGGTAAACTTAAAAGCAGGGCAGAACTTCAAAATTAAGGTGTATCCTGCCAAAACATCTGCATTATGTCACAGCAGCGAACAAAGAAACCTGCAGTTGTTTCAAAAATGCATTAATTTAACAATTAATGAGTTTTGATTTAATATTCATACCTTTTCAGTTGAAAAGCTTTCTCCTTTTGTATCCAAAGTGTTTTTATTGGGGTGCAGTAGAGGTGCAACTAATTCAGCAAGCCACCCTGTACACACTCCTTTCCGTGAGACTGCTCTAGCAGGACAGGCAGGGAACTCCACAATATTAAATACAAAGCACAGCTTTCCTGGCTGATATAAGTTTGAACTGCGAAGACAAAAATATTAAAAAACAAACCAAAGCCTGAGAGTCAGCTGTACAATCTTGCAGCAGGTCCATCTGCAGCCCAAGCCACTTCAACTGAATCAAGATTCTCAGTGTTCAGCTAACTGCATAATATCTATATATAGCTAGAAGATGTCTTAAGGTTGGACTCAGAGGCCAGTGTCTACAGAAGGGAATCCAAATTCCTACTAGATCCATGTGTGAGTGAGCTTGTCCTTGAGAACTTTACCAAAGCCTTGACATATATTCAAAACAATGTTGTTTGAAATAGTCAAACATTATGGTTTTTTGCAGTAGGGTCACAATTACTTTGTTTCATCCTTCATTCCTCTCGTCTCTAGATTATAATGTACACAAACACATACGAGAAAAAAAGAATATCTAAATAAACTGACTAGACATAATTTGAATATTTCATTACCTTGACACTGAATAGGACCTGGCTTGTAATTTTGGAAGATGTTCTGTAGGGAAAAAAAAAAGCATCACTTATTTGATTCCCTCCAATGAAAATATCATGAGTGTTCACAATACATCAGAATATAAGATATTTTAATTTAACTGTAATTTTGCTCTATTAACATTCAGTGTTTGTGGTTCAGAAATAAGCTATTAAGACTTGAACTCTATTTTAAATGGGTTTAGACTTTGCAGAACATTAATTAGAGATCCTATACAATGAAGCTCCAACAGTTATTTTATGGGATTCTTGGTCAATTAAAAACAACTGTAAGGTGCATAAAAGAGATGCCAGTAGCTAGTGGGTACGGTGAAGCCTGAAATTTAATTTTCCCCACCTTTCATCTATAAGCTCAAAAGCTCTCACAACAGGAATTGCTTGACTGAAAGCTTCCTATATATAATGTCCTAGAAGCAGATGTGCCAGTTCAATTTCAAACCACTGCAAGTATCTATGTGAAGTTTTGAAAGCTCAGCTAAAAAACAACAGATACAGTTTACTGAGCATTTTTTCAGCAGGAAACCCACTATATACCTCACACACCCATTTATATCAACATACGTATGTATATAAACAGAACTACCCTTTTTCCCAGTACATGGATACCCTGGCATATTTTAAAGATGCTCTGCTACATATGATAGTTGCTAGGCAGTTAAGAAAAGCTAGTACAGTGAAATCACTTAAAGAAGATGCTAAACCAGTCAGCACATTACTTCCCTTGGGAAACACATTTCAAAAACTTTCAAGATTTCCTTTTATTCAGTTAAGTTGCTACAGCACGTTCCATATCACCTTTGAAAAGCTAAGTGTATTTGCTTTCACTGTGAATATTTGTATATTTGTACAAAGTGAAACAGAGCTTGTATTTACTTTTTGAAATCCCCACAGTGTACAAAGAAGGAGAAATTTGGGGTAGGTGTGGAAAAGACTGCAAGAACACAAAAAGCAATTTCTTTGATTCATATTATGAAGCACATTAAGAAATTCTGAATTTCAATTTGGAAAATGACTGCCAGTATTTTCAGATGTATATGAGATGGTTACAGTTGGGAGTCTCATTCCTGCAATGTTTTACATCAGGAACCCAGTGACTGTGTTAGACATTATGTAAATACAAATATACTGGGAAAACCATTCTGTTTTAACAGGAAAAAGTGCAAGAAAAGAACATGTAGGCAGAGAAATCAGGAGTTGTAAAAACATGTCTTTTTTAACTGTAAGCAGTTGATAGACTAACCTGTAAAGACCCTAATCCCACAGGCACCTTATGCTTGTTTTTTATGTACAGGATTAATCCAGAGTCAATTAAAGCATAGGTATGAACCCAAGTGTTTGCAGAATAAAGGTCAAAGGCTACAAACTGTAGAAGAGAACTGTGTTCCCCAACAACAGTTTCAGCTTGATCACTATAGAAAGCATAATATTCTTAAAGCAGTTAACTGAACTGTTCCACTTTCTTGGGAAATTGAACATTTAGCCTGATGCATTTTCAGAAACAAAATCTAATTAAATCTAAATCAGTCAGTTACCAATTAACAGGTTAAGTGAAGGCCTGCAGCTTGGAAAAGCATAAAGTAAATCCAGGAAGCAAACATTAGAATCTCTAATAAAGCGCATGTAATCAGAGGCTCCTTGTCTGCTGCAAAGCTCTTGAAGCCTCCGTTTTTCTCCTGCATCACTGGTACATTCTACAAGAGCTCGCAAAAATGCCTGTAGGGAAAAAAATAAGAGGGAAGAGTAAAAAAACTTGTCCTTTTGGGAAAAGGGTCACAAAACTGGGAAAAACTTGAGTTTCCTGGGGAGAGGAAGCAGGTTAATGGATAATACATTTTATTTCCTAACACACACTTTCACCTACTATCAAAAATTTACCTTTTTTTTTTTTGACTGCTCTTCTAAAGTCTGGGACAAGTTAGCAGAAAATCCTACTTAGCCTGAGCAGGGTAGAGACAAACAGGCACAAGCCATTCCCTAAAAAATTCCAAATTTATGAAAGGCCTTCTTAATTCCCATATTTACACTTCAGTTGGGCAGCTCCATAACACAAATTAAATTAAGACACAACACGACTTGCTAAGTTACAAAAGCCAGGAAACAAAAAATAAAAAGTCTTAGAAGAGGTATAACTATAAATAAAGCACGGTATTTAATGAGTCATGTAAGTGTCGCAATGGTACTGCAAACTTTCCTTAAAAGAAAATTGAATTGAGCATTAAAACATAAAGCAAAAATCAGATGTAAATAGTTACAAGTTTTTTTCCCAAAAAGAAAGGTAGAAATAGACACAGTGCATAAAAGAAAAGTGATCCAAAACACCAAATGCAATCAGATGACACGTTCTACACAAAAAAATACTTGGAAAGTAATGTGAGTGCACTCAACCACTGAGCTTCCAGACAAAAGTTTTGAGAATGGAGTTACGTAAAGTACATTTTAGGCTGAACAGTTAATACAGCAAAACTGGCTTTGGCCATATTCCCCAGCCAACACTCTCTGCCTACTCTCATTGTTGAGACAAATTTTCAGAACTGTTAAATGAGGTTTGGAAAGGCTGAAACAACTGGAAGATTCTCTTCTGCTGCAAAATCCACTAAATGGAATAAAAAGGTCCTTCTAAAAACTGATTTCCCTCAGAGACCCAACAAACACAACTGTTTAGCTTCATCTTTCATACAAAGTTATCTTTAAAATGTGTTTTGACAACACCAAAAATACACTTGCTTTTCCAGTTGCAAGCTTTCAGTTTTTACATGCACAGAATGAAAGGAAAATAATATTTACATGTTGTGAGAACAAATACTACACAAGCAAAAATCTTTCTTTGAATTCTGCTAGGTTACTGAAATGCTAAAGAAAAGCTTTAAAATAATTTAAAGGACACTATTATATTTCCATATAGCAGTATGTGTCTTCTTAGTGACAGAACTTGACAGATATGGCTCCCTCTGATTAGAAGAATGATTTCTCTAAACCGACTAAGGGGCCAGGTTCTGTCAGCCTTCCAGTTATCTGGCACCAAATTATCTAATACTTTTCTACTTACTTCCAGACCAGTTATGAATCAAGGTACTGCAGAACAGGAATGTTTGCCAGAAAAGCACCAGAAGTGACTCAGAGTAAAGTACAAACAGCAGCATAAAAACTGATAATTCTTATTCATCAAGAAACATAGTAACCACACATGAAGCAAAGCAAGGACAGATCTGTAAGAGCCCATAAAGCATAAAATTACTAAGAATTTCTCTTTAAAAGAACAAACATATAAACACCTTTTTGGGAACTGCTCTTATTTCCAGACACCAGGTTAGAATGAATTTCAGAGTGCTTCTTTCAGGGATGTGCTGTGGACGAGATGCTCCTAGTTCAGTGGGAGGAAAAAAAAAACAAAGCAAAATGTGCATCTATTAATATTAAAAAATGGAATCACAGAGTGCTTATTTCTTCAAAAAATATGAGAGCTAAACTGCATTTCATTCTGTATGTTTAAGCCCCAGCTGCTTGGTGGAAATTATAAGCTAAAGAACAAGACAGTGTTCTAATGAAGCATCAATGACAGTGTTCCAATGAAAAGTCAAAACTAGTTAGCAAAGCAGAAAACAAAAAGAGGAGAATACTACAGGGTGTTCAATTAAATTTCATTGCTAAACCACTCCAGGCTTTGTTTCTATTTTCCACCTTGAAGAAATTCAGTGGAATACCTACCAGAAAAGGAACATCTACATTTTTCCCCCTCCATCAATAAGCACTCCTGAAAACCAAAACATGTTGAAGCTTTCTAATTAGCCATTCAAAGGTGTACCCAGCCAATGCCACACTGGAGCTTGAGGCTCAGCATATCCAAAGGGTTTCTGTACAAGCAAATAATCCCTCCTCTGCTCTCTACAGGTTCCATTTCTGGGAAGGAGGTACAGTGACATTCCATTTATCCCTTCATGGTGTCAGCCAGGCTTATCAGCCTCATTGCGTGTCATGCTAACACAGCTATTCCAAGTTAACTCCAAAAGCAATATAAGAGCATTTATGTGACAAAAACCCCCTTTAATTAATAAGCTCTGTAGCTCCCAAATTGCTTTCTTATAGACCCAACTCACATGTTACTCTTGACAGTTAGCTACTGATTGTTCTACACTTTTTTTTCATGCTCAAGAGCCCTTTAATACTACAGAATTTTTGCTCCAAGAACACAACTATAACCTTGCTAAATTACCTCTTTGTTACAGCATTACTTGACTGAACTCCTGATACAAAGAACAAAATTTACTTTTGGAAGAGGATTGGCATAAATATAATGCAGGAAAGAAGTGTCTGTTTTCATATTTGTATACAATTCCTTTTCTTGAACACGCTGACAGCATGTTACAAGATGTAATTCATCCTCTTCCTAGGATGCTGATACACAAAATAAAAAAAACAACTAAAGAAATCCAGTATTTAAACAACAGACTTTGTACCAAACTTCAAATAATTTCTGTTTTTTCCTCTCAACTTATCTCATCTACTTCATCAGACAGACTGAACATAGAGAGGTGGTAAACAAAATTCAGAGGCATGCCTAGTAAATCTTAAAGATGCAACAGAGGCACAGCATGCTGTTCAAGCTCTTCTCCCACGTTTTTCAGCTCTCTTCATTTAGTTTGTAGTAACTATTACAAATTCCTCCCAAATGTGAATAAAATTGAAGGACAACCATCTCAAAAAGAAAAGAACTCTGGAAAATTGCTAGGAACAGCTGAATTCTTTGGATCAGATTGGTAGCAACAAGTAATTAAGTTATAGCAACTTAACGAGTCTCTGTTCATCAGCACAGTAGCAAAGAATGAATTGCTCTGGGTCACACGGAAGACTCAAGAGCAGAACCAAGAACTTCGATTTTCTGTGCTGCAATCCAGTGTTATGATCTTCCTTTCCATTATCATCCATTAAGATTCACAAACAGGCATGCCATTTTACATATAAGATACAGAAAAATGTTGCATAAACAACACAATTTCACCTTTTTTCCCTGATTAGTGCTACATTAGGCAGCCAGAGATATAATTATCTGGGTTTACACATAGGATGAGAGCACTGATATTCCAAGTTTCACTCAATTATTTTACCAACTTTGCCTTGGAAGGACAGGTTTTTTTGTATACGAGAATAATCAAGAGGCTAAGGTATGCTCACTTGGCTATATGGACTCAGTTCCACATGGAAACTGCTCTGACACTGATGAACTCAAAGTGCCCTGTTAGGGCAGCTTTACATCCTTCCTGCAACAGCTGTGCAGCAGAAAAAAGGAAACTACTATAGGCAAGAAGGAGAGAATACCTCTCCGTGCCTATTCAAGGAGACCTTCACTTTAAACATGCTATTGACACTGTCTTTACCTTACAGAGAGAGTTGTGGTTTATGCAGTTTTTAGCAGGGCTCTGATTTGAAGAGCTGATTTGCACAGAAAAACCTACTGGCCTTTAGGAGGAAAAAAATTTTAAGCCCACCTTCCTACGAAAATCTGATGCTTTTTGGTCTCCATTAACTCCTCCTTTGCTATATCCCTCCTTTTTAATTACTTCCTTTGTTAATGTGCTTGATTCTGTAAAATCTGTAAACAGTGTAAACAGCAGAAGCAGCATACCTGAGAAATCCCCCACACCACCCAGTCTGTGGCTGCTTGTCTGTGCACAGTTGTTAGGCCCTGGATGGGGTGACACTGCCTTGAGCTTGAGAGTGCTCAGGACCAATCCTGATCCAAATGCAGATTGTTAAAAAGCCAAGACCTTTCTAGGACCTTTGGTGGGAGCAGGGAGGGAAGCCAGTGTGTTTGGAGGGTGTATGTTCCAGAGGAACAAGGATGATGGGGGTTCCCCAAGAGGGAGGTGCCAGGGGAAGGGGTTTATCACAGTGGGGCTGGATAACAGCTAGACCAGCCCTGCAGACGCAGGGCTTATTCCCAGTGCAGGGACCAGGCTAAAACTGACACTGGCCCTGCACCAAATCTAACTTGTGACCCTGCCCAGCAGAGGTTAGTTATTGTCACGGGGGTCAAGGATAAGATCAGCTGCATCTGGATATCCCATATGATATGTTCCAACACGGCCTGTCACACGAACTCACCTCATTAAGAAATTACTTGTGTTATTTGTGAATTCCAAGAAATGGGCCTATTTACATCTCATACTTAATGGACAGCTTGTGTTGCCCTTAACGACAAAGGGAATCACACCATGAGAACTGATTTACATACAGACCAGAACAACAAAGAGCCCTACCCCATCCTGTGGAAATAAAGGCACAACTCAGCAGCACCATTAAGACACCAACTGCAGTGCAAGAATGGAGTAATTCGCACAGGTCCACAGGCATACCTTCAACCTGCAGCCACTCAAGCATGGGATCATAAGACTCAGCGGAACAGATCACATGGACTTAACAGCCCCTTAAAAGGGACCTTTCAACAACACTAATGTTTCTACTTCAGGAGTGCGGCCCTCTTAGGATGCAAAACAGATTGATATGAAGCACTGTGCAAGGAGATTTTACTTTCAAGTGGGGGACTGTAAGGTTATGTGATTAAAGCCTCATCCGTAAACGTAAAGGAGCACAGAGCAAGAATAGGATGGATGCATGCCAATTTCAGGCTGAAGTTCCCAGTCAGTAGCTAACTCAGCTATAGTAAAACCAGCAGCAGCATGCTTATGTATCCTCTCTTTTTTGAACACATCGCTGTGATTTCCAACATGCCTCCATGAAATGACAGCTGTGTTCCAACACTAAAAGTAAAAATGTTTGAAACTACGCATACTAGCCACTACGAACACAGAAAGGAGTCCTGGTCCATGACAGGATCAGTGCATCAGTGCATCACGCCATACCTTTCTTTCTAGTGCCCTGCTTAACCTTTACGCAAACGAAGTCATCTCCTTTTTCAGAAAGTCCCAAGATGTGAAGAAGCTCTTCCACCTCGTTGGCATTGTTGGGACATATTACACAGAAGGCATCTCCAGGTTGGTAGTCAAAGACTGTATCCTGTTTTAAAACAAGAAATCCTTTCTATTAAATGCTAACAGCATCCCCATTCCTAACAACAGTCTTCCTACTATTGCACTCTCATTAAGATTTTTTACTCTGTACTAACACTTCACTCTTTGGAGTGCATCAGAAATGAAATAGTCATGTTTTCTTTCCAGGCTTAACCTTACTAATTAGAAAAATCTTTCCTTATCTGGTTTAAATATTTGGATGCTCTTTAATGAGAAGTGCTGAGCAGCCTAAGCAGAAGAAAAATAAATACGTATTAAGAGGATGTGTTATATAATCATCCCAGATCATTAATTACTGATGTATCCTGTTTTCTGGTTTGAGAAGACCAGAGAAATGAAGTCCTCATAATTAATGCAACTTTTTATAGAGATAAATTATCACTAAAAGAAAATTTGCTGGTTAAACTATTTGATGAACTGTGACTGCAATTGCCCCAGCTGCTTTTATTTTCTGGAGTAAAAAGAAAAATAGCAAGATATGAGTACAGTGAAAATTCAAATCTTAAGGTCTTAAGACCTAGATTCTACTTAGTTGTCTGAGATTCTCATGTGCAAGTGCTGAAACCCTACTCAAGCTTCTGCCTGTTAAAGGAATGTACAGAATTATCCTTGCATCATTATGTTTCCCTTGTGCATCAGGTGAGGTGACCTGCACACACAGACTGTTAAGGTGTTAGGTGAAAAAGGCAAAAAAATGCTTACATTTCCAGTGGGTGCTGATGACAGAATGTATGTACACATACAAATATAGGCAAAAAAGTCTGTTGCTTAGATAATCAGTTGCTCAAAACTTAACAGACTCTATTTATAACTGGAATTCAAAGATGTCCCACATATATTGATACAGATTAGGTGAAGAGAATCCATTAAAAGTTACTGCCAAAAATCAGACTATCCCAAAAGCAATATTCTACAAATTTGGGAAACCACTCAAAAGCAACATACTTTCCTTTTAAAGATTTCTTATAAAGTAATATCGACCTGCCTGCTTTTAATCTTCAAACCAGTATATAAAGTATGATCTTCATTAAATAAACTAAACCAGTTTTTTAACTGAGGGTAACTGAGGTTGACAGTTTGAGCAGCATGCTAACAAGTCAGAGAAAATCAATGCCAGAGGTAGAAACAGTGCTCAAGAGCTAACAATTCCTATAATACCAGTCAAATTACTACTTGTGTAGATTATCCATCACAAGGAACAGTCATAATTTACTACAGTTTCTGAATATTCTTCAAGTTGTATACTTATAAACTGAAAGATTATTCATTTTCAACACTCCCTGATCACCTATCTCCACTGCAAATTCCCTTCAAAATGCTATTTCAGTCAGTACAATATCCACGGAACAACAAAGAAATTAATTTGACACCTTATTTCTGTTTTGACTTCCAGGAAGTCCTATTTTTCAGTGAATAAATCAAACTTCCCATTTACAAAATAGATCAGTGTAAGCTAACATTTTATTGTACAGGGAATTATTTTTTTTTTAAACAGTCAAATAAATAATTTTCCCCTCCAGTTATTATATATAACACACATGCTTTCCACCCTTTATTTTCACCCACTAAAGAAAAAGCCATCACTAACTTACTGAAATATCGAGTTCTAAGAGCAAAGCGGTTTTTATTGCATCTTCTCTAGTGAGCTGAACTGCTTTTGTAACTGGCACTTCAAAGGTTGTTTCCTCCGAGATAAGTGAGGACAGATGTGGATTCTGAAAAAGAAGATACAAAAACTTACACTAAAAATGCAAATCAGCTGAATGACAGCTTAGTATGACATACAGGAATTAGTATTGATACAGGTTTTTTTTTTAAACAGTCTTGGAAAACAACTCAAAACGATGAGGAAAAACACGAATCTTCTGTATTCATAGTGTTTTGCTCTACATTTTTAGAAATTGCATCTAAGCAGCAACATACATATATTCAATTATAAAAAGTCAGTAGGCTTGAACAGTCTAATGGGTCTACTTTATTATCAAATGCAGCTAGCTGTTTCATTTTTCACAAGCTGCCCTGAAAATAGCCAATTAGAGAATGGCATTTATGTTAAACCCCAGAAAACTCCTGCCTAATTAAAGGATTACAAG
>NW_016690289.1:2637166-2667795 GCF_001604755.1 Lepidothrix coronata
GTAGAATGGACATAAAAAGTAAGAACAGAAGCTACATCACTGCAGATTCACAGCCTAAGACTTTGGGGTCAATATGGGGCTATTATTATGGGGCTATTATTATGGGCAACTTATAAGAGGACTTAAATTTAGAGCTAATCAGCAAACCCCACACTACAAATCAGCATCATGTTATACCACAACATTTCTACACAGGTAAAAATGTGCCCCAAGAATTGCAAATGCGCACCAAAAATAATTTCAGATCACATCTGTCAAAGGCTGTCACTTGAAGATCAGACTGCAGCCCTCATTTCTCCATCACTGTAGTCAGCAAGTTTCACTTGACATCAATGCTGACAAAAAAGAAGAGGTGGGAAAGATACCATGTGTCCATAACAATATTCTGTGAAATGTAAAGGAAATATTCTACCAACAAGAGAATATTTGTTAATATGTAGATTTCCTATTTAAAAAAAGAAGATAAGAGAATCACTTAAGACCAACAGTTGGAAGTTTTTTTTATTCTCTTAAAATTTTGGTGATTAATGGCCTGGGCCATAATCAAGTCATTGTGCATCAGCTGGACTGTGGTAATTGTCTACATTTGTATTCCCTCCAAATCAAGTTCAAGGCATAATGAAATCAAGATTTAAGATAAACTGTATTATCTTACACTAGCCACAAATGCTTAAGCCTGTTACTGCTCTGGCATTAATAAGCAGCAGCTTGTTAATTCAACCCTGAGACTCAACAGCCCAAAGCACAGATCATATAAGTAACTAGAGAGATCGTGTACCCAGCCTTCTTTAAATGACAGGGAGCCTCTCTTTGGAGATATCCAAAATTCAAGTTGATGCATTTCAAAACACACCAACTTCAGCTGTACTTGCCATAAAATACCCATGTGATGTAACAAGAAAGGACTTGCATTGTTTCATACCTGCAAAACCAAACATGACCCTATACAGAACCTAGTTGTTGACAAGATCCAGTCAACTGTGTCAAAAACAGTGCCAAAACAAAAAAAACCCAAACATGTATTTGATTCTTTCCAAGGCTCGAGACAACCAACCAGTTTTATACATGAAATCTGGACTATAATCTTTTTAATCTGCCACTGAATTCCAGACTAGAAGATTCAGTTTTTTCCATCTGCTGTTCAAAAGTAAAATTTACTTTTCTCTACTTACAGAAAATTTAGGCATCACCATTAGAACCTGATGAATTGTTTCAGAGATCAGTCTGAATATATACGGACTTTAAGAAAATGGGCTCTTCTAAGCACTGTAGCACCACTTTCAACTCAACTGTTAGTCTTTAATTGACGAATACCTCTAAATCACAAATCTCCAAAAATTTAACTGGGATTATTAAATTCAACAACCTGAGCAACACCAACCACAAAATGAGGTTTATAAAAAAACCCAAAATTATCCAGTGTTTAAATCCATACACTCTAAACTAATTCTATTAGCTAGACTAAGTGATTCTCTCAGCATTACCATTAACACTCAACAGAGAGTGTCACACTAAAGGGCTTCCATGATCATGAGCAGCCACATCAGAGGACTGGGCCCAGGAACCCCATCTCAGCTCAGTCCTGGATCTTCAGCCCTGTCTGAGCTACATTACAAGGGAGCTGATTCAGCGGCTCAGTCAAAACCATGTCTATCATCGGACACAGATCCTGTTGATCTAGGCCTGGATCTTGAGACCAGACCAAATTCTTGGGTTGGCCCCAGACCTGCCTCATTCCCATAAACTTGCCTGATGATCTGCATTCTTGGCTGATCCTGGTTGCAACCTCCTGGTTTGCATTGCTTGGGTATTGCGGGACGGTGCTGGCTGTGCCAGCGCACTCAGCTTCTCATTCCCAGTCATTTAAAGAACAACCAGACTTCACTGATTCCCTGCACGGATAACCGAAACACCTGCCCTTTGCAGGCACCCAGAAAAGTCTGAGTCACGCTTGACAACAGGAGATAGTTCCCAGCTCATGCTATTCTTCCTTTTCTACAGTAGGTCTTTGTTTAATATGGCTTCATAGGAAAAGCATACTGGTTTTTGATCTATAGTTCATCTTCCATTTCCAATAGTAAAATTATGATCATGTTTTTACAATGGCCAAGTTTCTCTGTTGGTAAGTATGCACCAAAACTTTGAGTAATTTAGAGCATCTTAATGCATTCTGAAAGTACTAAAAATTGAACAGAAACTGTACTGTACTCCTTACTACAGGAAGATGTTTTCACCAGCATAACATAAGCCACTGATGATCTGAATTCTTGCCTTTCTGACAGTGCAATGCCAAATTACTATTTAGCTAAATTTTATCTTGACATAAGTGTTCATAACTCATATGGTGGAAACTACATTTTCACAATATAAATGGGCCTTTCACTTAAAATTCAAAAACCTCCTGTACCTGGGGACATATCTCCTTTATGTAAGTATTCACTTCTCTTTTGAGCTGCATGTAGGAGTATACACTCATACTCCTATGAGAGCTGGAGGCTTTTACCACTCAAAGTGAAGTCCTTACCTCACCATGGGTGCCTTGAAACTGCACCTCTATGTACTCTGGTGGCAGGGCAGGAATATTAAGAGCAGACTGGGAGAGAGGAGGGATGGAATTAACAAGTGAAGGTTCGGTGTTTCTAGCTGGAGCCACAAGATTAATGTCATCCACTTTCTGTGACAGAACATCAGAACTCTTAGCTCCCTCATCTTCTAGCTTCAATTTCTGTACTTCAGAACTTAAGTTTAGTTCATGCACAACATGTGGAGCTGGAGAGAGAGAGCTGGTAACAGCATCGACAACACTGTTCATGCCGCCTTTTTCTTTCTGCAATAGCAATGCTTCCTTGAGAGCAAGCCAAAGTCCATCAATCCAAGGATCAACCACTAATTCCAAACTGGGAATGGAGGGAAAAAAAAAAGAAGAAATGCGTGGATAAATTATTATGACTTTCTGGACTGTTAATTTAGAAATAATGAAAAGACAACAAAAACTAAAAACATTGCTAACTTTCTATTTTAATATATAACTGTGGTTGTTATCAAGATTATTTTTTTGTTTTAAAAAAATTATTTAGTTGCTATCACTATGTAAATTTATGGAGTCTAAAATGTATAATGGCCTCACTCTTCTTCCAGTTTCTCATTTTTATTTTCATATGCTGAACTTTATGACAGGAAGTTGAAGGAATGGTACCAGAATATACAACTTTTCATTGTGCTACAGCAACATCAATAGCTTACACTAATGGTCCATTTTTATTATTTTAGAACACAAGATGTAAGTTTTATGGTTATGAAAATGTTGTGTTCAACTGCCTTGCATCAGCATGCACAGAACCAATATAAGCTGCAGTTCAAAATAACTAAGACAAGACTGCAGCCTACTGGCCAGAAAGGGCAGCAGAGCAGTGAGGAAATTGTTTTCTTACATAATTCCTCTACAGCAAACAAAAAAATCTCGTTACATAACTCCTCTACAGTCAGCCTCCCTCCACTTCCCCCCCCCAAAAAAAAAGAGAAAAAACAGGTTACATTTATAATCCCTCCACTTACTCTGAACTAAATTTCTAAAACTGCTAAATATTCTCTGTTTTTCCAGGTATTACAAATGTTTGCTCACACTTTAAAAATAGTTTTACTTAATAACAGTTGAGATCGAAAAGGCATACTGTGCTCGGGTGGAACTCATTCCTATGAGGTGCTAAGTATCCAGGTTTAAAAGATTTCAAATGGTTCAGAACACTTAGCCAAAAAAACATGCAAATATTGCATCTTGAAGAAATAAAATCATAAACTCATTCAGCTCTTACCCTACACAATCATCTGCTAATCCTGTGTCATAGAAGTGCTGGGCACCAAGTTCTTGAAGTCGTCGGTCTACTGTCTTTCCACCATTACAAAAGAACATGTACTCTGAATCTCCCAGACCTAGGAAATTCAAGGAGAGAGGAATCATGTCAATTAGGCAGCCACCCAGGCTACACAGACAAAGATCTGCAAAGATAATACAGGATTTTCTTGCAGGCAAATAGAAGAATCTGATATGTTGGAGCGAGTCCAGAGGAGGATCATCAAGTTGATTAGAGGGATGGAGTACCTCTCCTATGAAGAAAGGCTGAGAGAATTGGGACTGTTCAGTCTAAAAAAGAGAAGGCTTTGGGATGACCTAATTGCAGCCTTCCAGCACCTGAAGGGAGCCTACAGGAAAGATGGAGAGAGAGGATTTACAAGGGCATGAAGTGATAGGAAAGGGGGAATGGCTTCAAACTGAAAGCAAATAGGTTTAGATTAGATATTAGGAAGAAATTCTTTACTGTGAGCGTGGTGAGGCCCTGGAACAGGTTGCCCAGGGAAGCTGTAGATGCCCCATCCCTGAAAGCGTTCAAGGTCAGGTTGCATGGAGCGCTGAGCAACTCAATCTAGTTAAAGGTGTCCCTGTCCATGGCAGGAGAGTTGGAACTAGATGATCTTTAAGGTCCCTTCCAATGATTCTATGACATAATTACATAAACACTTGTGTATGTAACTGTATTATTCAGATGCATAGGAAAATACTTATGTATATACGAACTTCAAACAAAATTGTTTTTGTCCCAACATAGAGCTGAAAAAGTGGCTCCTCCATCACAAATACAGGACAGAGAAATATTCTGAAAACACTTTGCTTTCAGTATTTCACATTTTAGAAGAATGTTGCTTTAGTTTGAGGCTTTTAAAAAACACAAAACTCCTCTTACAGGAAAAATGTAAGGAACCAAAAAAAATGAAAAAGAATATAACTGATAAGGAAGTAGGAAAATCTGAATGAAAGAATCTGGCCCAACAACCTCCTCCTCAGGAATCTAAGATTTCTTTGTAGATCTCATTTTAACTGCACTGTTTTTTCTGCCCTTTAACTATTGTGAAGATGTTCTATTAGAAGATGCTGAACAGTCAGTCAGGAAGTATGTCCATGGAGGATTTAAGAGGTCAACTAAAACACTGACCCACCCTAAAAGTGATCAGTTATCCTTAACAGATGCTTGTCTAACAATCCCAAAGACCACTGGTTAGGTAGTCTTCACACATTCTATAAGTAATCCACACCTCTGGTTCACCATCACTGTCAGAATTTTTCACAGCCTGACTCTTTCTCATGTGCAATTCCAAACCACTAGATCCTTATTATTCCCACTTCTGCTGGTTTCCTCATCATAGCTAGTATGAGGTCATGTTTTGGACTTGTGCTGCAAAGAGTGTTGATAACTCAGGGATGTTTTAGCTATTGCCGAGCAGTGCTGATACACAGAGTCAAGGCCTTTTCTGCTTCTCACTGCACTCCACCAGCAAAGAGGCTGGGGGTGCACAAGCTGGAAACAGCCATGACAGGTGACCCCAACTGACCAAAGGAACATTCCATACCATATGGCATCATGCATATAAAGCTGGGGGGAGAAGAAGGAGTGATGGCATTTATTTTCCCAAATCACTGCGATGCGTGATGGAGCCCTGCTTTGCTGGAGATGGCTGAAATACCTGTCTATCCATGGAAAAGGGTAAACGAATTCCTTCTTTTGCTTTGCTCGTGTGTGCAGCTTTTGCTTTCTCTATTAAACTGTCTTTATCTCAACCCATGAGTTTTATCACTTTTACCCCCACAATTCTCTGCCCCATCCCAAGACAGAGCAGGCAGGAGGAGTGAGAGAGCAGCTGTGGGGGGCTTGGTTGCTGGCTGGGGTTAAATCATGATGCCACCTAATAATGGACTATTCCTCTCTCCTTATAACAGCCTATTTTTTCCTTTAAGAAGGCTTCTGCTCTTGCTCAAGTAAACACTTCACTGGACCAGCTGAAATGAATACCATGAATGTATTTTAAGACTGACAACTTGTTAGACTTGAATCCTGTTATAACTTAGACACTATAATTTCTGCTACAACAGAAGTCAGTATTAATACAATGCTTATCTTCACACATGCACATATGCGTTTAGTAAGCTATGAAAAACCTAACTATTTCACAAACTGTAATGTATAACTAGGCAATAGCACAACATCTCAAAACACTACATGACTGCGATGCATATATTTCAGACTTCCACATTATGTATCCAGTTGAAATTTCCTTCTAGTGAGTACCTTCCTCTCCAGACACCTAGACATTTCCTCACTCCCAGCTATCAACTTAAAACTTGTCAGATAAAAATAACCTAGGTTCAAACAGATGTTTCTGGAGTTTGTTTATAAACACAATCTGAAAACTCAACAAACTGAGTTATCATCAGCTCAAGATACATCACATGCATTTTGCCAAATCTGTATTTTGCTTACCCATGTTTAAGATAATGTTACATTCCTTCTCTGGATAAATATGACATTCAAAATTAAAATATTACTGCAAATTTAAAGGGATGGGATGATCTTAAAAACCTTGTTTTTAAACCTTGTTTTTAAGAACATTTTATACTGCCTTTCCCTCTGTATAGAAAAATGCCCAATGACTCACACAGTCAAGTAAACTAATCTAGTTCCTAGAGATCTAACATGAAATTAAAACTTTAACAGTTATAGATAGCTTACATCATATGTTTTTTATGCAAAGAAAATTAAACAATAAAAAATTACATTAGTAGCTTACATTCAGATAATTTCTGTGACATTTTTCCTTTACTGGTCATAGAGGACATTACACAAAAAAAGTGTTTATATTTTAAAAATTAATGTTTTATAAGCACTTAAAAAAACCCAACCAACCTATTCAGAAGTAAAAAAGACAAAAATTACTCACTGACAGACAAGTTCTGCAATAATATAGAAAATAGTAAATCACCTAGCAATCCATACTGGAGATGTGCGAAATGATCAGGAGGCAAGGTTGAGTCTTGAATTTTCTTTACAAACTTGCGGGCAGTGTCTGGTGGGTCTCCAGTACCAGTAGTGGAAATAACAATAACCACAGGATCCTTTTCTGTTTCCAGGTTATACTACAAACAATAGGACAAGTTAAATTAAAAGGCGCATCTGATACCTATTTGTGGCCTCAATCTATCTTTCACCCTTCCTCTTCCCAGAGGTATGCAGAAAAACATTTAATTTCATTTTACCTATATTAAACCACAGAAAATCTTTAAAGTAATTACAAGTCATTTTGGGGATGCAATTTATAATCTTGTTTGGAATTTTCAAGATCAGATTGGGTAAAGCCCTGAGGAACCTGCTCTGACCTCAACTGACCCTGCTGCAAGATAGCCTCATGAAGTCTCTTCCAACCTGAAATATCCTACAATCCCATACACAAATGTCAAACAGCAGCATTTTGAGCAGGCTAATACACACATGAAGAATACCTCAAAACTGCACTCAGGCAGCTTAAATATGCAACTCCTACAGTATTTAATTTGTCAAGTAGAAAAACTATTTCTGTATATATGATCAAAAAACACCATAATTTCACACAGATAAGTGGAGTGTGGCCATACGAACTGTGTGCATCCCTTCTAAGTTCCATTAAGTATCATTTGGTTCTGTCTGACAACTTCAATGTTACATCTCTTGCCACAAAAACACCCTGTGCTTTGGGAGAACTAAGGTAGCTCTGAACAGTGATAATCACTCACTGTACTCTATAGCCTGACTAATTTTGGTCCCTTCACCCTGCCCCTAATTCACTTCTCTCCCCTTTGCTAATAGCGATCTTCCGTATTTCCCAGTTTCATAGGGGCTACTCCCACCATGCCAGGTTGACAAGAACTGCCTGTACTAGGGACTGTGTGTCAGTTCCATAAATTTGGGTCTCATGCAACCATTTATTTACTTCTCAAGTAAAAATCATTCAGATTCTTTGATTATTCCAGCTTTCCACCAATAGTGGGCTGGGCACTGTGCTAGCATGCTGTCGGTCAGGTCACCCACACAACTTGCTCTCACAGCACCCCTACAGCCTATGGGTTTTGAACCATGCAGCCAGCCACTGACCTGGGTGAAACATAGCTCCACAGACACCTTGTTCAGGAGTGACCTCTGGAGGTCACCAACCCCACCCCACACCCCAAGTGGGACTAACTGCCAGGGCTGCACTTGGTCAGCTACAACTGTGGTTGAATTTTGAAAACTTCTAAAGGGTAGAGATTCCCCTTTTCTTCTTTCATCCAGAAGAACTTCTCCACTAGTGTTACATCTGAGTTTATCAGATGGCAGTCAGTGGATTTGTCCTCCTGTTATACAGTTTTCTGCTGCCAAGAAGAGTTTGGCTCATGTAGGCTGCTATTAGATCACTCCTTAGCCTCATTTTTGCCATAATAAGCAACCTAAGCTCCTTCTACTGCTCCCTGGAGGTTGCAGTTTAAATTCTCTTCCAGCATTCCAAGTTTAATAAAAATAGTAGGGTTATGAGAAAATAAAGATTGCAACAGATGCTGTGTTTCACTTAAAGCAGTTTCAGGACTGCAACTCAAAACTTCAGAGTTTGAGGAGTTATGTTCTAAACATTTCACTTCATAAATCATTCAAACCTTATCCCCTTGTCAAGCCATGTAAAAAATTACCTGACACCTACAACCCAAAATATTAGGAATACAGAGAAACAGAGTATAAAGGGGTTTTGCTATTAGCAGTGTTTCCAAATCCTTCCTGAAGAACCTAAAAGCAGTTGTATGGTCAACTTGAATTACTACTGGAACAGTGTCCCGCCTCTGACAGTGGCCTACAGCAGATGCCTAGAGAAGTGTAAGCGAACAGAGTAAGCATGCAAGGATATTCCCTGATTACTTTGCCAGACTTCAATGAGTTGTGGTCCAGGAACATTCCAAACACAGGTTTTGTCTTTTACAAGTTCAGGTGAACTCCAAGTACCCACAAAATCCTGTGACTTCCAAAACTGAAGTATGAGTTGTACAAAAAAAGGCCTTAAGGGTCCTGTTGCAATAAGAACCCCGATTTTCAAAACTTCCACAGCTGATTTGATAAGTACAAACACAACAGCTTCTGTGGTGCATTGCCACAGGTGACTACTGCATTTATAAACAAAAGCAAATTCTTCAAGTAAAGAAAGTAAGAGTCCAGTGGTATGACATAAGAATTCACTAAATTTACTAATTTACTGAAGGAAGATGACAGAATCAGACACCCAGGTTTGTCTTATCCAGAATAATACATATCATGACAAATGCACTTATTCAGGTAACTCATCCAAGGCTGACTACGCACATTGTGACCCAAGATGATCTCCATTCAGCCTCACATTTTTCACTGCTACTACCTCACTTCCACTTCATTTCAGTCTTCCATAAAAAGCAATCACCATAACCAAGCAAAGATTTATGACCTTTTCTCATCCATGAGACTGTAGGTGAGAGACACTACTTGGAAACAGCCAGTGTTTCTGAGATCTGAGCAGTATTTGACCATCCACTTTTGTATGGCAAGAGGATCACATTTATGAGTATTGACTCTCTAGTCACCTACTTCATCCACACACCATCACAGCAATCCCTTTAAGTGACGACAAAATCTGAAAATACCCAACAGCTACATAAAGACGGACCTTCTAACTGACAAACAGGGAAAAAGCAGAAGCTTATGTGATTAAATCTACAAAGCTGCAGAAATTACTTTTTTCCGCAGTGCCTAATTCTCAGATTCTCAATTCAGTACATATTTCTAGCTCATCATGAACTTGTAGCTCTGAGTTGTCTTGCCAAATTTAACAGAATAGATTTATTCAAGAGTAGAAATAGCCTGTCTACCACCTGTAAAATGCAAAAGAAATTAAATAGAATGATATAAGGAGAATCTTCACATTCCAGGTTGGCTGCGTAGAAGTATCTTTGTAACGTTTAGCTACATACTTAGTGAACATCCATTCAAAATATCTCACATTTTCAAGTGCATGAAAAAAAATCTTTCAGGTGTTATTTTCTTCTCGGCCCATATGAAATACCAGGTTATCCAGTTTTGATTGTTTTTTATGGTTTTTATATGCTTTTGTTTGAGAACATACAGTTGAAAGTACTTTGTGAAGGAAATTACACTTCATGTTGCTTTTAGTTAGACACTAATAGTTTTCATATTCTTACTCTTGGATAACAGCAAGTAACAAAAAGCCACTTCCTTGCTCCAGACAAGCTTTTTATTTTTTTCTAGAATATAACTTGAGTAAATCCTGTGGGAACTGAAGTGAGTGCATATGCTAAGCAACACAAGAAGACCCCACAAAAGCTCCAGGCCATGCTGGAGCCCACAGTTAACAGCATACAGAACATCAATGCAACAAAAAAAACAGAACAAAGAGGGGGAAAAAAGTGCCTCATTTCTAACAACACAAGACCTTACTCTACTGCATAAATAAATAGTTTTCAAGAAATCACTGAATTATTGTTAGAAGAGAGATAAAGATTTACAGTTCTAATAAAAAAAGTCACAAGAAACATGTATCTTTGGCAGAAGGCTACTAAGCGACTGTATTGGTCCAAATTACTGATTCACAAGGAAAAAAATTTAAAATTCAATGGTATATTTTAGGTGGGTGCATCAGGTAGCCTTCATGATTATAAAGGGCCACCACTCAAGCACATGAAGAAAAATGCAGTTCTTAAATACTTATTTTTCAAAACAGTGTGGAGTATCTCACCTTATCCATTTCACTTATACAATGCATATCAGCTTCAAGTCCATGGGTACCTGCTTGCTGCCATATTTCCTCAGCTATGGCTTTTGCCTGCCCCTTTTGTGTTGCATAGAGGAGCAAAAACCTCCTTTTTGAATCACAGCACATTTCCCAAAACACAGGATTTTTACTTTTTTCTATAGACACTGCAGGGGAAAAAAGAATTAGAAAAAGTGAATTTATTGTAAGCAGAACAGCAAGATTTTACTTCGCTTGTGACATTCAAAAGAGATTCTTTAAAGACAGCAGTACTGGTGTTTAACTTGCAAATGAGGCATCTACTCTGAAGAGAAGCCATTTCTCACAACTAAGCTTTGCAGACCAGGTTTTGAAGGACTCATAGTATTGGTCCTGTGTGCTCTAATGTCTTGATGTTGCAATAATATTGCAATATCCCCAATATCAAGAATCTAGTTTGTAAACAATACAACACAAAAACTATTTTTATGAAAATATATATTATCTTTATTACATAAGTTATATTTTCCATTTCAAGTCAATGACTGCTTTGTTCACTTTTCTAAGATGTATTTGGAAACCAAACATAACATACACCTGGTGAAGTCAAACTATGAAGTCTGAGAAAACAAACAGAACTCTTAGTTTCTTCTTTTCTGAAATCAGTATTTTTTGCCCAAATGACTTTACTGTATACTATGCACTATGCCTGTACTTTGGAGCAAAACTATTGATTTTTATTTCACATTTCAAAAAGGAGTTTCTTACACAAGTGCAACTTGACCATGAGATTAGCTCAGCTAGTTAGAGCATGGAGCTAATAACAGCAAGGTCATAGATTCGATCACCATATGAACCATTCACTTAAGAGTTGGACTGCATGATCCTTGTGGGTCCCTTCCAACTCAGACAATTCTGTGAACTACGGAATTTACCGTTTGGGGTTTTTTCTCCTAAAAGTCAGAAACAATCTTAGAGAAATCTGCCATAGTGTAAAATAACACTCCTTCACAAAGTTCTCATAAACAGTAGGATGAATGAGATGCATAACCTTATCCATTCACCTGTCCCATGAAAGTTTGAATCCAAGAAGTTTTCTTCCATGATTTTGACACAGAGGACACAACAGATGTAAGAAAAATTTCAAGCAGCAGTAAATAAGAAAGACAGAATGTCTTTTACATGGACATTACAAATTAATCTTCTGTCAATATTTTGTCATTGCTAAGGAGTTGCAGTAGAACTCAGATACACAGAATTACAACTGAGTAATTTTCAGTTCCCAACTTGAGATATTTTTCATGTGTCTGGGTCTCACTTGCTGTACTTCACCTATTGCCCCCACAGAGCTTCAGCTAGAGAAAGCCACACGCACTGATTTACAGAAACCTGTGGCTATGTAATTTGAGGCATCTTTTTTCTGTTTCTCTCAAGGGAAAACAAACATGGCTCAATTGTATAAGAACAATATTGTACTCCATTGATATGGCAAGATATTTCCCCCCACAGTACTGTGGAAGTTTTCTCCTATGGGAATTTTTTTTAAAGCATAATTATACATCAGAAGTAGCAAAACTAAGTGATAGTTCTTAAGAGTACAGTGCCTGTAACACATGTGAATTCCATGAAAAGTGTATTTACTAAAAAATTTTGAGGTTTTCATTGTATTTTCTTCTACTACATTTTGCGTTATAGTTTTGACCTTAAATTGATTACATGTATTACCTCAAAATATTAATGATTACCCTAACAGTCATTTTAAATAAATTTGTTTACATAAACAGCTTCACGTGCATGTGCACAGAAGATGCATACAACAAAACAATAAACACAATGATTCTTCACCCTCCTTTTCCAGAAGAAATACAAAGAAATGTGCTGACATGATAACTATGAAGATTCATATAAAATAGTGTAAATACAATTTAAATACCCTCAGATCCCTGTTGTAATGCAGATTCACCCCAGTCGTGTGCTGTGTTTTCACCTAATTCTCTTGTCAGCAGGTGGCATCGCCCGACTAAAATTGGATAAACCCAATAAAGATGAAGCGGCATTTCATTACTATATTCTTTCTCATACCTCAAAAAGGGAGACAGATAATCAGTTTTCCACTGGGACCACACCGTAGCATAGAAGCCTTCTATACACAAAAAGCTGAGGGGTAAGCTGCCAACATTATAACCAAGGGACTACCAACAGACTTCAAACAAAACTCAGCTTGGGAAGACATTCATGCTTGAGCAGCACAAAAATTTTAGTAGGGGGAAAGGAGAGGGCAACAGAAAGAACACCAGTCACAATGTGGTCTGACATGGTCAATGCTGCTCCAACAGTGCCATGACCTCTGCCCAGGTCAGGCAGAGCAGCCGCGGTCTCCATAAGACATTGTAAGCTTATTCCACTCCACACACAGCAACAATAAAGGGTGTAAAAAGTAATCATACCCATTTTTGGTGCATATATGTGAACTTGGGGAGAGTTTTTTTTACTGCTGAGTGGACTAGTAGATTGCATAGCAAAACTGGAGCAACTGCACTTCTTTCAGAAGGCATGTGGAAACAAGAGAATCCATGTGGCCAGAAGAGCGGATGATGCTGGACATGCATATGCATCCTGAGAGGGTACTGTGTGTGTATGTAACAGTGTGAATGCATCTTTGCGGGAATGGGAGAGGCCACAATTAGACAATTCCTTGGAATTAGACACAGAATGCTGTTAAAATATTTGTAGGCATTTATTTATTAACATTTTGTAAGTGCCTAGTATCCTATCTGTTGCATTGTTGCTATTGATCTTGAATATGTAATTCAATCAACTGATTAAACAGTAGTTAATTTAACTCCCTAACAGTTAATTATGTCATCAATAGACCAATAAACTCCTTTGATTATGATTCAAACATGTCTTCCGTCAACAACCGAAAAGAGCCCCATGCACAAACTGATCAAGGGATGCCTGCTCAAAGAAAGAAAAATTAGTCACGCCTACCTGCAGATGAACAATCATAAACCAGCAATACGCTCTCAGATGAACATGCTGCCCACACTTCTCCTGCTTTGCTGCACTATACACTCTTCAAAGATGATATGCCATTTCCACTTACACGATGCAAGTTCAACTGGAATGAAGAGGGGGGGAAACGGTAATTCTTTACTATCGAGCTTTCTAGCTCGATCGAGAGAATCCTTCTAACTTTAACAGTATTACTACACCAACAGCCTTTAACATGTTGTTGTGTTGGTAGCTGCACATTTAAAAAACAATCTTTAAGCCGAGAAAACTACCCGGGATTTGCTGGATCAAAGCAGGGTTTAACATGAAACTAAGGATGAAATTCTAAATTATAGCTCATCTGATCCAGTATTTGGAAAAGTCAAAAAAGCTAAGAGTCCACAGAAGATTAGCAGGGAGTCTATCAGACTCGTAAGTCAACAAACAACAAGTCATCCGTGAATGCCACTGCACGACACGTGCTGGCCCCGGCAATTACTGCAAGGCCAGACCACGCAGGTCATGTACCTACTCTGTCAAATATGTCGAACTGAGCGGCGACGGACCGGATAAAAAAGCAAGAAACTTAGGTGCAGTGGTTTTATATTCTCCCGTGTGGCTTTGAAGCGGGTTGTGGGACCGTGCCTTCAGAGACATAAACGCCATTCCCAAGCCCCTTTTTCAACACCTGGTGACTTGCTCAGAACCACTTTCACTTTACCGCCAAGACAGATACAAACCCCCCCCGCGCATCTGCCCCGCCCGGCGCCCGCTATCCCCCGCAGCTGGGTACAGGAGTACTTGCGCTGGAGGACGCGATCCACAATTCCCACTCCCGAGGCAAAGCGCCAGCCCGCGCTCCGCGACCGTCCCGGCAGAGCCGCGCCAAGCCGGGTGCAGCGGCGGCGACGACGCGGCCGAGACGAGCCGGGGAGCGGGGGGGGACGGGGCGGGCTGAGCCGGGGCGGGCTGAGCGCAGCACCGCGGGGAGGGGGCGGGGGCTGCTGCCGGCGCCCGGAGGTGCCGCCAGGAGAGCGCCGGAAAATCCCGGCAGGCGCCGCGCCGGCCGTCATGGCGGCGGAGGTGAGGCTCCAGCGGCGCTCCCGCCACTGCCGCGTGCCCCCGGGACGGACGGAGCGCGGCCCCGGTCCTTGGCTGCAGTGGCAGCAGCAGTAGCAGTAGGCGCTGGGGCGGGAGGGACGTTGGGGCTGTGAGGCGGAGAGGGATGGAGGAGCCCCGCCGGTGCTGTCCCTCCCGTGTCAGACTCGCCCAGCGCCCGGGCCGCAGGGTGGAGGGCAAAGCGCCGCCCCACAGTTTCTGCTCGGGGAAACGTCCGTGTGTGTTCCCCGCTCCTCTCCCGCAGCGATCTTAGGGAAACAAGGGGCAGAGATGCGCTGCAGCCTGTCGAGCAGGTCTCGCCGCCCGCGGCAGTTTCTTTTCCTTGCATTGCCTTGCGCTGATGTTTGTGGCAGAGGGATCGTCCCAGTCCTCTCCAGCCGCCGAAAGAGGTCTTTTTTTTTTTGCTGCGTTTTAATGACACTAGTACTGTTTCCCAAACTATATATTTATATGTATTTTTCTTCCTCTAGGTATTATTTCAGAACCTACTTTTTTCAATATGGCTTTGATTAGCCGAAAAACTTTCCAGTTTTATTCATCCAGCACACCAGCAAGCAGGTCTGTTTTGATGACCCTAAGCAAGAGATTGAGCTTCATCAAGGGGCAGCAAAAGCCCCAGTGCTGTAGCTCTGTAGCCATGAGGATGCTATGTGTCAAAGATAAATCTCAGTATATGTTTTGTAGAAAAAACCACATTCAACTACGGATGCAGTCACTTTCTGTTAAAGAAACTGTGCGTCTCTGTGGAGATACTGAGAACTGTACTAAATCTGATAACATGTGGATGGATGAACAGTTATTTTTCAAGAAGTTGAACAACCTTTGTACATCAGAAGAGATTTTTGACTTTCTTAGCTCTCTAGAAGTCATGTCTGATACTATGGCCGCAGGAGCCCTGCAGAGGATTTCTGAAGTTGAGGTGGATGACAGTGGTCTGAAAAACCCTGGAGTGTTAGAGAATGAAGTTTTCAGGGCATTATGCTTGCAGTTTGAATTCGAATCTTCAAAACTGTCAAACACTGGGCTGTTGAACGCATTGCAGGCTTTGGTAATGCTACGTATAGATCCGCAGAGCACGTTGATGGTGAGCTTGCTTTCAGAGAGTGAGGAGAGACTTGGTAAGGCACAGTTGACTGTTGAAAATCTATGTGCTCTTGGAGAGAGTTTGCTTGAGTTGAAAAGCCCAAGTTGTGCGATGCTGGAACAAATTGTGAACCACATGCAAGAAAAAGACATTGAAAAGTGGAGTCCAAGGGAAATAGTGATGGTTTATAAGATACTGCAGGTGACTGCCAGGGAAAGGAAACAATACCAAAACTTGCTAAACAGACTGAACAGTGTCACTTTACCTACAGTTTCCCAGCTAAGCCCAAACTTTGCGAGTGTAATACTGAATTCACTGGTGGTTCTTTGTCAGACTCAGGCAGTTGCCTTAGTTACTGCACTGTGTAAACATTCTGCTAAGCATGTTCCATATTTCACGGATTATGAACTGGTAAATGTCCTGGACGCCTTCCTATACTTCGGACATCGTGAACAAATTTTTACAGAGGCACTGGAAATGCATGTCCCTCAGTCCATCCTTGCCATGCATCCTCAAACAGTCTGCAAAGTCATGCAGTATTGCTGCAAAAAGGCGATCCTTTCAAAGCCCATCTTTGATGCAGTGGCAGAAAGTTTCATTTCCAGTGCTGACAGACTTAACACTGACCAGATTGCTGAATATATTATATCATTTGGGACTCTTAACTACCTGCCTCCAAGTGCTTCTTCCTTGTTTAGGAGGCTTGAAACTGTGCTGCACACTCGGCTTAGTCACTTTCAGCCTCACACCTTGGTGAACCTGCTACACTCCTGTGTCCTTATTCAACGTTATCCACTAAATTTTCTGCCAAAAATATTTAGTCCCTATTTTCTGCAAAAGCTTCAAGGTAAGGAGCTATGTTTCTCTAGGAATGTTCCACATTTTTTCTACTCTGTGGTTTGTCTCTTGTCAAGCATAGTTTTTTATCACTCTCTGACAAATCAGCAATGACTTGATGATACTTATAGGTCCCTTCAAACTAAGAATATTCTGTGATGTGGCTTTAAGTGATTCAAGAGAATAGTGATAAGGAGGCTAAAGAGTGATGCCTCCTTGTCACAGTTGCAGTTGTCTTTAATGTTATATCATTTAGATGAGTTTGAAAATTTGACTGTACAATCTTAAACAGAGACTTGAATTCCCTTTAAAAATTTATTTCGGTTAATCCTTCAGCTTTTCTAGAAAATAGTGACCTGGTTTTCCCCGTGTTTGTCCTTTGTCTCATACAGGCTGCTAGAACATCTCCCATGTGATAGCCTGACCTTGGCTCTAATTATTGCATATTCCAGTACTTTTGGACACAAACCTATTATGAACAACACAACATTTTAAGAAATTCTGTGTTAGATAGTAAAGCATTTTTAGTGTCATTACAGAGAGATGTAAGCTATGCCAGAAAGGTGAGTGACTTCTTAAGATCTCAGCTAAGATCGCTCTGTTAATAAAACTAAGGTCAAATTTTCAAAGTGTTTAGAAATTTGGTTACTTTATTTTTTGTTAACATGAAATACCTTAAAGGGTTGATTTTTATGACACAGACAAATCTCCAGAAGTTATTTGGTATTATCCACTACTTGCAGATTAAAAAAAAAAAAAAAAGGTGAAACAATGAAATTCTGGTATTATAACTTGGGGAGAAGGGGTTATTGGAAGGGGATATTTATCCAAGACCTCCACTCAAGCTTATTCTCTATAGAATGTTCACTATTTCTGAGATCCTCATTTCTTTTGGTGAAAGAATATGACAGTTTTAACTAAGATCTTGCTAGTTGTATATTTTTTATGTTGATATTTCTGTAAATAATTCCCTCATTTTTCTAGCTCTGTCATTTCACATTGATCTTTCTGTTCATTTAAACAGTTACTGAGAATTGTAGTGATCAAGTAAATTGATCGATTGTAAAGATCTCTGCACGTTAAACAGAATAGCTCTTCCTAACTTCTGCGTGGTGGCTTGTGTAAAGATACTTTGTTGAAGGTACACCTGAAAGCCTGAATGTTGTTGTTTCAGCTCAGCCACCTGGTTTGAATGGAGTTGTTACCTCCCAGCTAACCCAGCTTTTTCTGACTGTCACCCTGGAGTGCCCATTTTATGAGGTACAGTACACGTGAAACCAGAATTGATGTTAACAAGAGGTGATAAGTTCATCGGGACCCTTTTTATAATTAGTTGAGGACTGTCTTTCCCATAAAAATATTCAAATTGGACAAAATAGTTTTTTTTTTTCTTGGTGAAAATATGAAGCATTTCTACCTGATTGATTGACTTGATATATTTGTGTGTTTGACAGAACTAACTTAACTCTTAAGTTATTAAAGTACTTTTTTTGTATTTACAAATACTTTTCCAACAGCTGTTTTGTTTCTGTGTTTGGCTTGTGAAGTTGTGAAGCACAAAAAGAGATCAGGCACACTTTGATGTTGGCCTGACTGGAGAGGAATGGAAACATTCCTCATGTGCATTTCTCATGAGCATATTCAGCATGACAGTGTGGAAGCTTGATGAGGATGTTCTGGTGGTTGTTTGGGGGATTTTAAGTTTCCAGCAGATCATACCTCAGACTGTAGGTCTCTCAACAGACTTGGCTTTGAAATGCACAGAATACATTTTGCTACATTAATGAGTTAATTACAAAAATGTTATCTCCTTTTTCTTTTGTTTGATTTGGTGTTCTGTCCTTATGTAGGGTCCGAAACTCCTTCCAAAGTATCAAGTAAAGGCCTTTCCGATGCCTCACAGTTCTTGTGATGTTCACCTCCTTAAGAGGGTGAAGACTGGATTACTTTATTTACTAAAAAAAAGAATATATTTTGCATCAGAAGTATCAACACCATATTTCTATGCAGTTGGTAAGTAACGTTTCTTTAGATTAATAATTAAATGTGAGTTTATCCTGCCAAAACTTTAATTCCCTTTGTAAGCATTCTAAATTCTGCAAATACAGAAAAAGTAAACTGGAATACAAAACCCTGTAGAAGGTCTGAAATGGGGAAACATTTTGGGAACTTCAAGTAAATCCATTTTTACAGTTAGAAAGAAGAAAAGGGGGAGAAAAGAACTACAGCATTTCTCGGAATTCACGCAGCCTGTCTGTACTGAAAATAGCTGCTAACTCTTTCATTCTGTATTTTTACTATCAGCTCCTTATCCTTTAAACAATTTGTATAATGTAAAGCAAAATGAGGCAGTGCCACTTGCGTGCTCTCCCCGCTTTAGTGGTGAGTAGAGAAAGGGAGAACTGGAAGGTGGGCAGCCTTGTGCCCTGCTGGGCTTCTTTCCCCTCAGCAAGAACAACTGACTACATATAGTTAGTGGGGGTTTGTGGGCTGAAGGAGAGGAGTGAGCAAAACAGTATTTCATGAAGCAGGAAAGGAAACAGAGAAGGTAGTGATGAGGAAAGATGTGTGCCCAGGAGGGGTGGATGATAATACAATGTTGGGGGAAGGGCCTCTTGGATGCCATGGATGTCAGAGGGATTTAAAAAAATAAAATAAAATAAAAGAGAGGGATGATTGCAGAATTTTTCTGCCTTCAGCTTCCACCTGGGTGTTGAAGTCGGCAGGGTTTAGGTCCAAAACTCATGTTTGCAAATTGACATAACCTATAAAACTAGGGAATTAATGAGAAAAATAAAGGATGGGGGCAGAGAGAGAGAGAGAGACTCTTCACAAAGCCCTCAAATTCCAGAGGCCCTAGCCACAGCAGCAAGGTGCCATTTGACTACATTATGGTTTTTAGTGGACTTGGAATACTAATTTGCTGGTTAGCATTAGGAAAGGCTGAAGTGTTGCTATATATCACTCATTTGTTTTAAGTCTACATACATCTTTTGCAAGCCTTTGTGATTCAGAAAAAAAAAGAATTGTGATAGTATTTTAGTTATTTTATAAAACAAAGACTGAGAGGATGAGAATTAAACAGTTCATTATATGAATGAGTTTTAATGTCACTTGTTTTTTCATTTGTACTAGATATCGAGATTAAATTAGATGAGGAGGGTTTTGTATTGCCTGTGGCCCAACGCGAAGAGGTACACAAACGGTAAGAGAATAAAAGAAACCATTGGTAAAATGTTGGTTAACATTGACAAAGAGCATCCATGGTGAAACACTGGCAAAATTTAAACTATTTGGAGTTTTTTCATTGACTTCAGCTAAGTTAAGGTTTCACAATAAAACCACTGGCAAAAGGACAAAATTAACAATCTGTGCTTTTTGCTTATCGTTTTGCCACCTGACTGTGTGGTGTCAGGCAATAAGTCTCTTTACCCAGTGAGAGTTAGGATCAAGTGATCCTGTTTGGCCTCTAGTAACATATTTAGATCTTCTGTAATTCATTTTCAAATTAAAACTAAATTTTAATCAAGTGTATTTGCATAGATTTAATATAGTTTAAGCTAGTTCACAAATTTACTTCTGTAAGGAATCCTGTGTAATGAGGATATTTGCTACAGATGCTGGGGGTTTTAACTGACAAATGCATAGGTGTTTAAAAAATATGTTAAACAAGGGTTATTTTGAGAAACCTTAGATAAGGTTAAGCAGCCTCCCAGTGTTATTTGCAACAGCACTTCTGTGAAGAAAGCAAAATACTTTGAAAAAGTTATGCTTTCTCCACCTTAACCTTCACAAGACTCAGAGACTAATATAGATTTTTTCAAAAATCCCATGCTTGAATGCTTAAGAATGGGCTTTACTGTTTTTTGAAATAACAGTTTTCATCTGTAAAAAAGGTCACAATATACTTAACATACTGAAAATTAAGCAACTTTTTAACAGTAGATATAGAAACCAAGGAGAAAAAATTTCGTTATAATCCATGATGCTCCCAATCATACATACAGGTTTAACTTAAACAGATTTAGCTTAAACTTAACTTTGACTTGAAGTGTAATGGATTTCACAGGTAAACTAGTAAGTTAAATAAATTTAGCTGCTGAAATGCTTTCAAGCTGAGGCAAGTTTTTTGTGTGTTTTTCCTTCTAAAAGAATTCAAAACAGCTTACCGATAGTAGTATTAAAAATATCAATCTCTCATTAACTTGTATGGTAATTTTTGTTCAGAGCAAAAAAAAAGCTTTTCAGATCAGTTTCACTATGCTTCAGGCTTTCAGCTCCTGCCCTTATATTGAGTGATTTAAATTGTCCTGAACTAGGTAACTCCCATCCTGCAAAATCTGATTCTAGGTGGTATAAGGAAGTAAGAAAGGAGGTATTGTTTCATATTTCTTAGGAACTGCAGTATTTGTGATTAAATAAGTGGTTGTTGGGAGTTTTTCTTTCATACTACATTTATGCTTGATTTTAGAATTGCCCTCTGTGTTGATGGTCAAAATAGATTTTGTGCTAATAGCCACAATCTGTTGGGAGAAGAAGCTATTAAACAGAGACATCTTCAGTTACTTGGTTATGAAGTTGTGCAGGTAAAGTCCAAAGACAGTAATTTGCTTTTGCTCTGGCTATATAAACATGTAAAAAATTATTTTACAATGCTTAAAACTAGTTTCAAGTAATTTCTAAGGCAGATGTAGTCTTGTCCTTACTATATTATGTTCTCTCTGCTTAGCTTTTGCCTCTTTGAGGGTGTACAGAAGGTCCTTTTTCTTCCTTGGATCAGTTGGTGTATTCTGTCTGTGTTTTCTGCTAAATAGTGGCTGCTTGAAAGATTACATCTCTGCAGTGATTAATTCAAGTCTTGACTTACAAGCAGATGTTGTGTAAGAGTTCTGTAGAATTGGCATTTTTAATTAAATTCTTTTTTAAAAGGTTTGAATTTGGGGTTTAAAAGGAAGAGTTAAAAAAACCCCAAACTGATTTGTATTGTAAATAAAATGTTCACAAGTATATCTTTATTTTTCCTGTTGAATTAAGTAGGGGTATTTTTACCTTTAAACATACTTTTAGTTTTTCAAGATTTTATTTTCCATTTATAATCACTTATTACATAAGCCTAACTCCATAATATTTAACTTAGTTTAAACTGTAATGGATTTCACTCTTTGTTTTACAATAATCTCTTTTCAGGTGATTTACAGATCAATAATACACTTAAGATTAAATGTTTCATTTTAAAGCAGAAAAATCTTTGATGTGTAATTTTTCATCTGCTTAATGAACATCTCTCTTACCCAGTTGTTTATTAAAAGGTATTTCCAGCAATCATTTTTGTTTTGTTTCCAGATTCCATATTTTGAGGTAGAGAGTCTAGAAAATTGCAGGAAAATGGCAGAATATCTGCACAAAAAAATCTTTCCTCATACATACGGACTCAGCAGATGACACTGGAGAATACCACTAAATCACAAGCTGACCTCCTGTACTACGGAGTGTAAATACTGTGCATGGAAGAAAAATGGTGTTTTCTAAATAACTCCACCGCAGATAATTTGAGCTTCTGAATTTGAAACCTTCCAATATTTGGAACAATTGACATGTAAAGAGTAATAAAGAGTATCATATTTTTTTAAGTTTTGTGTCAGTATTTATTACAAGTTGACAGGTGTGAGTGCCAGACAGTCAGTGCTGCTTTTGCCTTGTATTTCACTCATTCTGATTCGCAGCTGCAAACACACACGTGACTATTCAAGGATACTGGCCAGTCTGAATGTAAAGAATATGCCATGCTACCTCCTAATTGGGGCTTTTCTTGGCAGTATAAGAAAAAATTGTGCAATTTACTTATAGCTGTTTGTGTAATTTTCCGAATCTTTCATGAAGCTAAAATTTGCAGTAGTTGCTGAAGCAATATTGGCTTATTGCTTTTAACAGATGTAGAATGCTGTTCAATAAGTAACAATGCCTTACGGAAAATGAGAGCGCTTTTAATAAAAAAAAGATTTGCTTTACTCTGTAAAGTAACAGCTGCCACAGGATAATGGACTTGCCAACTGTCTCTGTGGGGGCACCCAATGTTCTGGATATATTCTATTTGTAGTTTTGTCTTTGGTGGCAGTTTTAGCTAAACTGTCTAAGTAGGGTCACATATGCCCTCCAGAGTTCCTTCAGTTTACAGAAACTCTGCGCTCTGAAGCTCAGAAGAACTATGTTCTGTGGCAGTCCTTTTTTATGTATGAGTAGAAATACTGGAACTGAGAACCAGAACCAGTACCCACTTCATCCGGAACAAGTGTGCCCCAACTTGGGTCAATATATTGCTTTGCAGATGGATGAAGGCAAAACAACACAGCTTTAGTTCTGATGGTATTGTGTATACTTGATGAACTGTCACGTAAAACACATTTCAGGTGAGCTTATTATTTATTAGTAGCAAAGCAGAATTCCCAGCGTCACCTAGTTTGATATTTAGCTGTTATGTTTTGATACAATAAAGGCAAAAATTTTACATCATTGACATTTTGTGTATTTTACCAATAGATACAGGGTGTGGCCTTTTTTCCTTCTGAGGCTGCTGTTAATAATTTGTGAATTGCAGGTGTGTCAATTGTCCCAACAATCCTTGGAGATTACCAGATGCAAAATCGAGATGCAGAATATGATTTCCACTGTGTCATGCTGTGCATTCTGTTCATGATAATTTGTTGCACGTATAAAACCCTTACTCACAGTAGGATATCAGTGCAGACAGGTGAGGGAGCACCAAGAGGTAATGAAATGTTTTCCAGTGGTGTAACAGTAAGCTCAGAACATCAGTAACCTAACAGTTCATCATCCTAGCAAAAGAGAAATTGAAGGGGAATAGAGGAAATGTTTTTTCAGACATTTATGAGGAACTTACCCCTAATACGGAAGAATTTGTCAAGGTATTCTTTTAACGGTGAGCACTGAAGGGAGAAGTCAGCCACTCAGAACTGAATGAGAAACAAGTAGTCAGAGGAACAACCTCTGAAAGGCCTTCAGAAGTGAGGAAGGATGAGAAAGGGGTGATGTAAGCAAAGAAATGAGATGGGAAAACTCAGGTGTTTTTTGATGACTCAAATTTTCTCTATGGTGAATGAAGTGGTGGTGCCTATTTATCACACAGGCCAGAAGGTGGTGGTGTTCTCAAACAAATTTGATTTCCAGTAGCTTTTCAAACACAGATGGTATGTAAATATAGTAAGGCTACTTATAAGAAGCAATTTGTACTGACTGTCCCAAACTAAAAATAACCTGCTAAGAATGTGGTTGTATTCCATCTCATTCTTTACTGGTATACATTTGATACTGATTTTTGAAAAAACATTCTATTATTAGAAAACATTTCCTTCTGACTGTTCTTATCGTGATTCCTTTCATTTAATGCTGCTGGACTTGTTTAATGAAATATTTATTGTTGAATATAGCAGTTAATGTCCTCTTGTCCCTAGCCCATTGAGTACAGAGGAACTTGCAGGTAATAAATAATGAAAGTAACAAACACCTCTCTGAATGGGCTGCTCTGTGTGCTCTGCTTCTCACACCATGTCAAACAAGTGCTATTGATTGCCTAATTTATTACTTATCCAGGCCCCACATTAAGAAGTTTTTTGCTTCTGTTATTTTTTTCACTAGAAGTCTCGCTGTGTTCAAAAATGACATAGGTTTCCTGTGTGTAAGTCCTAACAAAACTAGTGTCAGTCAATGCTGTGGACTTCCAGTCCTTATTTTGGCATGATCAATCTGGCTGTTGTTCCTTTCCAAAGAATACTGCCTCAGCTTTAAACAACAGCAGGATCAATGGCTCTTGAGAACCAAACTGATGCATATGCTGCAGGAGAAACTCCTTCTGAAATTTCCTTAAAACTTGGAATGGATTCAGTGAGAATGCAAGGCATTAAATATTTAAGGAAGTTTAGGCATTTGCTCTATTTAGTGCTTGTTCTGCTAGTATTACTTTTTTTCCCTTTTTTTCAGCATTAGATACAGAACCAATGATGGTTTTTCTTGTCAGATCAATCTGTCAGACACCATTCCTATAGTGAAAGTCAGTGAAATGAATGTCTGAAATCAGCTAAACCCAGATTTTGTCTATTCAAATGGTAAGTGCTCAGAAGTTCTTTTAACTTGACTTCCACTTGAAGCCTACTGGAACTGCTAAGCACTTCTGGAAGTAGATCACTTCTTTATTTGCCCATTCATAGGTAAGCCCATCCATTTTAGAAAATTCTGAGCTGAATCTCCGTTTCAGCTGTTGTGCAGATAAAATGATGGCTCACAATTCTGTAGCAAAATCATAAGGATTAAGAAGTTCGTGACCACTGATACCTTGAGGGACAAGCTTGCTTAAATGTTAAGTCTGTGAATAGTTATGTAGAAGCAGTGCCTAGAATTGCAAAATCAGCTTTTGACCCAACAGGTCTCAGTTGCAGTTTTACTGCTTAAAATGTTCAGCTCTTGTTGGTGCTGCTGTTCATGAGATTTTTGTGAGAATGTAAGGAGAAGACATGCATTTAATTAGCATGAGGAGAAGTACAGCTGCTCTTTCATCCTATTTTTAATTCAGATAATTTTCATTAACTAAAATATAGAGGAAAAGGCAGAAGTACCATATTGCTTTTTGATGTGGTTTTTTTTCTACATAAATGTTGCTGGCAATGACAGATGCGAGAGACTTAACATGGATCCAGTCTTGGAGGTTATTCCAATAAGCGAGTGCTGCGCTTTTGCCCATATATTGCTGCATGGAGGTGATTAGCCCTTGCATGTTCTTTGGTTGGCTGCTCTAAGGGCTTGTTTACACGTTTCCCATACTCTGAAGATGACAACACAGGAACAGGTCTTGCCATTTCCTGTGAAAATATAAAAGTCATCTTATAAGAAAATAACTGAATAGAAAACTTGGCAGTTTTCTAATGCTAAATATGCTGTGGCCAGGGTCAAAATAACTGACAAAACTGTACAGCACTTGCTATATGGATGTATGTTTATTTAGCAGTGATCTGCACCCTTACTGTTCTATCTCTGCCCTAGTTTTTTATGTATATGAATAAACCATTAGTGTATCACTAGATGACATGATGATAAGATATGGAGCTGTGGACTGATAACTTTTTACACACATATGTACACACACGATTACCATGTGATTACTGGCAAATTAAATGCTATGGTACTGAAAAGCACAGATTTTATTTTTATTATTTTTCTTGTGCACTGAATTGCATGATTCATTTGAAAAATGGGAGACATTTGTGTCCTGTGTTACAGCAACACCTACCCTGCTTACACAATTCAGTGAAAGCACAGCATAAAAAAAAATCAAAGCCTAAAGAAAAACCCTGAGCAACCACTAGTCCATGCAAGCTTTCCCTGAAGGAAATAAAGCATATACTACTTTAATTCTGCACAATGAAAGGTTTTACTAAAAATGCTTGTATCTGTAAGATCACAGAAATAACTGCAATGATAGGAAGTAGACTTGTTGAAAAATAATCTAAGAAAAGATTATTTTAAGCTTGTTCTTAGCTGCACTTTAAGTGACTGTGCAATCACTATCTGAAATCTGCAGTTCCTTCCTGTGCTACAGCAGTGGGGAGCTATAGAGTCAGAAGGGAAAGACAGGATTTGTTTGTTTTTCCCTAGCCAAAGGTCTCAGGCTTATCAGGCTGCTTGTATGTTTGTGCACTGGCTAATACAGTAAGCCTTGGTCCCCGATGTGTTTATCTGGTCTTATAAATAGTATCTAAAAGGAAAATCAAAATGCAGATGCCACACCACAGTTCAAGTGCAAACAAATTACTTCTTTGCTTCAACAGACACAAGTCTGAGCCAAATCAGAACTTGGGTCCTAGGAGGATGCATGTGGGACCACAGATTGGAGGGGTCTCATAGCAGGGCAGTCAGCTGAGAGACATTTCTGACATTTCCAACTCATGAACAAAACTTGAGATTCTTGGGAAGATGCTGTTAACTCTAATTTTTTTTTTTTTAAATCCCAAAGAAACCTCAAGAGAAAAGCCTATTACAAAACAACCATTCATCCCCCAGTCCCCCTACCCACCTTACTCTATCCTATTAAAAGCTATTCAGTACACCAACTTTTAACTCCACGAGAATGAAAATCAAGTCAAAAAAAGCGGCAGGCAAAATTAAGACCGTTTTCTCCCCTGCCCTATTTGTGGATAAATGTTGAAAAATGAGAAATGACAAAGTCTTTGTACCATCGAGAAAGACTTTGCTAGCAATACAGGGTTTACAACGCTAATCATAGGCAGCAGTATGTAATTTCAATAGTTTGTGTTCCTTTTAAACAAATAAGAATCAATTTTCTGCATCCTCAGTAGCACAGCACTGACTGTGCACACTGGCATTTTATCTTTGTGGGTTTGGCATTCAGTGGATTTCAGATTTTCCAACAGTTGGCTGGGAAGCGTCCTGCTACACGCCTTCGCAGCGTGTAATTCTAGCACTGCTAACACTTGAAATCAGCAATGGCAGCCTTGTGCAAACACGCTGCTGCAGTTACTGTGCTGCATGTAGCTAAACCGAGTATCTGTGACTGTGCTCTTGAATTCCCTGTGTGCACCCAGGCTCTGCAGGAAACGAGGGGCTTACTTGCAGCATTTTTTATTTTTTTTTCCACTTCAAGTAAAGCAGTGTACTGTGGTGGATTCAGCCTTTCTGCTTTCAGTGTTGTACTAGAAAGATGTTGATTGTGGTATTTTTATTTATTATATTTTATAATATAGTTATATAAAGTCTGTGAGGGCCACAATGATAATTAAAGAGGAGTTGAGTACATGACCTGCACTTAGTTATGGCTACATCCAGTGTTGGGTGTCATCACATACAGCAGGATCATGTAGCATTAAACAGGTGTGGGTTTGATGTGTCTCCATGCTAATTAAAGAGTTGGATTAAGGGACACCTGTTCAGACAGGATCCCTAGTGTGCACTGCCCAGCAGAGCTGGTATGAATTCTGGCCCATTCTGGCTTTAGGAAGAAAACTGGTAGGAAAAGTGAGTTTTGTTGACGCAAGTGCTCAGTAAAAAATCTGAACTTTACATTACTAAACCTTCTACACAAATTTCCCAGTTGGGGTTGGGCTTGGTAGTGAGGGAGGAAAGTTGTCTTTGTTTAGTTGAAATAAAAAACTTCATTTCTAATTGGAGTCGTCACTCACATGCCTTTTAGCCTCACACAGATTACAGTTGACAGATTGGCCTCACAGATTTACTAGGCATGAGCACATGATGGTAATGGGCACTCCTGGGATTCCTTTGGGAGCATCTAATACTGCCTGCACTGTCTGACACAGTGGAAGAGTATTATGGCTATGCACTTGCACTGAAATATCTGGCATATATGGCTTCTAGTGAGACAAATCACAAGCAGTGGCCTTTGTTACAAAATAACAACAATTTTATTACACAGCAATTAGAGTAATTTTAACTTTTGTCTTTCTCTTCCTTCTTCCTTATCATATATAATCATCAAGGCAGCCAGCCATCCCTAGCCTACCCATCACTTTACATCCCATGAACCCATTGGGATTTTGAGGCCAACAGCACACAGAGGTTACATTTCATTTGGGTTTTTTTGGCAGCCTCTCCCTCTGTGTGGGTGAATCTGTGTGTGTGTGTGTATAAATAGATACATAAACACTTGTGTATGTAGTTGTATTATTCAGACACTGCATGGAAAAATACATACATATATATTTATGTATATATATTATCGTATTTCTGTTTTCAAGGCAGCTGTGTAAAACCATGGCTGTATTTAGCCATTGGGCTGCACATCAAACCCAGATTCTGCTGGCCTTGAATACTTTGCCCATTCTTTTTGAGGCATGTCCATGGTGTTCTGATTGACCACTCCTTTGCACTAGCTCCCAATGAATTTCCTTCCTGCAGGGCAATCTGGTTAAGTTTCCATAACAAACTCACCAGCTTCAGAAGCTTGGACTCTCACAGCAAATGCTGGTGTAGGGAGGGTGGGTGTCAGAGGACAGTAGTGAAATCAGGGCCTCTGAATCCAGTCCTCTCAGGGAGAAAAGTTTTCAAGCATCACAGGAATAGCTGCAGGAGCACCTGAACTACAACTCTTGAGAGGCACAGACATTCAGAATTCTCCCTAAACTCTGTAACAGAGGGTTTGCCTCTTTCCCCATGCTTTAACTTGCATATGTCTTGTCACCTGGAAATCTTCAGGATGCCAAAGAACAACAGCTAATTCAAGTGTCTTCATGGCCTAATGCTTTCTTCTAAACCTCCAGGCTGAGCACAATGACGTCCTCCTTCCAATTCCTTTCCTACCATATAGGGTGCACTATAAAGGGTAAAACAATGCCTGTAGAGCCTAGCCACGTCAGAAAAATAAAAATCAACTTAAACAAAGATAATTATGAATTCATCAAAGGGTTACCTCCTCATTGATGTTGAGACCATGACCTTTTGCGTGTTTTCTGTCACAGCGAGGAAGATACTTGTTGTAACCTTCTGGTATTCTAAAAATGGTGTCATAGGTGAAAACGTGTTCTGTCTTGAGAAAAGGGGAAAATGTGGCTAATTCACAGCATTACTTAACTTTACAGATTACAGAATATATGTAGTCAAATCAATACTTAAATGGTGCACATATTGTATTAGATTATGACAACTGTAATATTACTGAGCTTATTAGCAAGTTTGGGCCACTCATTTGTAATAGTTTGCAAAATTGCCTTATGACACATGATACCTGAAATTTCCCTTGTGGCAATTTACTTCAATTTCCACATCTCACCCCCCTTCTCCCCAGCCCCAGTCTGTTGTAACTTTTTGAAATTTAACTGCTTTATTTGCTTTCATTTTCTGAACTTAATATTCTTCTTCTTAAGTTCATATATTTGTCAATTGAACTGGCCCAATTATGTAAAAGCAAAACAGGCAGTTTCCAAATTAATTTGGAATGAAAAGGACAAAGGTATCCTGCAGCATAATCATCGTTTAATTTCTGATTAAAGCAGAACTGAGAACAGCTCTGAAACATGCCACAGTGGTAATTCTGTGATCCAGTGGTATGAAAATATAGCACACCCCAAGACAGAATATAATTGTGTAACTGTTGATATAGGTGTATCCAAAGAAGCAACATTAAAGATCTGACCTGCTAACAAAGGCATTTGTGGAATCCAATCAACAAGTTGTCATGAATGGAATCAAAGGAATTTCAAAAACAAAAAGAGTTTTCAAGGAAAAAGCGAAAGCCCCTACTGAAATATGCTGTCATATGTTAATGAGCTTCATTAAAAGGTCCATATTCAGTTAAACATCAATCCATCACTGTCTTTGTGCATGGCTGACTAAAAAAATGATGCATTTTGTTGGGCTTTTCCCCCCCTCTAATACAGCGTGTCCTATTTAACCTTTGAAAAATTCATGTATTTTGAGTCTTACAATTTACAGTGCAATCCTTCAAAAATAGTCAAGTTAGGGCAAGTCAAGAAGTCTATAATGGTTCCGTTAAAAGAAGACCATAGTTAAGAGCACTAGTAAGACACTGCCGTAATCACAGGCTTAATTTGTAAAGATACCTCCATTACTTGGTTCTGCCAAGAGGAGGGATTATTTGGTATTTAACCTATCTACCCCTTCATTTCCCAGAAACCACTAAGCCTCAGAGATTTTCAGTCACATTCAAGAGCATCCTGCACCTGATGTGTCACCTTCATGATTATTATTATTTCTCATTTCCTTACTTCTCCTTTACTCCCCATGCTACCAGTTTCATTCAGAATTTCAGTTAGCATCCAATTTGTGCCCATCACCAGGAGTGTTATTTGCTCTTTGGTTTTATTCGTGTGGCATTATTTGTCCGTTATTTTTACTTGTGTCAGAGCAGAAAACTCATTCTTTCTGGAACTCACAGATAGGCAGCCAGCCTGTTATGTGAAAAACTAGCTCTCTCCCAGATGATCTGTTTAAGATT